>NW_026294492.1:38653069-38948069 GCF_007827085.1 Peromyscus californicus insignis | reverse complement strand
TTTTAATCAGGCTTTTTAAAGCCTACCATGAGAAGATACAATTAAGAGGTACTTCAATTTCATGAGGCTCTTTATTTGAGACTCTTATTGAAGGAAACCCAGAAATTAAGACAGATAAGGACAGGGTCTGCAGCACATTCTCTTCTCCAGCCTCTTCATTGTGAATTTCAAGGAAGAGAATAAGAAAAACTGTCTTATTTTAAATGTAATTATTTCTATTATTCTAACCTCCAAGACAGAATAAAAAAAGAAGGCGCTGAGTGAGAACTAGCTAGGTCCAGACTTGGTTGGGCTGTTTTGTGATTTAAATCACTGGTAATGTTACCATCTTCTGGGCAAAATGGAGCACTGCAATTTTTGAATGACAAGAAAAATGAGACGTTTTTAACCATGCTTTTGATAAAAGACATTCAAATATTTTCCTCCTGCTTATGCCTCACACCCTCTCACCAACCTCAAGTGAAAAGAACCCTCAGGGTTGTTGGACTGAGACACAGAGACTACTTAACCACGCACGGCAGCTTGAACCTGTACTGCCAACTCTCAGAGCTGAGGCAGAAGACAACTGAGCTCCAGGCTAGCCTGGGCGGTAATAGTCAGTTCAAGGATAGGTTCCTGCCTCAAAAAAAAATCTCATATATATATATATATATGAGATTTGCAAAGGGCTCGACAGAGTGGTAGTGAAGGGAACGTCTTGATAAAATAGTAGAGTGTGAAATGAAAGAGCTAAAGAAACAAACGCTGATAAAAAATGTTTCAGCATGTCAGCTTCACAATGACGCTCTCATGAGTGTGTGTGTGTGTGTGTGTGTGTGTGTGTGTGTGTGTGGTTTATACTCATATGTGGCATGTGTGCAGAATATGCATGTGTGTATGGTTTATACATATATGCATGACCGTGCACGTGTGTATGCAATCTATGCACATATGTGGTATGTACATGTGTATGGTGGGTGTGTGGTATATGCATATGTGTGTGGTGTATGCGTGTGATATATTCACGTGTGATATATGCGTGTGTGGTTGGTGTTTGCGTGTGGTAGCTGCACATATATGCATGTGATATGTGTGCAGTATATGCACGTGTGTATATATTTGCATTGGCTACAGGAGAACATCCAGTGTCCTACTCTGTATCACTCTCTGCCTCATACCTTTTGAGACAGAGTCTCTCACTGAATGTGCAGCTAGGCCAAAGGCCAGCAAGCCACGAAAATCCTTTTCTCTCTCCACCCTTCACAGTCTGGGGTTAACATGCTTGTAAGGCCACATGTGGGTCTTTACATGGGTGCTGGGATCAAAACTCAGGTCTCACGCTTGCACAGCACGTGTCCTTACCACTAAGCCATCTCACCGGTCCTCCTATGACGGACCCTCACGGAGCAATATCGTATCTTACAGGTTAGTGAGATAAAATTTGTGCTTGGTAATTCAACATGCATTTGCTGATTTATTTTATTTTCATCATTGCTGTCGTACTTCAACTAATTTTGAATGGAAGGAGTGAGGCAGGATGGGAAGACTGAGGACATCAAAGGGGAAGGGTGTCGCCTCATCCCAGAGCCCAGTGGAAGCCTCTTGACAGCCACCGAGAATCAGAAAACCCAGCCCAGGAGCTGGAGAGATGGCTCAGAGAATCCAGGCTCCAGTCCCAGCACCCACATGGCAGCTCACAACCATCTGTAACTCCAGTTCCAGGAGACCTGATGCCCTCTTCTGGCCTCCACTGGCACCATATACATAATACACACGGTGCACAGACATGCATGCAGGTAAAATACCCATGCACATAAAATAAAAGTAAATCATTAAAAAAAACAAAACACTATGGCTCAGGATCAGGGTCTGGGGAAGGGGCTGCAGGCACCGTGTGGATGGTGGCCAAATGTCCCTGAAAGAGCCCAAGAAGTAGGCCAAGGAGATGGGTGGGAAGGTAAGGCACTGGGGGCTGGGGGGAAGAAGAATGGAAGAAAAGAAGCCAGCAGCAAAGGCAGCAGGGAAGGACGTTGACTACGGAGGAATCAAGAAATCGGCCATCAGTGAGCTCTGCCTAGATGGGGTGACCTCGTCCACTCCTGTTTAAACATCTGGATGCCTCGCCATCACTCCTTTGCTACCCGTTGCTAGAATGAAGTGCTGCCTTGGAGTCTGCTAAACACTGTAAGACATTTGGTAAAAATAAATAAATAAAAATCATAAAGTAAATCCAGTCTCAGATCCTGCCAGCGTCTACTGTTCGTCTTTGCTCTGTTCTGAATTGTGTGTCACCTTGAATTAAACTCATTTAAAAAGATATATGTGTGTACATATATATGTACACGCACACACATGCACACACACACACACATATACATAGTCTTTTAATAAACCCCAACTCTGCTTCAAACTGCTTCACTCCGGAATCTTTTCTGCACTGAAGCCAAGGATCCCATTCTACCTGAGTTGAGGTCCCTAACAGAGGTCCTCAGCCTGCTGTGGGTGGAGGTGCAGACCTGCGTCTCTGTCCCTGTTGCCACTGACCGAAGAATTTTTTTTCTTCACCGTGGCTGACATGACATGAGGAATAAGAATTTCCCCAAACATATGAAAAATAATCTACTTATTTATGACAATCTAATCCAAATACCACCCTTCCTTCTTACAAACACTGCTCTACTAAACTTCAACTAGCACTAACAAAATCTATTTGTGTGTACACACCCAGACACATGTACTCAAGCAACCTAGAGCTTACAGGGATCAGAAAAGAGTGGAATGAAGAAAGGCCAGATAGATTAGTATCTGTTTGATCTTTTATTAGTCTTTACCAGTTTAAATTGACACACATAAATCTGGGCAACATTTTTCCTTAAAAGCAAAGGTCTAGATTTAGAATGAAATAAAATGCATATAGTTAATCCCTCGCTACTACTTCATATAGTCAAAACTATAAGGTAGCCTGAATTACCTCCATATTCTTTTCACTCTGTCTTGCTTCCAATGCAATAATAGATTTGTAATGTGCAAGGGAGGGAAGGAGCGAGGGGAGGGGAGGGGAGGGGAGGGGAGGGGAGCAAGCAAGCACAAGCATCTACCTTTCCAACTGATACTTCAGCAATGATGGTTGGATTACTCCCTCACAACACCCAGCTGACTTCTCAGAAATAACAGTGGACGCTGCAAACTTTACAAACTATGTCATTTGTTTCTCTAGAGTAAGGGATTGTTAAAACTAGTTTTAATAATGATGTGAGTTTTTTAAATAAACTATACATAAACTATAATAGCTTATAATAAAATATAAACTAAAATAAAATATACCATGTCCATCTAATTAAATCATCTAAAGGTGAGGCCCTCTCTACCTTAAGAACATCAATTATCCTGACTAAAACACAGTACCAAACAGGAATTAGTTCTGAAAACAGAAAAGGTCTTTGACAGATTCTCTCCAACCTGTTGACTGCAGCACGGGTAAACCATGTGGCAGCTGAAGCGTGAACAGGGGCGAGTGGACACTATTTCTGAAGAAGTCCTCTGTCGCTTTAGACTGTAAAACTTTGGTTTCCCAGAGCTGAGAGGAAAAAAAAAATACTGTTTTATTTTTGTTGATAGTGTTTTTAAAAAACACTAATATTATGTTGTTGTTGTTTTTCCCCTAAGTGTTTGAGCTTTCGGCGGACAACACAAGGAACACATACTAACACAACTGAAGGGCGAGAAGTACTATAATGTATCAGGTTTTGAAGATGAAACAGGAGAGACGTGAGCACAAACCTTCTTCAAGTCTTTTAACACCTGCTCTTCGATGCCTTCCTCAGCAAACAGGTCCCGCACACCTTCAATTACGTCTTCAATCACAGACCGGTAGAGTTTGGGCTACATGAGAGCAATTGTCAGAGGCTTTGAGTCTCAAATTAGAATGCACTTGCCTTAAAAGACAGGCCGATGGGGGCTGGAGAGATGGCTAGAGAACACTTGCTGCTCTCGAGGCGGCCCTGGGTTTGATTCCCAGCACCCATGTCAGTCACAACTCACAACTGCCTGTAACTCCAGCTTCAGGGGACTCTGGCGCTTCTCCTAATCTCCTTGGGCTGTACTCCCGTACACATACCCCCACGCAGATGCACACACACGCACACATAACTAAATCATTAAAAATACACTCTCCAATCCTCGGTTTGAAGAAGACCACCACCACGGTTACTAAGTACACCCTGCCCCCAGTATGGTCTTGGCTCTTTATAAATTGTATTCACCGTCTGTCATCCCTTGGAGGCCCCTACCCACAAGGCTGAGTCACAAGGCTACAGCACACCTGGAGGTGATCTCACAGATGTGCGGGGTGTGCTATGCTCATCCGTCTTGACTTTTGTGTATCTAACCTTCCTGTTCCTTTTGGAAAGGGAAATTGGAGGCAGCTGGGAATAATCCCGTTTTCAATCTACCCTTTTCTCAACGTAAACGTACTGTTAGAGAACCACCATGGATGTAAATGAACATCAGCCTTAAAAGCGGGCCTGTCAGAGCCCACCCTGCTTCCAAAGTAGATGTGGAGAGAGGGCTATCCTAACCCTACCCCTGCGTCCCGGTGAATGTCCTGTGACAGTCACCAGTAAGTGCACAAAGAAATGGAAGGTGCTAAAACCATGCCATGAAACAAAATCAGGCAGGGTCTACCCAGAGTCACATATTATACCAACAGCACAAGAAATATGTGAAATATACTCGGCCCTTCTGTTCTGTATAAAATGTGTCCTACATAGGCCTCCCATGCAACAATCTGATCCAGGCGAAGGTCACAGGTCACGTGAAAAAACAAGAACTCCAGTTGCTCTTATTCTGGATTGCCTAAATCCAGCCCAAATGAAAACCGTGGGCTGCTTTTTCACGCTTCCCACAAAAATATTCTTGCTCCAGGAACAGCGCATTTTCAATTAATCCTTCCAAAGATCCAGGGTAAGTCTCTGAACAGGCCAATCAGTAACATCTAAATGTTAGTCACAGGCAGCCCCATTAAGACTAAGTGCTCCCAGATGAGTTGCTTCTTTTAAAACAGTCTACCCTGATAAAGGCTTCTAAACTGACGGCTGGGTTTTAATCCCAGCTAAATGATCACACTCTAAGAGCTGGAGGGAAAAACTCCTAGGGCTAAAAACATCTTTTAAGATCTTCCCTTGGAGTGTAACAGTGGCAGTCCTAAAGAAGCCAATAAAATACAATTTTCCAAAAGCGAAGTCAGTATTGAACGTAGTCTCTCTTGTAGGACTACCGTTAAGCTTCATATTGCTTTCTCTGTGTTATCTTTATTAAAACTATATATAGTCTGGACCTCCATCTTACCTGCGTCTCTAAAGAAAACATATTCTCATTTGGCAGTCACACTCAGGCAAACTGGTACTTTACACTTCTTAAAGCATCATAAAATGAACATACATGAGTATCTCTCTCAAAATGGAACCTTTTGTGCTGCATAGATACACATGGAATTTTACAGACACAAACCTCATTGTCTTTCAGGAAATGTGCATCTGTTGATACTGTTTTTTGCCCTTAACTTGGGGCTCTCACTTTGATGGAGGGTCTAATAAGCGCTGTTTTGCCGGTAAAATCTCACCGTGAGGTTTTGAAACCCTTATGGCAGTGTGTGGGGGTTTCACATTTAAGCGTTAAGATCTTAAGGGACAAGGAGAGGCAGGATCGTGGGGCAATAATCCAAATCACCAGGTTAGGGAGCAACACAGCGTGAACTAGCTATGTCCTAATAGAGAACTAGATTTAGGGCTGGTGTTTGCGGTGAGAGGAGGCGGGGGAAGGATCCAGAGTCGGAAGCCAGCCTGGGGCTACTTTATACATTTAAAAAATAAAAAGGAAGTGAACGTGGGGGAAACCATCCTGATGGAGGGTGGTCTGCCGCTACACAATTTCTGGGCGCCCTAACCTAGGTAGCCTCAGTTGGAGTGGGAAGCACAACTTTTTCCAGTGGGACCAGGGCCCACGTGGCTGTCTTCAGCTTCCTCTAACCCATGGCGAGACGGGGTGCCTATCAAAATCTGCGACTTGTCATGGAAGGCCAAAGGGTGTCGGCAAAGCCTACCCGCCTCCTTACCACCAGGTTGACGAAGGCCATGCCAGCGGCTCTGCGCCCGACCGTTTGCGCCTGCGCCTGCGCCTGCGTGGCCGAGAGTCGCCAGGCTCGCTTTTGAACCGCAGCGCTCGTTGCTGCGCAACCGCGAGGACGCTGAGGGGGGGCGGAGCTGAGTAGGGCGGGACAAGAAAGAAGGCTAGTGATTGAAGGGATGGAGTTTGGGCGTGGCACGGGTGTGGTAGGCGCCTGACCAGCTTTAGCAGACTAAGCCAGCCTGTGCATTGGCAGATGGGGCAACTTCACCTTTGAAGGATGTGGGGAGACGAAAGAAGGCAGATGAGTGAGTTCTGCTTTTACCAGTTTGTCATGCCTCCCTAAACCCCGTTCACAGCTGCGCTCCATGCTGCTACACAAAAGTGTGACGAGAGCCAAACTCTTCTATAACTACCTGTTGAAGTGTGGGCCAAAGCAGCAGCAACTTCACCTGGGAACCTGTTGAAAATACAAACGGGAGCCTTAAAGACGCTTGCTCCCACGCCTGACCCATGTGCTAGAGGGAAAGTGGGGCTCTAGAAGCTTGTCCGCGGACCTCCACGGGTGCGCCTGCGTGAGCAGGCCCCCAGACACAGTCCACGCATCCACCCGTGGAGAAGAATTAATACAAACGACTAAGGACCCATAAATGCAAACACCTCTCCTGAATCAGAGACTGGCAATCGGGGACCCGGCACACGGTGACTTCAAAATGTTCTCCAGATGACTCTGGTGGGCGTTAAAATGAGACCCGCTGTCCTAAGACACGCTCAACATTGGGTCCACATTAATATGACCTGAAGAGCTTTTTCTTTTTAAAGGTTTGGTGCCTGAGTCTCCCCCAGAGCATATGATTTTAAAATGCAGCAAAGATGGAGACCTACAGTTTAAACCAGGTCAGCTCAGCTCCCCAGAGCAACTCTTTTGCTCCTCAGGCAGAAGTCTCCATCTTTGCCCTGTAATTATATTCTCCCCTAAACGCGCCCCCCTCTCAGGCATGGAAAGATTTAACTAGCTAAAGCTGAAGATGGATTTAAGCACACATAACCCCACTAGTTCAACAAGGAAAGAGCCATCTACTTCCACGACCCTGCCTTCAAACAGCCTTTTTGATCTGAAGCTAGATCTCCGCCTAACAGATGGTTATGTGATGATTTAAAAAAATCCCATCAGGGTTTAGAGTTGACTGCTCGCTTATTTGTGAGTGTAAGGGCAGTAGAGCTGTGTGTGCTAGCCCACTCAGAAGTGGCTTGCCTGGACCAGGTGTAAGTTTCTAGCAGCTGATTCATTTGGTTGCGTTGAGAAGACTTTCCCTAAATTGAAAAGTACTGGGAATTTATTTTACAAAAAGCCATTAAGTATGTGTGGTGATTTTTAATGGTTATGTCTCTCTACGTGGCAATTTACTACCAAGAATATTCAAAGTGACTTACCTTTCACCCAAAATAGAAAAGCTAAAAGCAAGCATTGATTCCTTCTGATATTATAAAATCCAATTAAATTATTCAAGCTGGGAAATAAGAAAGCTGAAAGGTCTCTTGTTTTCCATCTTTCTCTTTTCAAGGTTTTAAAATTTTAATCCTAAATGCATAGAATGGGTAACAATCTAACATTTTGTGACAGCACATCGTTTCCTTGTATTTCATTATACATTATACCTTTCTCTGAGCTATAGAGTAGACCATGTGTACTTTTAAATTTAAATTTGGATGTTGGTATGGTACCCATAAAAAGTGTGACTAACAATTGAATTGTTAATGCCTGGTGTATTTGATACACGTTTTATAGAAAAGCTTTGCAATGTTGGTTGATCTCAGCGATCTCAGTGACTCTCTGTTTGCCCCCTTGTGTGTCCGAGTGGTCACTGGGAGACTCTGCTTTGGACTCTTCCCAGTAACCGACAATGACCACTAAAGGAAGTGAGCTGGAATCCAAGATCTAAGTTGTTGTACCTCAGATATGAAATGTCTCAAAAATACAGGTGTTAGGGCTCAGTGCCCAAAGCAACAGTGTGCCCAGATGTGGCTTCCAGGGGTTGACTGGGTCACTTTTGTCATTACTCAGACCGAAATACATGACAGAAATAACCCAAGTTGAAGAAGACTTATTATTTTATTTGTGGGTTCAAAGGATTCCGTCCATCAAGGCAAAACAGTCCAGTTCATTGCTGGAGTTGTTGCTGGCAACGCTACAAGCTAGGCGCCATCACCCGTCCTCAAGAGACTGATTAAAGAGACACATAATGGTTACAAGCTCAGAAAGGAGACTTGTTCAGTGTGGTGACACTGGGATGAGGAACACGTAAGGCGACTGAGACGCCAGTGTCCACCTGAGAGTCTTGATGTGAGTTTTAGTTTCAAACAGAACAAAAGCTATCTGTAACTAGGCAGTCCCTGTCTATCAGCTGTGGTCCCGCCCACGACTGGCCCATCATTGTCTCAGCTCCAATCTCCCCTGCAAGGTGGTCTGACAAGCTGGCAGCATGCGTGAAATCTCTTTTCCAGAGACAAGCTCCCTTCTGTCACCCAAGTCCCAACCTTTCCCTTCCCCTGCGTGAGCCTCCTGGGAAATTCTAATTGGGATCCGTTGTCTCAATAATCTGATAGCTGCGGGGAGGGCATAAGTGTCTGTCTCGGGATGATCTCAGAGGAGCAGGCTGCAGAGAAAGAGGGGAGTGCCATCCCTTGCTGCTTTCCCCTTTATCCTCTCCTGTTCTGACTGGACTCCCAGCCACGGCATGGTATCCTGAACATGGTATCACCCATGTTCAGAATAGCTCTTCTACTTCAATTAATCCTCTTTAAAAATGTTCATGAGGACACAACATAGGTGTGCTTCATCAGTCTTCTAGGTTGGATGAAAAAATAAAATAAAATAAAAAAGGAAGGATGACTGCTTCCAGGTTCGGTGGAGAAGGTTTATTGTAGGTAAAGTGAGAGCATAGCCAGAGGCAGGGACATCTGGAAGAATCCAGAATGAACGTGACCCTGAGCTACGTGAGGAAAAAAGGGAAGGGAAGGGAAGGGAAGGGAGAGGGAAAAGAGGTGAACCAGAGGCCCGAAAGAGAGTAGACAAAAGGACCAAGTGACCAAAATGTCTGGATTATATAGGGAAGGGCAGCCCAGCCCCTGGGCTGGAGAAGTTTAGGGTCGGCGTAAGGGTATGCCAGCCAGAAGGACCTTGTTACAGGTAGAGACTGAGGGATGCTGGGAGAACCTGGCAGCCAGGTCCACTTCAATATGTAAAATAAGCACCTCAGTTAGCCATTTGTCCAGGGTTTGAGACCTAACATCCCAGCCTTTCTGTTGATAATAAATGATAAGTGGCGATGTAATCTTTTCTATGACTACTTCCTGCTGATGTCAGGGTGTCATTGTTGGGGACCTAAGAAAGCTGGAATGCTGGCCAAAGCTGGGAAAAAAAAAAAAACAGGCTGCTTTCCTCGCTGTCCAGGCTCTGAGGGACCATCTGGGGCTAAGGAAGTGCAGGCCACATTGGAGCAGTTTGTGAGGCTGGACCACCTGGGGCTAGCTGCTTTGGAGCCACCCAGGATGCAGAAGCTCAGGCTTGTTGGTAATTCTGTCAGAAGCACCTAGAGCTGGTGACTTTGGAGGAGTCTGCAGTCTTTGGTTGACGGTAAGTCTGCTGGAACAGACAGACTTTAGGGACAGAAGGTAAAGTTAAGGCATTTAGGGGAAAATTTTTATCTTGGGTGTACATTTAAAATTTCCAGGCCCGTGACCTAGTAGTTGGGGGAGGGGAGCCTCAAGACCAGGGAGAGGGGAAGAGATTCCACCCTCAGGAATAGGCAGGTGGGGAAACTTAGGCTGTTGGTTGACTGGAGTACTTATCTGGAGTCCCGTGACTTGTGAGACATAGATCCAAGTCGGCACCCTAAAGCTTACAAGAATTTTTTATGTTTATAAAAAGAGATAAAAGTTTTAGATATATTAGCATTACCACTGTAATAATCCACATTGTAGAAAGGGCAGTAGACTCATGCCTTTGAGTCATAGTGAAAGCTTGGGGACCCAAAAATGATTCTGGGTTCAAAGTATTTGTGCATTTGGCCCCTTGCAGAGTCTGGTAGCAAGGTAAACTGTCTTTCTCAACTGGAAACCTGGTAACTCTAGGAAAGTGAGGCCTGAGGCATAATTTTTACACATGAAGAGAAGGCAGCTGAAGCTTTGGGGGAGGAGCTGGTATGCTCGCTGCTGCTGAAGCTACAGTAGTCAGTCAATATGATCAGAGATGTGAGAAGGATAAATTATAGCAGGAGGTATAATCTAAATGGCCTATGTATCAATTAAAATCACAAAGACTTACCCATTATCTAGACAGTTGCCCTCAGCCCCCATAGTCTGGATGGCTTCGTGGGGGACAGTGGTTGGTCTTCGGGTGCCATACAGGACAACACCAGATCCTCAGCTGCCGCACAGAGCAGCATTGGCCTTTGACTGGAAACTGAGGTCTGAGAGATTTTCCTGTGGAGAAGGAACTTGGGGGACTGGACTTACTTTGACCAGACAGAGTAGGACAATCACCCCAAAAGTATCCTCAATTCGGGCAGAGCCCTGGCAGCAGGTGAGGCATGGGGAAGCTTTGCCCAGTGGTTAATGTTACCATAATTCAGGTGGAGTCATCATGCCCCATCTGTCTTCTTTGGAGAGCTTAGGGTTCCCACTAGGAGCATTTCTGTCTACAATGGGAAACTTTTTCATTAAACATTTTAAGTGTCGTATTCAGCAGATCTCTGAAGAGCTTGAAGACCATCTATTATGTATATCTGAGTTTAAGCTTGACCTTGAAAATATATTGAGTTGATGTCTTGATTTTCTTTAACAGTTTAAGTTAGTAGCATTCATAAGAGTAAGATTTTACAGCTTTATCCCTGTTAAGTTTGAACCTTAAAACTTTGAGTTGAAGGTTTAACTGAAGAGCCTTTAGATTCAAAATAAAACTTTTAACCAAGAATGCAATCCGCTGACTAAGAACCTTACTTTCCTGATTCTTTTTTTTTTTTTTTTCTGAGACAGGGTTTCTCTGTAGCTTTGTGCCTTTCCTGGAACTCACTTGGTAGCCCAGGCTAGCCTTGAACTCCCAGAGATCCACCTGGCTCTGCCTCCCAAGTGCTGGGATTAAAGGCGTGTGCCACCACCACCCGGCACTTTCCTGATTCTTTTACAGTGAGCTATTACAGAATATTACAGTTTTTTTATGACTTAGTTTATCCAAATAGCTAAAGCTTAATAAAGAAGCTAGACAAATATTACTATGAACCTAAACAGACCTTAGGAATTTATAACCTTATAATCAAATATACTTTATAGTGGGTAGCTGTTCCAGCTTTGTCCTGGAAGTACTACCCCCATTGAGGCTTCCGGTAACTGTCACGCGCTTAAGACCTGAGATCTGGATGTGCCCGCTCTCTTGGTTCCTGGATCCTGGACACTGGAGGTAGACTGAGCAGAGTTCTCCAGAGAACACGGCTGGACTGCACTGCACCTCTCTTGGACCCTGTAACCTATCCCTTTACTTGTAAGTTACCCCATGAAATAAACCTCCCTTTTAACTACACGGAGTTGCCTTAATACTTCCACCAATAATACTTTATTATCAAGCACATGTTGTTACTTATCTAAATCTTTTAGAAGCCTGGTGTTGAACAGTTAACAAAGGCGTAAGTAACATAGGTGCAAATCTCCAAGTCAGCTTTCGTTAACCTGAGTAGACCTTTATAACCTTAAAATTTGTCATCATACAAAAATCAAAACAATCCAAAGTGTTTGGAGACTTGCTGTTAGTCTGAAAAGGAGATATAATGGTAAGTGGAGAGCTCAGTAGGATTAAGAAGTTTTATAGGTACTGCCTTAGTTGGTTTGTACCATGTGACCATCTTAAGATGGTCTATGGCATGCATCCTTTAACCTTAGTAAAGATGGCTGCCAACCACATGGTTGTTATTTAGAAGATCTAATTTTTTTGTAGATCTATTTTTTAAACAAGCGTTGAATCCAAGTTACATACACAGTATGTTCTAAACAAGAGTTGAATCATATATATAGTAAGGTGTAGCAAATTAAGATTATCCATGGTTTTTCATTATAAGCCTTTTGTTATCATTTTAAAGCCAAGTTTTGTTACAAATTTTATAGATTTTTTTAACCATACCCAATGAACTTACTAATCCTAAAATAGAGTCTACAGCCTAGTCTTAAGAGATTTTTTTGAGAGCAGAGCACAGAGAGTAGAGATAAAAGATTGAGTGTGAAGTAGAACCTTCGAGACTTTTGGAAGTATAGAGCAGAGCAAGTCTATATATAAGAGATTTGGAGATCATTTGTTTGTGCAGTGGCAGAAGTTGTTATCACGTGAGAGAATTTGAAAATCGAGCATGCCAATCTTTAGCTATTGATCTGTACTGAGGCCAAGCTGTTTGCAGGATCCCATATGGGCTCAGGCTTAGAGAAGCTTGAAGGAGGAGCTCCACCCGAGAGAGGGGAGGCCTAGGAAGGCTTAAAGAGATAGAGCAGATATCTCTGAGGGGGTAGAGAAAACTTTAGGAAGGGAGCAGGGAGCAGAAGTTGCAGGACTACAGGTGGGAGCCGAGGGATAGCTTAGTGGACTACAGGCAGGACTGTTATTCCTCAGGAGAGGTAAGAGAAAGTAGCCAAGCTGTGTAACCGGAGGCCTTTCTGTCCTGCCTGGTCCTGCAGCTACTTTAAAAATAATCACTCAGAGGCTTATATTAATTATTAATTATAAATGTTGGCCAATGGCTCAGGCTTATTACTAACTAGCTCTTACATTTCAATTAACCCATATTTCTTATCTATGCTTTGCCACATGGTTCATGGCTTGTTACCTCATTTTCTATATGTCTTGCTTCCTCAGTGGCTGCTGGCATCTGCCCCTGACTCCACCCTTCTTCTCCTTGTATCTCTGCTTAGATTTCCCACCTGGCTCAATCCTGCCTTGCTAGAGGCCAAAGCAGTTTCTTTATTAACCAATGGTGATAAAACATATTCCCAGCATACAGAGGGGTTATCCCACAGCAGAGCTGAGATGGATAAAGTGTCTTTCTGACAATAATTTCCACCCAGGGCATCCACAAGCAGAACAGGAAACTTGTCAAAGAGAAAAGTGTTCCAAGTCACAGAGGAAAGGTGTCCCTTGTTCTCGCAATTGGAGCCCACTGGAGGTAAGAGGAGCTTTCTGAAACACCAGTGTGACTTTTGTAGTCATAGTAGACAAAGCAGGCAGACCAGGGTGACACTTATCCAGTAGACAGAGATGAGAGAGCATGGGAAAAGGGGAATGGTAAATGTCTTTGGTAGAGATACCCAGATGGGTGTAGCAGGCCAGACCCGAGATATGCCAGTACCCAGGTGGGTTCCTTGGGAGGGTTTAGAAGACTTTTGAAGCCAGAAAGACACTTGTGGCATAGACAAGGAGAGGAATGGTTAGAGCACAGGGATGGGAGAAGCAGCTGAGAACACAGATTCTAGAATTTGGGGTCAAATTTAACGGACGGCAGGTGCCAGCAGAAACAAATGATCTGTACATACCTTAGGGAGTCAGGTCAACAGCTTGGTTCAGAGAGGCCTGGTTCCTTAAAAGGGAACTCATATATGCCAATCACAGGTTTTGGTACCAGATGAATGAAAAAATAAATAAAAAAGGAAGGTATGGTGAAGGAGAAGGTTTATTGTAGCTAAAGGGGAGAGCATAGCCAGAGGCAGGGACATCTAGGAGAGTCCAGAGTGAACGTGACCCTGGGCCATGTGAGGAGAGGGGAGAGGGGAGAGCCTGAAGAGTAAAAGGTAGACAAAAAGGGACAGGTAACCAACACAGCTGGAATGCATAAGGAAGCACAGGTTGGGGTGGGGTGGGGTGGGCAGCTCAGCCCCTGTGCTGGAAAATGGGAAGGGGCATGCCAGCCAGAAGGACCCTGTAACAGGGACTGGGGGATGCTGGGACAGCCTGGAGTCTGGGTCTGCTTGGATATCTTAACTAGGCACCTCAGCCATTTGTCCTGGGTTTGAGACCTAACATAAATGATTCTAAGTCCAGTCAGGTTGACTGACCATTAACCATCACATAAGAGTCCTAACTGGGTAATTCCATGGATTATTTCATAGCTTACTGGACTGTGAGGCCTAGCTGGAAGAAGTAAACCATGAAGGACACATATGATTCCTGACTCATTTCCCCTTGGTACTCTTTCTCATTGTTTTCTAGCTGCCACACAGCTTTGCTCACAGGCCCACAGTGATGGACCAAAGACCATGGATTCAAACCCGTGAAACACGAGCCAAAGTAAGTCCTCCTCCACCACAATGATTTCTTCAGGTACCCGGCCACCAGGTCAGAAAGAATACAAATCCTCTCTGAACACGTGGGAGTTAGCTTCTAAGACGGCCCCCAGTGCATCTCCCCTGTCCCCAGGATTCAAAAGCTGGTGTCATCCTTCCCACAATGCACCACAGTCTTCTACATGATGTGTGAATAAGGCAAAGGTAATGGTTTCTCCAAGACTGTTGGAAATGGTGGTGTGCTGTGACTATTACTTTAACTGTGTAAAAGTGTGTTACATTTGTTTCTACTGCCTTTGTTTAATTATGAAAAGATGTGTTGCTGTTTCACCTTGCCTGCCTAAGGCACCTGATTGGTCTAATAAAAAGTTGAACAGCCAATAGCTAGGCAGGAGAGGGATAAGCAGGGCTGTTGGGCAGAGAGAATAAGGAGGAGGAAAAATCTAGGCAAAGAAGAACAAGGGAGAAAGAGAGTCACAACCGACCGGGGCCAAAAGCCAGGCAGCTGCCAGCCAGACATGGAGAAGCAGTGAAAGCTGGACACACAGAAAGGGAAAAAGCCCTGAGGCAAAACATAGATAAAAAGAAACAGATTAAAATAAGAGCTAAGCTAAGGCCAAACATTCAAAACTAATAACAAGCCTCCATGTAACGATTTGGGAGCTGGTTGGTGGCCTAAAAGAAAGCCTGCTACAGGGGAGAGACACGTCTCTTTCTCGGCTGACAGCCATTTTGGAAGAAGCCTGCTGTTTGACGAGAACAAGATAAACAAACACCGACCACCAAAGGCAGAAGGTGTGGGGAGACCGAGGAAAGAAGCAACCGCGTCCAGAATGTCACGGAGTATGACAGGTATGAAGGGTTATGGACAAAATGAAGTCTTAGGTGGCATCAGTGACGCAGAGGCCATGATGACAGGCCCACAGTCCTGGCAATAACATGAGCAGGACAGTATAACTGATAACTAGATCTGTTGTGATGGAAACGAAGCTGTTAACACTTGACAACGGCAGAAAAATCTAGTTGTCACTCTCCTGAACCAGCTGCCGTGTCTCGGGAACCACTAGGGTGTGGATGAATTTCTAAGTGATCTTATTAAATAAGAAACACAGAGCCAAATACAGGGGTGAAAGCCGTGGAGATCAGAGAAACAGTGAGAACCACCAGCTAACCTTAGCTCACCACACCGCTGTTGCTTCCCAAGATAGAGAGCTTCTTCCTGTCTAACCTGTGCCTTTATTTCCTTGCTGTTCTGCCTTCTCATTGGCTCTTAGCCCAGCTACCTCACTTCCTTGTCACTGCCTGTCTGTACAGACCTCCAGGTCTCCATGGTTAGTACTGGGATTAAAGGCCTGTGTCACCACCCTTGGCTGTTCCCTAGTGTGTCCTTGAACACACAGAGACTCTGCTTGCCATGTGATCGGATTAAGGGCGTGGGCTACCACTGCCTGGCTTTTGTTTATGGCTGGCCATGTCCTCTGATCTCCAGGCAAACTTTATTTATTAACATATAAATAAAATATCACCACACTAGTGTAAAAGTGTGCCTGGGGTTTGGTCCTCTTCGGTGGTCTGTTTTGTGAGTTGTCATGCTTAGGGTAGAACTATTTCCTTTTCTCTTCCTCTCCTCTCTTTCAGGTGCTAAGTGTGCTTTTTCTGGTGCTTTGGGCTTCCTAACCCCCTTCCCACCATGAGGCTGCCTAACACCCTGTGGTTGACTGCCATGGTAGCTGAACTCAAATGACATGGCTTTTTTTTTCTTTATCTTCTGTAGCTAGAGTTTTCCTGCCTGGCCCACAGTCAGGACAAATCTCTCTCACCTGCCAGTCCCACAGCCGTCAGACCCAACCAAGTAAACACAGAGACTTATATTGGTTTCAAACTGTATGGTCATGGCAGGCTTCTTGCGAACTGTTCTTACAGCTTAAATTAATCCATTTCCATTAATCTATACCTTGCCACATGGCTCGTGGCTTACCGGCATCTTCACATGCGGCTTGTCATCATGGCAGCTGGCAGTGTCTCCCTCACCCAGCTTCCTGTTCTCTCAATTCTCCTCTCTGTTTGTCCCGCCTATTCTTCCTGCCTGGCCACTGACCAATCAGTGATTTATTCATTGACCAATCAGAGCATTTGACATACAGACCATCCCACAGCACTCTTCTTCCTTCTCTTCCCCTGGGCAGCACCAGAGATGTAAGCTTACATGCCATGAGGTTTGTCTTTTCTTTCTTTCTTTTTAAGACTTAATTCTACGTGTATGAGTACTTTGCCTGCATGTATGTCTGTGCATCAGGTACATGGCTGGTGCCTACGGATGTCAGAAAAGGATTTGAAGAGGGCGTCAGATCCCTTAGAACTGGACTTGTAGACAACTGTGCACTCCAAGTGGGTGCTGGGAATGAAGCCCTATTCCTTTGCAAAAGTAGTCAGTGCTCTTAATCACTGAGCCAACTTTCCAACCCCAGGTTTTTCTTTTCAATGCTAGTAAAATTTTCCCCAAGTCTTAAGTCATTTTCTTAATGAGACTAAGAACCACAGGAGAGCACCCCAATTTCCCCAGTACCATCTGGTGACTCAAATGAGACTCGCCCAAATTTCCATTAACAAAACCAGTTAAAAGCAGCCTGACATAAAACAGTCATAGTGACCATCTTAATGCTTTCGTTTATCCTATAGGACGTGGATCACCAGGGTCACCTGACAGGAAAAATGACAGTCACAAACCGAGATGGGTACAATCAGGTCCAGCTGCATCCCACAACAGTCATGCCACAAGAACACTGTGTCACCTGTGGAGAGTCCACGTGGTAAGGAACTCTGACTGGAGTATCCATATCTGGTATTAGAAATGATCAATCGTACTTGGGCTTGGATCTGGAGCCTCCGCAGCTGCTCTGTTGTGTGATTCTGGTCCTGATGAGAGTGCGAATGCATCCTCATAGGGATCCACCAGAAGCCCCTCGAAGGACCTCCCGGATTTCTCAGTTTCAGAAACTACTGGAAATGGTATTCATCATGTTAAGCGTTTTAAGTGTTGGAGTCATGGAGCAAGAGGTGAGTAATGCAAGGCCTTTGTCAGATCGCGCAGTGCCTGTGGGAGGCATGTCCTCCCCTCCCTGTAAGCTCAGTGTTTAAAGCGTCATCCGTCACAAGAGCACTTTAAAAGAATGGAATATAAAATAATCTTGAGAGACCAGTACTGGATGGCTTTGATGCAGGATTATCAGGAAACAAGCAGATTGCTGGAGTCACATCCTGGCCACATTGCTCTCGGTAACGTTTCCAAATCCAACTAGTAGAGAGTTGCACACACCACGCACTTTGGATAGTCAAACTGAAATCTGCAGATCCCAAAGTCTTGGTGATGCAGTTTTACAGGGACAATATTTTATGCTAGTAAATAAAAGATAAAAAGGGAATTCTGAACCTCGACCCTTCTTTAGGTTATTCTTTGAGATTAAACATGTGCAAAAACAGGACGCTCTTCCCAGCCACCTGTCCGGCGTTTCATTTTCTCCTGCTTCACTTGACTATAATGCTCATCTCTATATCCTTGGTAATCAACACCAGCACTTGCATCACTGAAGAAAATCTTAATAATCAGATTAATTTTTTCATATTCTGTATGATCTTATTATTTTTACCCAGAAAGTCTGTGGGACTGTTCCAAAAAGTAAAGAGAATATTTCAATTCATTTCCTGTGCCAAAAGGATATATCACGGTGGGCCTCCCCTTGAGTAAAAGTGTCTGAATGTGTATGTTTTAAAGACAACCCATTTCTTCTACATATTCAACTCTACAGTCAAATGTGGTTTTCTTTCTCAGTAATGACACAGGTTCTAATAATATATTTATCTGTAATGAAAAGTGTGATTTAGTTTTTGGGCTTATGGCTTAAGGCAGCAAATAGTCCAAATTAGCTTCTGAACATTTTGCCACAAATGCATTAAACCCAGCAGTACCGTTTCCCGGCCTCTGCTTCAACCTTCACATTTTACAGGAAATGAAAATTCAGGTCATCTGTACCTCCTTGTAACTCTGAAATGGTTCCACTGTTGGCAGCTCTGATTTATTTAGACTCCGCATCTCTGTAACATTTTCCATTTTCTAATACAACTTCAAAATCAACTTACATTATTTGAACATCAGATACTGTTCCACTGCGATGAATCCCTTCCCGCACCCCAACAGGATTTAAGTTAAAGTGACCACAGGACACTACGTGATGGCCAGCTGAGGTCCCACCTTATCACTCCGTGGAACACAGTTGTCAGCTCTTTAAAATTCCAGAGAGGTGGCCTTTGTGTACATTTGTAAGCTCACTGATAACTCATAGAAAGCATTCAAGATGATCTCAGACTCAATTTTCCCCATCACTACTTATCCAACGCTTTCACCAACGTCTTGATAAGAATGCTGTAATTTCCTAGTTAACAAATGTTCCATTTTCATTTCTCTGTCATAATATGGATAATTATACATGAACATGAAATATTAGCAAGGATAATGTTCACTGTCTATTAATTCTCCAACGTAAGTCTGTATTTAAAGAGGACGGGTAAGGCCGATAATCTCAATTGAAGGTTCTCTCCTCCAGCCACCCAGCTTTGTCCTCACCATAACTGTGCTTTTCCTCGTGCTTAATCTGTCTTGCTTCATAAGATGTGAAAACATCCTAAATAGTTTGCTCTGTTACCTTAGGTGCTTCAAGTATCAATAGAGGCAGAGACATACATGGTGGACCTACTTCTTCCCATTCCTCTAAAAGCAGCTAAATATGCTGGATATTAAATATAAAATAAACAAATGGGCGCACTAAAAATTAAAAAGACACTGCACTTTGGGACCTTACAGCCCCAGGGATGAGTTCCCTGATCGTTTTGCCATAAACATCCTGGGCTGGTTAGTGTGGGGGAAGCTGGTGATCTGTGAATTACCAAATGGCACAAACAAGAGAAAACAAGGCCAACCTCTCGTGCAGAGGCCTGAGACAGAGGCATTAAGACAGAAAACTTTAACAAGGTGTGGCTGTGCACACCTGTAATCCTAGCAGTGGATTCTGGGGCAAGGAGTGTAAGCATTACCTCTCTAACGGAAAGGGATCCTGACAGCCGGGAGCTAAGGGACACCACAGAGTCACACCACAAACAAACCTCACACAAGAGGTTTATTAGGAGGGGAAAACCCCAGGAGGGTGTCTGCCTCTGCTTGAGCAAGAAACAGCAGCAAACTGAGCAGGATAGAGGGCTTATATAGAGTTTCTTGGGAAGGAGGTGGAACTTTTCAGGGTGGAGCTTTCCAGGGTGGAGATTGGTGGGATTTCATGTCCAGAGATTTGGGCTGTTTGCTCTTTAGGGTGGGGGCAGGGCAGTTAGAGTATTCTGTGGATAGAACCTGGCAGTTAGAGGTCCTCAGGAAAGGGGCCTGGCTTACATGAGGAGCATTAGGAGTGTGGAGAGCACATACCCCAGTTACGGGAGAGGAATAACCACTCTTGATTCGGACTTGGTATAACACTCATTTATTCACACGATAAGATTACAAGCAATATTTATCCCATCTTCCAAGTGGAAGTGGGAATACCTCTCCAGGTGTACAGGTCGGGACTCGCCATGTCTGTTCCTCTGGATCTTGGGTCAACCTTCTTGTGGTCAACATCATCTGCCCTGAGGACAGGAGTTCATGTCTCTGGTAGAGGAGAGACATCTCACACGAGGGTCTGATGAGCTCTGTTGAACGTGTCTGAGCCTTCATCTTTTAACCCCCTTTCTGGGTAGGTTTCTAGTCTTACCCCTACTTCCACACGTAGCCTATAGCTAATGACTACACCATTTATGGTTTATTTATGTCATTCTATTGCTTATCACTCCTGACCAGGGTTGTTCACCCTAGGCCTTACATGTTCCTTACAAGGAGTGTGAAGTCAGTTTGGGCTACCACACTGAGTTCCAGGACAGGTAGAGCTAGGCATTGTCTCAAAATAAATCCAAAACATTAAAAAAAAAAAAAAAGGTATGGTAGCTCATGCCTTCAATTCCAGCACTCTGAATGTAGAGAGGCTAATGGATCTCTGTGAGTTTGAGGCCAGCCTGGTCTGCATAGCAAGTTCCAGGACAGCGTGAACTAACTACATAGAGAGACCCTGACTTAAAAAATAAAACAACAGGGAAAAAGGAAAACCTGTAAACAATAACCACGCCCCTCCCTGCAGATGCCACAGAAGGACGGACATCAATTTTCCCCACCCTCACTGGCTGATGTTTTCTTTTGGCTTTGGGAGTCACACGTACCCTGGTCCCTTAGGTTAAGGACACTGATCTGCAGCCTCCATTTGTTCCCATCAGCCTGGCCGCATAAGGGATCCCCAACAGCCTGTCTGCTTGCGTTCGCTGGCTTAAGGGGGACTAGTAATTCCTTCCCCGAATGTTTTGCATTTGAGGTTACATTATTTTCTTTATGTGAAGGAAATTAAGTGCCTAGTAATGTTCCAGGACCAAGAAAGGCAGGAATCCTCAGAAGTCACTGCTGCATGGTACTTCCAAGACACTTTTAACAAGAAACATGAATGAGAAGCAATACTTTTTAGATGGCCTGTAGTAAATAAGAAAACATATTCCATGGCACACAACAGGTGCTAAAAACCTACAGCTGCTTCCTCTCAACCTGTCAATTTTTAAAAACAAGATTGAGTCAAATTTCACACATATTAATCTTTCCTGGCTATACATGCATGTTTATCTCTAAGATTGCACAGTCACTGTAAGTGTGGTCAGTTTCAAATCCTTTGAGGACTGAGGCTGTGTATTATTCAACCTTATGTGGCCCTTGAGGTGCTAGCATAGGACCTCAAATACGGAAATTATTCATTAAGTAGCATTGGTTGTAACTTATTGAAACTGTTACCATATGGAATCACTAACCTAAATGTGGGGGGAATAAAGAGCTAGATAACAGATATGCTTGAGAGAAATGATGTGCTGGTCTAAATGAATCCCGTCATTCTTTTGTGCAACGTTTTTTGCAGGTCATCAGCCCTGCTACGGGGTCAGCCCCACACCGCTGCCACTGATCTTCCCTACCTATCACCACCCTTGGATTGTTGTGGGGCCTCCACCAGAGAAGACTGCTCAGGCACGAGTTTAAGCCAACAGAAAGTCTTTATTAGCTGGCCAGTAACTACACTGGGTGTTCAGGATCCCAGTGTAGCCCTGAGTCTTTCTCTAGGTGAGCTTTTAAGCACAAAAACCATATCACAGGCCGGGCAGTGATGGTGCACGCCTTTAATCCCAACACTCAGGAGGCAGAGGCAAGCGGATCTCTGTGAGTTCAAGGCCAGCCTGGGCTACAGAGTGAGTCCAGGACAGGCTCCAAAGCTACCCAGAGAAACCCTGTCTCAAAACACCCCCCCCAAAAAAAATTATGGTGATATTTTATTTGAACTGAAATGTGATTTTATTTGTATGTTAATAAATAAAGTTGCCTGGGGGTCAGAGCTAATAGCAAGCCATAGCAAGAACCGGGCGGTGGTGGTGCACGCCTTTAATCCCAATCACATGACAGGCAGATCTCTGTGTGTTCAAGGATACAGCCAGCATGGAGACACACGCCTTTAATCTCAATACCAACCATAGAAGACCTGGAGGTCTGTATAGGCAGGTAGTGATGAGGAGGTCATGTGGTTGGGTTTACAACCAATGAGAAGGCAGAAAAGAAAGTCAATAAAAAGACAGATACACAGGAAGTAGCTCTCTTGCTGAGGGGAAGGACAGAAGTGGTAGAAAGGGTAAGAAGGCGGTTTTAAGTCTCAGCTCTTAGCTACTGCTCTGACCTCTTGGGCTTTTAACTCTGTGTTTCTTATTTAATGAGACTATTACATCTACAAAAAATCATAGGTTGGCAAACTTCAATTAACAAGAACAGTTGACCAGAAACAGAAAAAGCCAAAAAGCAAGGTTAGTACATTTAGAGACTTTCCCAGAACTGTGGACTTGGATGGACTGGGTCTTTGTTTTCATTTTGGCAGGTGGTGCTGTCTACATGCTGAGTTTTACGGCCTGAATGTACTTCCATCATGGAGTCAGTTGTGCTAAAGTCTAGAGCCTGTTACAGTATGTGAGTATCTTCCACAAAACAGAAAATCACTGTGGGTAGAACTACCCTCAATTAAATCCCAGACGGAATGAGGTGAGAGAAAAGTATGCAAATAATTTTAACATAATGTGCTTAGTTTCAAAAACCACTTTCAAGGGCCACCTACCTTGAATAAGAAACTCCAGCAGGGTTTCCTAGGGCAGGACCCGTAAGCTGGAATGGAAGAAACGAAGGAAGGGTCGAGGAAGAATGGTCCAGGGTGGATGCTACATTAGCCAGAGCCTGAGGTTTGGGGTTGGAGGACAGCTCAGTTTGGAGAGAAAACAGAGAACAGAACCATCTGCTGCTAGAGCTGAGGCTGCTCTGTGCTCCCACCCACTACAGCATGGAGCTCAGGTGCAGGGTGTGCTCCCACCCACTACAGCATGGAGCTCAGGGTGCAGGGTGTGTTCCCACCCACTACAGCATGGAGCTCAGGTGCAGGGTGTGCTCCCACCCACTACAGCATGGAGCTCAGGGTGCAGGGTGTGCTCCCACCCACTACAGCATGGAGCTCAGGTGGAGCTCAGGTGCAGGGTGTGCTCCCACCCACTACAGCATGGAGCTCAGGGTGCAGGGTGTGCTCCCACCCACTACAGCATGGAGCTCATGGTGCAGGGTGTGTTCCCACCCACTACAGCATGGAGCTCAGGTGCAGGGTGTGCTCCCACCCACTACAGCATGGAGCTCAGGGTGCAGGGTGTGCTCCCACCCACTACAGCATGGAGCTCAGGTGCAGGGTGTGTTCCCACCCACTACAGCATGGAGCTCAGGGTGCAGGGTGTGCTCCCACCCACTACAGCATGGAGCTCAGGGTGCAGGGTGTGCTCCCACCCACTACAGCATGGAGCTCAGGGTGCAGGGTGTGTTCCCACCCACTACAGCATGGAGCTCAGGTGCAGGGTGTGCTCCCACCCACTACAGCATGGAGCTCATGGTGCAGGGTGTGTTCCCACCCACTACAATATAGGGTACAAGATGACCACACTGGAAGCCAAAAGACTGCTTGAGAGCTGTGGACACATGAGCATCTCCATTTGAAAAGTCACAGAAGCAGCATCGGAAGGGTGAACACCAGGATCTGAGTGGCTGCTGTCAATCACATGAAGTAGAAAGGAAGAGGGGAAGACCCCAAGAGCTTCATGGAGATACAGGGTTACAGGGCTGGGCTGCCCACCCGGGGAAGGAAAGAGAAGAAAAGGCCTGCAAACACCGTCTAGTTGACAGCTCTCCCCAAGCCATCTCTCGCCCCAGCTCCAGCTTAATACGGAGTGTGTCCTTTTCCAGAATGAGTACTTCGCAACGCCTTTGGCAAGTGTTTCAGAATCTCTCAGAATTATCCGGTGGAGAGGCCGGCTCTTGGCATTTAACAATGCCACTCTGGGAGATGCTCTTTCCTTGTCCTTTTCACGGCACTTCGGGACCTCTGGGTGGAACTCACTCTGAACAGTGTGAAAATATCAAAATAAAGCGCCAAAGAAAAGACAAGAGCCGAAGCTAGGCACCACCTCCCCCTCCTCCCAGCCATTCCAAGCCTACAGCACCCCCAGAAAAGACAGACTGAAAGAGAGACTGAGATCTAGAACATTCACAAATCAGAGATAAATTGCCCGTTAATTATCCTCCTTAGAGGGAATGGTTAATACCAGTTTCAAAGTCATAAGAATGCCGTTGTTTGGGTCAGTGTAGTTGGTAAGTTTATTAGTTACTGTAGGGTAAAAGGGCCAGCCAAAGAAACCCACCCTGGCCCTGAAACCAGAGCCAACCGAACACAAAATCAACCAGTCTCTGAACAGGAAAACCAACCAATCCCTGAGCAGAAAACCAACCTATCCCTGATCATGAAATTTAGCCAATCTGAGCTTGTCCAAGTTCAAAGGGATAAAATCTGACCAATTCCCTCCCTGAAAATCTTCTCCCTGGAAAAACTTCGCCCCTAAGAAGCCCTCTATAAGCCCCTCCACCTGTTCAGTTGGCCGCTGTCCTTTTCCACCCAGCCACTCTCCTGGACTCCTCCTTCCCAAATAAATCTCTTGAAAGACTTTTGGGTGAAGATTTTCCACTGGCACGGGGAAGAATCTCTGCTGGGAAGCTCCCTTAGGGAAGCAGAGCAGAAGAGGCCGCTGACACCTCGGCTGGGAAACTCCCTGGGGAGTGGAGCAGAAGTAACAACTTTTCTCAGGAGCAGGAGCAGATTGCTACATTTCTGCAGCGGTTTCCTCCTGAACAGAGTGAAGCAGAAGAAGCAACGTCTTGGACCAGAGCTGAGAAGAAACAGACACCTCTGCGGGGAAACTCTCTTAGGGGGGCAGAGCAAAGCTCAGCTGTAATAATTCTCTCTCAGAGAGGAGCAAGATTGCTGCATCCTCCAGGGAGACCATCCCCCACTGCACCCCAGCTTCAGGTACAGCCTGACTTCCAGACAAGTCTGGATACTTTTCCCTCGGGAGCTGTAACACTTACACTTCTCACTGATGTGACAATACCTGTCAGAAAGCACCTGAAGAGAGGACTTACAACGGCTCACAGTTTGAGGGGACACAGTCCATCATGGCAGGGAAGGCACAGCATGGGCGGCTCCATAGCAAGGGGAGCACATGGCAGCCGAGGGCTCACATGCCAGCAGAGAACGAAGCAGAGCCAGCCAGAAGCAGGGTGGCCTACTACTCAAGACACAGCCCTGAGTGACCCACTTCCTCCAGCTTGGGCCCCTCCTCCTAAAGGTTCCACGACCTCCCCAGGCAGCACCACCAGCTGCATGCCAAGTAGTCTAACACAGGAATCTGTTGGGGACATTCGCGTCAAACTATAAGAGTCGTCAAGCATTAATACCATGGAAGAACTCACTGGAAATGATGATCAACATTTCCAAGAAAACAAAACTGGAGCCAGTCAGTCAGCAGGGCTGCTTGACACACTCACACCCTGTCTATGAATCCGGATCCACTGCTGGGAAAGGAGTGGAGGAGCACCTTGTGCATGCAGTCCGCATTCCTCTGGACCAGGTACTCCTCCATCTCCTCCGCTAGTGCCCTTCACTCCCCTTCCTTCTTCTCTGCTCAGAGACACAGCACTGGAACCTCTCTCTCTCTCTCTCTCTCTCTCTCTCTCTCTCTCTCTCTCTCTCTCTCTCTCTCCCCTCTCATCATTAATTTTCCTTTCACTACTAAGTCACTGTTAATACGCATAAATTCACCAAGGATGGGAGTGTGGGCCTTCAACCCTGACACAGGCAATCGTGGGATGGATGGTCTGTTGATAATTGAAACATGATAATAAATCAACTCAAAGTCAGTCCACAATCGATTATCACCATGTGCTTTTGGTTCTAAGCAACACACACAATAAAATGTTCGCCACCCCCTCCTTGATCTCCTTATTGTCATCCACTCTAAATGGTTGTTGAACTTACTAAGGAGTTTGAAGAACTCACATAAGACTGAACAAGTGTATCTTCTTAGCATTTAGTAATTTTTTGTGTTTACATGAATATCCACATGTTCCCTAGACCCTAATACCCAAGGACTCAAGTACACATGTTCATTCGGGGAGTCTGGAATGGTCTGGAATGGCTCACACATTCTCCTTACTGTTTTCCTGATTCTCTTTGACACTACACATTCTTGGACTTAAACCATTGGACTAATGGTTCTTGGATTAATAAACAGCCATTGTAAACACGATGTAGTGGAACTTAGGGTACATCAATTCTGCCATTCTCTGTGACTTCATGGAGTGTTTATTTGTGGTTTATAAATTTGAAAGAGTAAAATGAATTGTGGATTGAAAGATATATTTTTGTTCATTAAGTCTTATTTGGTTACTTTATACATTACTGCAGTATAGTGATAGTATTTTTTTTTCACTTTCTGAGGCTCTGGGGATCCCTTGTCTCTGCCTTCTGTGTGCTGGGATTGTAGGTGTGAGCTGGGATTGCAGGTGTGAGCTGGGATTGCAGGTGTGAGCTGGGATTGTAGGTGTGAGCTGGGATTGCAGGTGTGAGCTGGGATTGCAGATATATGCTGGGATTGCAGTTGTGAGCTGGGATTGTAGGTGTGTGCTGGGATTGAAGGTGTGAGCTGGGATTGCAGATATGTGCTGGGATTGCAGGTGTGTGCTGGGATTGCAGGTGTGAGCTGGGATTGCAGGTGTGAGCTGGGATTGCAGGTGTGAACTGGGGCTGCAGATGTGTGCTGGGATTGCAGGTGTGAGCTGGATTGCAGGTGTGTGCTGGGATTGCAGGTGTGAGCTGGGATTACAGGTGGGCTACTGCCTAGCTTTATTCGTGGGTTCTGGGGATCCAAACTCTAGTTTTCACACACACAGAACAAGAATTTGAATGACTGAACCATCTCCCCAACCCCAGTTATAATATTTTTAAATTAGCTTTTGTTCTATTATAGTAGCAAATTGTTTTTGCTCTACAGCTTTGAAATGACTCTAAGTACTTCCATGATTTGTTACGAGTGATACTATGCTGTTCTGAGAACCTGCAAGTGCTATCAGACCCTACATATGAGCTGCTGAGCTCAACCCCTGGACTACAGGTAAGTACGTGCCTAGGAGCTGAGAACCATCAGCTTTTTCCCTGCAGATGGAAGATAGAAAGCACAAAGGGAGACAGAGTCACACCTGGTCCACATCTGGTGTGATCTCGGTAGACTCTGCAGCCAGCCCTGCCTCCCGTGGCAGAGGTGTCACCCCAGACACCTCACACTCGATGCCACCTGTGTTGCTATCGCTGTGATAAACACCATGCCCGAAAGCGACGTGGCGGGAAATGGCTGTATTTTATCCAACAGTTCCATTACTGAGAGGAGTCAGGACAGGAACTGAAGGCAGAAACAACCTGGAGGCGTGAACTGAGGCAGAGGCCGTGGAGGAATGTCACTTCCTGGCTTGCTCCCCAAGGCTGCTCAACCTGCTTTCCTATAGCACCCAAAACGACCTTGCCCAGGGTTGGCCCCATCCACAATGGGCTGGGACCTCCAAAATCAACCATTAACCAAGAAAATATCTCACAGACTCGTTTTCTGGCCAGTCTGAGGGAAGGCATTTTCTCAACTGGGTTCTTTCTTCCAAGATACCATATGAAGTCAAGCTGGAACTGACCTGAAAACTTCGTTGTCTAGCTTTCGTATCATTGGAAGGGTCAACGATGGAAGCTGCTGGGAAAGACTCAGCAATGAGCCTTGAAGGCTGTAATATTGACCTGTCGGGAAAGTTGTACAACAGGGTCGTGAACGTCATCATGACAACCAACTGCTTTCGGATTTGAGGACTGCTCCACAGGAGGAAACTCATGTTCAGTACTGCAAACCTGGTCAAAAGCCCAGGACTTAAGAGGTCATAGGTCCTAGAGGGAATCCACTACTGTTATCTTACTAAAGGGAAATGTTGTCAAGCTACCTTTTACATATTTATGTTCATGCAATAGTACTAATGTGCTGCCCTCAGCTTTGGCCAGAGAAACTTGTCTCTCCAGTGGGCAGCAGTTAGTGCAGAGACTCATCGCTGTTCAGTGGGCAGAGAACTGAGTGCTCATCCTGCCTGGGACATCTGTATCTACATCATCCCGCCAAAGAGGGAGCGCTGCAGAGAGGGTGGTGGAGAGGATTTAAGAGCGAGAGAGGGCGCCGTGTTCTGCGACGCTGTGTTCTGGACGTGGCCACCGCGCTCACGAATTCACGGCAGCTGTGGAGCAAAAGATCAAACCAAAGGAATCAGTCAGCACCCCAGCAGGCAGCACCAACCGGATTCAGTGGCTAAAGGGGGCAGGGGCAGGTCATGAAGGGGGTAAGAAGATGTTTCGAGGCCAGCTGGAGGGGAGTGGAAGTGGGGAGCTGAGCGCAGCTGTAATCAGGATACATTGTTTACATGAATGCAATTGTCGACAAAAAAAAATATTCTATTAAAAAAAAGAAAAACTATAAATTAAATATTGTACGTCTTTATATCCTGCAAGAAATTATGTGTGTTCTGGAGCCTGAAATCCATCAAACTACTTCATCATTACTTTGGATTTAATAACAAAACATAAAGTAAGGTTACTGTCTGACATGACATGACATGGACCCCGCGAAGCTCGATCAAGAAAAAAATGTAAAGAGAAAATGGAAGAGGATTTGAAGCAGCGACTAAATGATTTTGAAATTGTAATGACTGAAGCATCATGCACAGGAGTCCATCAAAGTTCTGAAGAAATGCAAGCTGTCACACCCAAAATCCCTAACCTGTGAGTGGGACATGGTGTGGATGGCGTGGGCACCAAGGGGACATGGAACTTCTCCTACCCAGCACCAACAACAAACGAGGCAAGGACCGGAACAGGAGTTATGGCAGGAAGAGAAAACCCAATAACGGTGAATAAGTCAGGGCTGGAGAGACAGGTCAGGAGATAAAAACACACTTGCCGGGCAAGCCTGATAGGCTGAGTTTAGATTCCCAGAACCCAGGCTTTAAAAACAAAAAGCCAGAGGCAGCAATGCAAATGCCTCTAAGCCTGGTGCAAGCATTTCAGATTTAAGGCAGAGACGGGAGAGGCTCTGACCCTCACAGGCCAGCTAGCTTGGTGTACGCAGTGGGAAACAAAAGAGACTTTGCCTCAACCAGGGCGGAAAGCTGAGGGCCAACATCTGAAATTATCCTCGGATCTGTATATCACATTATAACATACCCACGCCCACAACCATAGGCGCGCACACACCAACAGCAAAACACTAGTTGGCTAAAATTAAATCAGTCCATTAGGTTGGTCACCATGGGTTTTGGGGCTTCATGTGGCCTATTGATTGCCTCCTCTGATGGTAAGTTCCTCCCTTCAGGTACCATCTTTGTCTCATCCCACTCTACTGTGCCGGCCCCAGGATCAAGATGTCCTTCCACGCTTATCCGGAGTCACAGGGGGGATCTTCACAGTCAGAAAACGTAACTACCAAGATACAGCTGTGGCTTCCTAGGTTACTTCCCATCTAACTCTCAGCCTACAGAGTCAGGATGTCCCTAACCTCAAAGGAGGTGGATGTACATAGCAGCGGCTTCTCTCCCCATTCCCACTGTCTGCCTGGCTACCTACTCCTGCAAATATGCTCCCCCCCAATCACCTTTTCCATGCAAGACAGCTCTACTCTTGAGTTGCTCAGGTCAGAAACAGAGGCATCATCTTCCTTTTTCTTCTATCCTTCATAGTCCACATCCAATCCATCAATAAATGCTGTTCTTTCTATAGCTCAAATGTGTTCTGAATCTAAGCATCCCCCCTCTCCCATCGCCTCCTGATCACCATCGCCTCAGTCCTGCAGCTATGAGCCGAATGTCTGTGTCGTCCTGGAATTCACGTCCTGAAATCCATCCTTCAAGTCCAAAGGTGGTTAGACATGTGCACCGTCTGTTATAAGCTCTTCCCTCACCAGCAGTGCCTCCTTACTATGTAATTACGTAGCGGAAGGAGAAAGGAAAAAAATCCCCTTCAAGTGTCTTTAAAGGAACACTAGGGACACTAATCCCGTTCCTAAAGATGGAGCCCCAGCAGACTAACCAAGGAACAATGAGAAATAAATCTCTATTCTTTATCAATTACACAGCCTACGATATTTTGTGATAGCCACGGGAACAAATTAAGAAGTCTCGAGTTATTTCAGTAACATCGTAACTGCTCTTGCTACATGTACAGTCCCCACATCAACCATCGCAGCCTCTTCACAGAGTATCTTAACATAGAGTTCGTTACCTCTGCACATCAAACAACGCCTGAAGTTCTGACAACTCCCCAGAAAGCCCTAGCTCACCTCCATCCCAGCCCACTCACGACCTCTCTGATCTGCTCCGCATTCCTCTAGCTCACTGGGGTGTCCCAGCCACCCTGGGAGCTGCACGGTTTACCAGTGAGAAGCGCTCTGTTCCGGCGTCCGTGCTCCTGCAGCGCCCTCTGCTGGGCTCTCTCTATCCTGCAGGATCCGGGTGGCTCCATTTCTCTTGTCTCTTCTAAGATGTCACGGCAACTTCCTTACGCCACTCTCTGTGGCCTTGGCCTGCTTCATTTTTTCTGCATAGCAATCATCACGAGTTGCTATCTGCTGGTTGCTTGATTCCTCCCGTGTTATATACCCTTTATATCTTGGCAGAAGTTCACTGTCATTGCCCGTCCCCAGTAGCTAAGAAAATGCAAGCCCAAGATGGTAAATCCGACAAGCCTTTGAATGACCATCAAGACGTCTAACTGCAATGACAGCGTCCTGAGGTCCCTCGACTTGACACGGCAGCCTTTCTCGGCCTCACGGTGTGGAGAACACCTTTAGGGACGGCTCGGCTACATTTACAGGCTTACTCATGATGTGAAGAATTTTAGAAAGAAAAACGTTTCAAATACGCTTTATAAAGGAATGATTATATCCACCCAGGAAGGTCTCTGGCTGTGGGAGAAAGCTTACTAAGGACTAAGAGAACAAAGGCTCGCCCCTGAGTCAGGTAGCCCGGAGTACTTGGCGAGCATGGCGGCCCTGAGACACATGAAAAAGGATTGATGGACTATTTCACAAGTGTTTTTAAGTAGGAAGATTTAGCACATAACTGACTGTAAAACATTTGTTTGAAAAGTGAAGAAAAAGGACATTATTTTTCTGTCCCTTTAGTAGTTAGAAATGTTTGGAGATAAGCGTAGTATTTAAATCTTTGGGATGTGTAAATTGTATTCAACAGCATTTTTAGACACGGCATTAGGAATACTTTAAAGAGACTGTCTACTGCATTAATTTTAATTATGCTCTACCGGACTCACAATGCTTTGAAATGCTTATAAAGTGCCCTCAAGATCTTTTATTAATCAAAATACAAGCACCAAGCTCAGACGCGGCTCTCGACTCTGGGTGGCAACGGCTTGCCTGAGAGCGCCACCTGCTGTTTCCAGTGCGTACTGTAAATAACGTTTTTTGGACTTTAGCGGTCGTGGCTAGAACAAAGACAGTTTCTTAGGGACGGGTCAACACGCAATCGCGTTACTTTAAAAGCGGCGTTTCCTCCTGAGGTCTGGAAGACCACGCTGGTGCCGATACCTGGAGGGTAAGTGGCGAACCACACAGGGGAATGGCGACTTTCATTTCCTTCACTTCAGCTTTAATCCTTCAAAACATGGACAGCAGTGATTTTGAAGGCACACTATTATTAACAGGTTTATTTTGGAACTCAACTATTTGCTCCATAACCAGCAACCATCCTTTTTTTAATTAGTTATGGGCTGTAGGTGATATAATTAGAGGCAGAGTGCTTACCAACTTGTGTCGGATCCGGGGTTTCACCCCAATATTCCAAAAATTATAGGTGAATTCATATTTCAACACCAGCCATAGCAGGGACTTACTAATTTACTTATAACAAGAAAAACATCCTGGTTTCACAAAACCCAGGGAAATATGCAGGTAGTCAGGTTAAATTCATGACATGCTGGCCCAGGATGACCCACGCTGGTGAATGCCAACACCTCACCAAAAGCTCATGGCCCCACACCAGCTCCCTGGGTTAAGGTTAGTCCGAAGGGGACTTGGGATGGAATAGCTACTCCCGGGGAGGATGTAGACACTTAACATAGATATGACTGTCCGTCTACACAAACGGGGCAGGACAGACTAGGCGAAGATAAGCTGGGAAGAACTGGTTGACGGGGTCCGAGGAATTGATTGATGGAAAGCAGACATAGATAGTTCATGCCGCCCAGTCCTTTTGTTGCCTCAGAACAATTCGAGCAAAGCCTTCTGACTGCAAGGGGTGTCCAAAATAAATGCCGGTCCCTACGAAGGGCTGGTGCAGGGTTTGGGGGAGGTTTTGGGGGGTTTTTATTTGTTTGTTTTTGCTTGCTTACTTACTTATTTATAGGGGAGTGTGCCACAGTGCACATATGGTGGTCCCAAGACAGCTCAGGCGAGTAGGTTCCTTCCCCATGTGGGTCTTGTGGATAAAACTGGATAATCCGCCAGGCATGGTGGTGCACATCTTTAATCCCAGCACTCAGGAGGCAGAGACAGGCGAATCTCTGTGAGTTTGAAGCCAGCCTGGTCTACAGAGTGAGTTCCAGGACAGCCAGGGCCAGTGAGACTTCTCTCAACCTCCCCACCTGAGCACACACACACACACACACACACACACACACACACACACACACACACAACCTCGGGTAATCAGGTTTGGTGGCAAGCACCTTTCTCCACTGAGCCGGCTCGCCATCCCTCAGATGCTGTTTTTGATACCAGCCTTAACAAGTACATAAAAACTGAATTCAACAAATACCTACTTTCTGATAAGATGGGGAATGGAGAGCCTCCCCCCCCCCCTGTTGGCTTTAAATCAGCACTGAGTTATTGCCCTCCTGTCTGTCATGGCCTACCCAGACCCCACTCAGCTCTCACACCTTATCCCAGGTAATCTCTGTAGCAGTTGTGTGACCGTGGTTTTCTGAACTTTAAAAACTTTGTTTTGTTTTTAAATACACGTTATTTATACATTACAACATTGTATGATTCTATTCTGTGGACAAAACTTGTCATATTGTCAAAAAAAAAAAATGGTACAGTATGAAAGATGCTCCTACAGGTAAAGGTACTTGCCATGAAGACTGATGACCTGAGTTCAACCCCTGGGGTACCCGGGGAGGGGGGTGAGGGAGAGGGAAAGGGAGGGAGGGAGGAAAGAAAGAGAGGAGAGAGAAGATAGATAGATAGATAGATAGATAGATAGATAGATAGATAGATAGATAGATAGACAGACAGATAGGATGTAATTTTTTAATTCTTAAAAAGAAAAAATGTTTAGCTGGGTGTGGTGGCGCACGCCTTTAATCCCAGCACTCAGGAGGCAGAAGCAAGTAGATCTCTGTGAGTTCAAGGCCAGCCTGGTCTACAGAGCAAGTTCCAGGACAGCCAGGACTGTAACACAGAGAAACCCTGTCTCAGAAAAAGAGAAGGAAAAGGGAAATGGTGACGGGCTTTGGAGTCTTATCCAGCTGGTTCACTGGAGCCGTCAACACCTTTCCTTACGTCTTAATTTGGTTTCCAGTGCCGCCGTGACAGACTAAATCGACTCAAGGAGGAACGGGTTTATTTACCCGACCCTTCCCAGCCACAGTCCATCATCCAGGGAAGTCAGGACAGGAAGTCAAGGCAGGAACCTAGAGACCGGAGCCGATGCAGAGGCCATGGAGGGGTTCTGCTTACGGGCTTGCTCTCTTGATTTTTTTTATATGACCCAAGATCACTTGCCCAGGAGTGATACCACCCACCATGATCTAGGCGCTCCCACATGAGTCATTCAAGAAAATGTCCCCAGATTTGCCTCCAGCCCAATTGTATGGAGGCATTTCTCAATTAAGGTCTCCTCTGCCCAGCTTATCTCAGAACTGTTTATCAAGTCTATAAGTTGAAGAAAACCGATACTAATGAACATGATCCTTGTCCACAGAAATGCGAATTAATTGTGTTAGGGTTGGAGGATTTATTGACCATTGTCCAGTGGTGGCTCACAGCATCAAGCACAGTGGTTCTCAACCTTCCTGATGCTGTGACCCTTTAATACAGTTCCTCATGTTCTGGTGACCCCCACCCCCGTGGTTGTTTGAATGTAATTGGCCCCCATAATCTCACAGGGAATGGCACTATTAGGAGGTGTGGATTTGTTGAAATAGGAATAGTCTTACTGGAGGAAGTGTGTCACTGTGGAGGTGGGCTTCGAGCTCTCATATATGCTCAAAATACTGCCCAGTATCTCAGACCACTTCCTATTGCCTGCACAAGATGTAGAACTCTCAGCTCCTTCTCCAGCACCATGTCTGCCTGTACGCTGCATGTCCCACCATGATGATAATGGACTGAACCTCTGAACTGTAAGCCAGCCCCTACAATTAAATGTTTTCCTTTATAAGAGTTGTCACAGTCATGATGTCTTTTCACAGCAATAGAAACCCTAACTAAGACGCCCCTAACCATAAAATTATTTTCTTTTTTTTAATATAAAGTGGGCAGACCCGCTCCTTTTTTTTTTTAAGATTTATTTATTATGTATACAGTGTTCTGCCTGCATGTATCCCTGCAGGCCAGAAAAGGGCACCAGATCTCATTACAGATGGTTGTGAGCCACCATGTGGTTCCTGGGAATTGAACTCAGGACCTCTTCAAGAGCAGCCAGTGATCTTAACTTCTGAGCCATCTCTTCAGCCCTCATAAAATTATTTTTATTGCCACTTCATATCTGAAATTTTGATACGGTTATTGTAATGTCTGGTTTTGTGTGTCAACTTGACACAAGCTAGAGTCATCAGAGAGGAAGGAGCCTCAGTTGAGGAAATGACTCCATGAGATCCCGCTCTAAGGCATTTTCTCAATTAGTGATCAATGAGGGAGGGCCCAGCCCATGGTGAGTGGTGCCGTCCCTGGGCTGGTGGTCCTGGGTTCTATAAGAAAGCAGGTTGAGCAAGCCATGGAAAGCAATCCAGTAAGCAGCCCTCCTCCATGGCCTCTGCATCAGCTCTTGCCTCCAGGTACCTGCCCTGTTTGAGCTCCTGTCCTGACTTCCTTCAATGATGAACAGCAATGTGGAAGTGTAAGCTGAAATAAACTCTTTCCTCTCCAACTTCCTTTTTGGCCATGGTGTTTAGTCGCAGCAATAGAAACCCTAAGACACTTATGAATCATAACGTAAATAGCAGATATAAAGGATATCTGATATTCAACCCCTGTGAAAGGGTCATTTGACAACCCCAAAAAAGGTCACGACCCACAGGTTGAGAACCATTGATCTAGCATATTCGTGACTTCATTTCAGAAGTTTTTTTTTATTTCCTATGTATGTCTCTGTTCTTTGATGCTTCTTGAAGCCATTTATAAAACATCTCAGCGGTTCCCTCAGTAGTTAATGAGTTAAATAGAATAAAACCTCATTCATATGCTGGTTTCAGATCCTTATGTGCCATGATTATATCATCCTTGTTTTTTCTTTACTTTCTTTGAGAGTATATTATAGTCACATTTCTCCCTTGGTTTTCCTCCATCCAAACCATCCCGTATATTCCTTCTTGTTTTTTCAAATCCATTACTTCTTTTTCCATTGTTATTGCATGTATAGTGTATATATACATATACATCACTAAATGTAATCTGCCCCATCAGCATAATGCTTCCTTACCTGTATGTATGTTTTTAGTGCTGACCATTTGGTACTAGATAACCAACTGGTCCGTTCTTCTCTGGGGAAGCCACGCCTCCCATTACCAGTCTTCTTCAGTTGCCTGTAGTTCTTTAGGTAGAGTTGAGGTCTCAAGGGCTTTTCCCTGCCACACCTCCTAATCCTTTCAAATAGTGCCACTCCCTGTGCATTCAAATATATGAACCTATGGAGGCCATTCTTGTTCAAACCACAGCAGATCAATGTAGTCCAAACCCCTCATCAAGGAAACTTCTCTTTGCAGTAGATGGAGACCACTATAGAAAACCACAACCAATCAAAATGCAGAGTTGTGGAGTCAAGTCCCAAGGGATAGATAAATCTACAAAAATATTCTATACCTGAGGCTCAGGGAGCATTGCAGAAGAGGAGGCAGAAACATTGTAATAGCCAAAACACGAGAGAGTTTGCTGTGAAATTGTTTCCCAGTAAATTGAAGCTATAATTGTCAAGTCTCACCAACATGACGGCCCAAACATGAGCTAAACAAAGATGCCACCAAGACACACCAAAGTGGACAGGGAAAGGCCCCTACAGGCACTGCACTCATATGCTCAAACATGCGCGCGCACACACACACACACACACACACACACACACACACACACACACACGAATAACAAAATAAGTCACCTTTTGACTCAGCTATTATAATGTGACCCAAAAGACTTGGTTGATCTTCATTTTCTAGGCTATGCCAAGATGTCATGTCGAGGGACTCCATAATAGTGAAGTTATGTGCATATATCTGACAGAGAGTCAACTGTTTAAGGTTATTGAAATTGTTTTCACACCTTAAAAAAAAAAGCCCCAGGTCTTGCAGAAGAAGATAAAAGTCCACAGCACAGAACCATTTGAAATACATCTTTAATTTTATAAAAATCAATAGGTAATCTACAAAATACTTTGTTACATGATTATCAAAGTTCAATCTGTTCTGTATTTGTAATGACAGGTCACAAAAGTCATATTTTGAGTAAAACGTAACAGTCATTGTTAAGGAAAACCATCCAAGTGAATTCGTAAAGAAAGGGGCTAGACCATAAACACAGCTCCCGAATGAAAGGTACTACAGTTCTCTGACATACACACCAGACCTAAAGGTGAGCTGGAGAGCACGGCATTCATCTTTTGTAATTGATTAGCTTTAACAGTTGCCACCGACACGGGAAGCGTTCTCGCACTCAGACCTGCACAATTGATCACGGAACGATCAACTCATGAACTTATTAGCACAGTTAACGTGGCCCTTGCTGGCTAGATGAACGGACCAGGCCAGTGAAGGCAGAAGGACAAGTTATAACCTGATGGTGTCCTTGACATTGGCCACAGACTCCAAAGTGCTCACACTCGTAAAGAAGTTATCTAAATTAAATTTTTTTTAAAAGTGTTTTTTCTCGAATTCCCTCCCAGGCTCCTTTAGAAGCAAGGACTTTTGAAGATCACTGCTGGCCTCCTGGAAGAGATTTTACTTCTTACACCGTCTAAATGCCCTGGTAACTTTTCACACAGAGCTCAGGAGTCACATTTGACCTCCAGCCATTTCTAAGGTCAGAAGAACTGTATTAAAAAAGCCTCTCATCCCTAATGTTAATTTAACACTACGTAATGGATATCTAAGGTCCTTGATAGATGTGCAAATTAACAATTATGCCACTGCACCCCGCTGTTAATGCTATCAACATTGCTCCAGAAACTCCGTTTGGGCTTGTGGCAGTCTTCTGTTCCTGAAGCTTGAGATGGTCCTGAGGTCTGGGTGGCTTGTGACTTAAAGACCCCAGCAGTATGACCCACACACACTAGCCAGCCTTCAAGGCGGGAGGAGGGATGCCTTGGACCCTTCACTGGATTTCTTTTGTGATATGAATATGCATTCAGTTCATTTGCATCCACTGTGAACTCTTGATGGGCAGGAGGCCATAAAGCACCTCAGAGAAAAAGATGGGATTAACCCACCTCTTTTCCGGCATCACTACTCGCCGGTCTCCATATTCGTCCCAAGCAGACGGAAGAGAAAGTGTGCCTACTCCAGAAGACAGGGAAAGAGGGTGTGATTGCTATAAAACACGCACTCGCGACCATCAGCCACGAGCCTCGAGCAAACATTGTGAGTGACGTATCCCACGGAGTTAAACTAGAGCGCTGTAATCCATTGACGTTGAATGTTGTTTGCTGTGCCTCCACAGTAACAGAAGAACAATAAAATCTGATTGATACAAACCATCGTGAATGTTTGTTTTAATCTATCTGAATAGATGAAAATGAACGTAACACAAGATAAATGCGTGAAATAAATTCTGTAGGCCAACAAGGAAATGTGGTTTAGAACAGCTGCACATCACTTTTTGACTCAAAATAAGCCTAGAGAGTGGGGAAGAAAGCTTCCAGTCTCGGATAAGGCTCGATATGAACTGAGTGCATGTTAAAACAACATGGAGGACTCTGTTTTTCAGACAAAGAAAAAGAAATTCCTCAGAACATTGATTTTTATCAGTTTTAGGGTTCTGACTTGTCATGGTAAGTACTAAAGGAAATGCCAGGCAGAGTTCTAGCTGCTAATGCCACTGTCGTCTCCCTAGACACAGGACCATCAAGTCTTTCCGCCCACTCGGAAGAGCTGAACTATCTCCTTGTAGTAATACAGTGTCTTTGACTTGGCACATCTTCTAAAGGAAACACTTTCATACTTTTGGTTGTGAGCCTAGCCTGGAATGGCTGGGCCATCTCTCCAGTCCAAGAAAACAGTCTCAAAGAATTCGAATGAACCCGAAGAGTGGCGGCAGCACCAGGGCACAGAATTAAGCCAGGGCTTAGCCTCCTAGCAAGAGAGTCCAGGGCTTAGCCCTCTAACAAGAGAGTTGTGTTCATTACAGGAAATACTGTTGCCAAACACGGTCCTAGCGTTGCTACTTTTGGAAAACCATATTCATGATCTTTAAAAGTTCATCTTTAATGTAAATAAATATTTTAATTTATGGCCAGTGACTCTGATCTCATTTTGAAAGGAGTCCCGCGCCCTCCCCTGCCCCTCCCTACCCCAGACCAAAAGGCACTGTATCGCAGGGACTCATTCCAAAACATGTACATTAATGGAAATAATTTCTTTGGACCATAAATCCCACATGACATTTTGAAAATGACCCCACGGCAAGGGAAAGACAGGTAGCAAATGCTGCCGAGGATGACTCCCAATATTGTCACAGGACAGGAGCGTAGATAATTAAAAAATCACAGGTTTTGCCTAACTGCATCTCAGGGCTGAGTGAGAGGAGACATCACGTACTTGGGGTTCTGTCTCCTTCGGTTGCCTCTCTTGGTGGTCCACATGCTAACGGTCCCAGCTAGGGTTTCTATCGATGTGACGAAACACCATGACATAAACAAGTTGGGGAGGAAGGGGTTTGTTTGGCTTACACTTCCGCATCACTGTTCATCATGGAAGGAAGTCAGGACAGGAACTCAAACAGGGCAGGAACCTGGAGGCAGGAGCTGATGCAGAGGCCATGGAGGAATGTTGCTGACTGGCTTGCTTATGTTTTCAGAAGGTTAGTACATTATCATCTTGGCAGGAGCATGGTAGGAGCTTGAGGGTACTTGTGGTGCTGGAGCAGTAGCTGAGAACTACATCCTTATCCACAGGCAGAGAGAGAGAGAGAGAGAGACTGGGCCTGGCATGGCTTTTGAAACGTCAAAGCCCACCCCGCAGTGAAACACTTCCTCCAACAAGGCCACACCTACTCCAATCAGGCCACACCTCCTGGTCCTTCCAATCCTTCTCAAACAGTTCCACTCCCCGGTGACTAAGCACTCAAGTATGTGAGCCTGTGGGGGCCAGTCTCATTCACACCACCACACTAACACAGAAAGCAAGAAGAGATGGGAATCACACAACCCAGGTGACAAAATGAAGTCACTGGGTAATCCAAACCCACATACTCTTCAGGCAAACTGGCCAGCAGGTCTCACGTCAATTAACAGCACCTCTGCCTTTCAACAAGATGCACAAGTCACGGACACATTCCCACTCGTATCCCCAGAGCAAAAGTATATCAGGGGGTAACATGCAGACGGCCTGCTTTGGAGCATACGCTTCTCCAGACTCACCACTGCATCTCTGGCCTAAGGCTGCTACTCAGAACTCAGTCCCACCATACTGTACCAGAACTTCCTGCCCCAGCTGTGGGTTGACCAGAGGGGCATCATCATCTACTGAGTCACACAGCCACCGGCTTTATCTGGGTCTTCTCCATCTATCTGGATCCACTTCTTTTCTATTTCAACCTGTTAGGGGAAAACAGAGCACTGGCAGTGTTAGGAACAAGATCGGCAGTAGCTCTTGGTACTGTCTATACCTGATGATTCACTGACTGCCTCACCCTGTGGACACAGCCGCAGCCCGTCCACGGATCCACAGCAGCTCAGCAGTGAGGCACTCTTGTTTTGTGGGAACCAAGGCCCCCAAATCCTTCCTTCTAGAATCAAAGCTGAAGCTCTCTGGAATGATAGCTTTCATCACAATTTTTAATTTCAATCTGCCGTGCCCTGGGAAGCTGCCATAGGAACAGTCCTACAGAGGGACATTCAGTGGTCCTTGGGTGACTGTCACTGGAACAGGCTGACCCAATTTCTTCTGTAGTACAGATCTTGGCTGCTGGGGGTTGGGGGGCAGCTTTGGGGCAGAGGGTAGGGCACAGTGTACCAGTTGCCCCTCACTAACTTTATCAGTAGGGAAAGAAATCAGTGGATCCACACATACAGATTTCTCAACAGATGTCAATGGTGGCCACTAAGTTATCATGACTGACCACTGAGTTTTTTCTTTGTCGAATATCATTGGAAAGAGAAGACAGAAAGGGAGAGAGACACACAGGCAGACTGACTGAATGACTGACTGACTGACGACTGACTGACTGACTGACTGATTCTTAAGGCGCAAATTGCGTATTTCCTGTCAGGCTAGGCCCCACCCCGGATCTAGAACCCTCACTTGAACCAGGGCTCTTGGGGTACCTGGATGTTGTAGCAAGCCCGCTGAGACGTGTGCTTCTGAGGCTGCACGTCGCTCTCTACTCCTAGAGACCTCACCTCCGTCCCCGAGGCAGAGGTTTCAGGCATTGAAAACTGGACAGTAGCAAACGGATACCAATCTGAGGGAATCTCCTGGTCTGATCCAAGTTCAAGTTTGTATGACAGACTATGAGGCTGATCGGGACCTAGAGGGAACCAAAGCAAAGAGTCAGAATGATCCAACGGCAAAGGAGTAGTCTACACCACGTGCTTCTCGCTGTAGTGAAAATCCCAGCCATGAACATCAACTGTGTGCCAAGTGGGAAGAACCTAATGTCACACTTGGAGCATTAGTTCTTGTCCCCACACAGATCAACTCTTAAAAATGACTTTTAGTCACAAATGTTACAAAGGTTCTCTAATCAAAAGATAAGAACCATATTTATATGAAACAGAATTATTTGACCACAATGTGATTCAGCCCTCTAGAAACCTTTCTCCTGAGTAGACTGAATAAGCTCCAATAATTCCCCATCATTGTTTTAAGCCAGTGTTTATTTTTAGATAATGCAAAGATAGGGTTCAAATTAGGTCATGTGGTTTCGAAAGCCTGACTTTTAAAAGTTAGGCTTGAAGTTTTGGTATAACACGTTTTTGTTTCGGTGGAATGGATTTTTTTTTCACTACTGAAATTCCCACTCATTGTCCTGAAAAGCTCTTACTAGAAGAGACTACAGTAGAGAGATGGACACCCCGGCCTTCAGTATTTCAGTCTAATATTTGTTCTCGGTGAAGTGAATTGTCGTGGCGGTACCCTAGGCTGTGCCAGAACCTGCACAGGACCCAGGGGTCCCGGGTCTACTCAGAGAGCTTAGGTGGGAGTTACAGAGTGTGGGGGAGGGGAGGGAGTTTTGATGGTTAGCATTTTAGAGCCAGGCACACACCTGCAGAATGCCCGCACTTAAGAGGCGGTGCTGGGAAGAGTGGAGTGCAAAGTCACTCCAGACTACATCTGACTGTGAGGCCAGCCCGAGACAAACAACAAAAACAGTAGAGTGTGTGTGCCCCTGTAGTAACTTCACAAATGTCCCGTGGTCCTGTCACATTGTTCATAGCATCTAACTGTGTCCAGTTCAATCTGTCTTTAAATAAATGTAACTTCTAAAAATACGCTAATTTCAAAAGCCAGATTAAACTCTTGTGTCACTGAATTAGCTCAAGAAAAAAACATTTTCATCAGAGTGTAGCCCTAGGCACAAAAACATGAGCTTAAAAGATTGTGCTTAAATTTACTTTAAAAGATAAGTTGCCTTTCATTCCTTGCAACCTGCTTCTTGTAGAGAGACTGATCGAATTCCAAAGCTATAAAAGGCCCGGAGAGGTCACTCATCAATCGGCCAGCCAATGCTCACTCCACAGCGCTAACACAGAGGATGGGACCACAGTGGCCTCTGAGGGTCCATAAGCTGCCCATGTCACTGCAGGCGAGACCACACACACACACACACACACACACACACACACAGTGAGACAGACGGACAGAGAGACAGATGGACAGAGAGACAGGGATGAGTGGGGTTCTCATAATCTTTCATCCTGTCTAGACTTCAGGCAGCATCCAGGATGCAGTAGGTCACTTAACACTCAGCCACAGCCTTTCACTTCTATGGCTGTGACAGAATACAAACTCTTAGACCCGGCTTTATTTACTTAAGAGCTCTGTGACCCTAGGCAAGCTACCTAACTCTTTGAGCCTCAGTTTCCCCAACGAGGGTCTTACGAGGTTGTTGTGAGGTTAACCAACCAGCAGAAGTACCAGCTGAACTTAATACTTGGCCAAGTGCTGTTTGATTTTAAAGCTAACGTATCCAGTTACTATACTTTGCAGGTCCGAGAACTATGTATTCTACCTATTTAGACTTGAAAATGATACTGGAGTTTATTCATCGATGTTTATATTGTACAAGAAGAGTTTCTTAGGGAAGTCTCCCAGTGGAAATGGGGGTGGGAAATACATCTGATTTAAAGATGTAATACTTTTTAAATGACGGAACTGGCACCTCTGCCTTTTTTCCTTAAAAGCTGGTGGTAAGAGTATTTTTCTCCCAAGTTTTCTGGTGTCTTTTTTCCAGGCTTTTGGCCACTCTGCAGTGTCCACTAACATACTCTTATTCAAACTTCGAGCTGAAGAGACCAGGTTCCGGGCCTCAAAGACACTTGTCAAACTTGGGAATGACAGAGAAAAGCCTGTTATCTCGGGACCGACCACGAGGGGGCACTGGCGGGCCTTAGTAATTACTCTTTCGGCTCAGGACAGGGAGAGCGAACCACAGAGGCTTTCCAGGTCCGGGTGATCTCTCCTGACACAACATACTCCACGTCTGAAGCTGAACTACTAAGAAGAGCTGAAGAAAAGGGACTTAGGAGGACCAAATCGCGAGGGATCGAACCAAGATACTGGTGACAGAGAGCAAAGCAGAAATGAGCCGGGGGCGGGGCGGGGGCGAGCGAAGGCGAAAGCTTCAGTTGCTGGTGAGTGTCGCTCCGGCAACCCCCTATCTAAACCCGCCTATCATGGTCTCCAGCGTCTTCCTCTCTCACCCTTTGGCCCTTGATCAACGATCTCTTTTGCTTTTAATCTGCGTTCACTCCAGCAGAACACTGGGGTATGGAGAAGAAATTGGGGCCAACTTGGGGAAATCTGAGTTGATGAATTCATTCATCTGTTTGGTATTCAGTCAAACCTTGACTGTGCACGTCTGCACAAAGATCAGAACGCCGTGGGCATCCCCATTTCACAGTCCCCAAGAACCTCTCTAGTCCTTCAGGGAACATCAGTGCACCTTGGGCTTCTTCTCCATGCTGCCAACATCAAAGGAATCACTTTTACTAGAGGTATTTACTGTAGTTATTTTGAACACAAGACTTTTAAATAACCACAAGGTCAAGCTCCCTTCATGCATTTTACAGCAGTATCCCTGGGGAGGGTCAAGGCCCCAGTATGTTTGAATCACTCCCCAGGAGAACCTCATGTGTTCCCAGGGTGAGGACCACTTCCCTACAGACCTGAGTGATGTAGGCAGGAAGAGCAGGCCCAGCCTATGGTATACCTGCTTCCTGGACTGGGTCCTTGCCCATGACTTGCAGCTTGCTGATGTAACCAACTAGAGTTTGAGTTACAGACAGGATTCAGCAGGTACCAGACACCAACTTGGAAGGCTGAGGAGCCCGAGTGCCCTGTGCAGAACAGAAGTCCCCACCCAGCCTGTCATCCTACCCGATACCTCACACTCTCCTTCACAGGTGCCACATTTCACTCTGCCTTGACGTGACTCTGATCAGCTACAATATTTGCCCATGACATGGCCGAGATAGCTCAGGGCAAGACTAGGTGGTGCTGGTGTAGTCTGGTCATAATGGCCTATGATGGTATGGACTACTCAGCTCCCGTGCGGTGGGCATGTCAGTGACTATCATAATCCACAGAGATCATGCACGGGGTTGTCTGATAACTAGGTTGCTGAAGCAGGTTAAACCTTCTCCATGTTTTTATGGGGGAGTGTAGCTGAAGTTTTTCTGATCCTGCCTGGCCCACGGGACAAGCAGAGAGGAGAATTCTGGGAAGTGGAAGGCTGAGTCAGGAGACCCTGCCAGCCGCCGCTGCCGCCATGAGAAGCAGATGTTAAGATACCAGCAAGCCACGAGCCATGTGGCAACTTATAGATTAATAGAAATGGGTTAAATTAAGATGTAAGAGCTAGTCAATAGTTAGCCTGAGCTAATTGCTGAGCAATTTTAATTAATATGAGCTTCTGAGTGATTATTTTATAAGTGGGCTGCAGAACTTCGGGGGGCCAAAGCAGGACTGGAGAAAACCCCAGTTACAGGGGAGGGAGGGTGCAATTTGGAGATCTTAATAACATGTTCTCAGAAATTGATTTTGAAACCTATTTGTCCCTTTTTCGATCTCACATGGTAGACAAAATCAGAATCCTGCCTCTCATTTCTACAAAAACAGGAAAGCTGGCAGGTAGCTACACAGCTGGGAACCTCCTGGACCCCGAGACCACCCCTGAGGTCTGACTGACACCCTGATTTCTGTTGTTTCCCACTGGTGCTGGGGCAGCCTCTGGGACCAGACATAGTGTCTGTGTAGAGTGGAAGTAATGACTGTACATTTCTAATGAAATGATCTCGTCTATAGCAGCGGACTTTCCGAGAATTCATGGTGTAGACCGATTGGATCGGTGAGAATGGACCATGAGAGGGGGACTCAGCCCTTCACGCACTCCTTCCACAAATTTACATTGATTTCCTCCAGGAAACTCTGTCCAGCTCTGTGCTGGATGCTAGGGAGATGCAGACAGGCATGTGACCCCTGCTCACCAGAAATGGAACCAGAACTGCCCAGAGGCACCACAGTGAGGACTCGGTCCAGCCCGTTCACAAGTGAGCAGCATCAACCACAGAATCCTGGAGAATGGGGTGATGCTCTACCTGGGAGCCAGAGGAGGCTCTTCCTCCTTCCTTCCTTCCTTCCTTCCTTCCTTCCTCCCTCCCTCCCTCCCTCCCTCCCTTCCTTCCTCCCTCCCTCCCTCCCTCCCTCCCTCTCTCCCTTCCTTCCTTCCTTCCTCCATTCCTATAAACATTTCCTAGGAACCACCACAGAAAATCTCTTAACTAGATTGCCATTTCTTTTGATACTAAAGAGGCAGGAAGTTAAACTCATTGGGTAGCACTAACACAAGAGAAAACAAATAAACCAGCTGTTTGGCTAAAAGTCCCACCTCCCACCTAGCTGTGCTGACGTGCCCTCGGCTTCTCAAGCTACCATCCACCTCTGCCTGCTTTGGGCCCATGGATGTGGTGAAAACGCTGAGCAGTTTCCTATGAAATCAACCTAGGCGTCGGATATTTACTTGAGTTTTTGTCTGGAAGTCGATCTATCCTCCACACCACAGCCCGGTAGGCACTCTCGTATTTCGCTGACCCCACAGTGACCTGAATGACAGGTTCGGATTCAGGTTCCTGTAAACTCCCCAGACATGCCCGACGGTTCATTTTGGCTTTCAGAGACTTCTGCCTCTGAAGGTTCCTGGTCCAGAGGGCCTTGATCCATTGGGCTGGGACAGGAAAGTGAATCATGATATTGTCACAGCACCTTGAGGAACTGGCAGGGGGTGACTTCTGAGCCCCCGGGGTCATGTTGACAAAGGCCTGAAGTTCCACATATGCCCCCTGGACAGCCACTATGGACTTCACAGAAAAGGGAAGCTCATCCCCTTCATACGAGGTTTTGAAACGCATCAGCTCAAACCGGCAAGCATCCAGAGGTATGAACTTAATGATTCTGGACTGTTCAAATTCCTCAGCTTTCACACATGTATGGAAATGGTAGTTAAGAATATCAATGGCCCTTTTTTCTGGTTCTTTCTCAAAATAGCATTCATCTCGTTTCTGGAGTTCAAGGTCATTCAAGGTTAAAAAGCATTCCGCCGTCCCATTCACAAAGCAGAGGCAACAGATTTGAGTTGTCACGGCACTTTCAACCAATTTTCCATCTTCTTTGGTTACTTTACCCCAAAAGTTGTCCACGATGTCCAGGTAAATTTCTTGTTCCTCGTAATTCTTCCTTGGTTTTGCAACAGCGGGCAGCTTTACCAGCTCCTCCTCCACAGTGGTCAGGAACTCCAGGAAGTCACCGTGCTCTGTGGACCCCAACTTTAGCATCTGTTCTACGTCAGGCTCGTGAACCACCTCTGTCTTGGAATGGTATTTCCTTTTCTCTGAGTAAGACACATGTTCCACCTTCACAGTGTGGATTTTCCCCGCCATGCTGAAGTTCTCGAGTTTGGGTTCAGAAAGCCTGCAATGTGGATCGAGCTGGAACTCTTTGAACGGTTTTTCCAGCCCCTTCTCATAATACATCTGCAGAATCCCTCCTGGCAGAACCTTCAGGAAAATGGGTCCCCACTGCCTGGAAGACATCATGTTCTTCTTCTCGGGAATCCTCAGCATGAAGGACCATCCAGCTTTGGGCTGACTCCGGAAGAGCGTGTGGGGGACAAAAGAAGAGGCTGTGTCTCCAGCATATGGACTCTGCACAGACGCGTTTCCAAGAGGGTCTTGGGTCTCAGCTGACTGCAGGTGTTCAAGCCTCTCACAGATGTAGCTAAGTGAGCACTGGTTTAGGCTTTTTTGATCAATGGGTACTTCCTTGTCCCTCGATGAGAACGGCTTTCTGCTTGCCGGGGAGTCAAAGGAGACCTGAGAACTGCTACCTTCATCTTTCCAAAATGGGCTGGAGAAAGAACAGTCCTCTCGGAAATACTCGAACTGCAGAGCCTCGCTTCGGGCCTGCTGAGGGCTGGCGTCATCTTCAAGACCAGCTTTGGGGGTCAGTGGGGTGCATGAGCGGTCACTGGGTAATGACGCATGGGGTAAGCAGGTTGGCTTCGTAAGCGACAACGGAGGACCCGCTGTTGAGGGGGGGCTGCTTGAAGAAGATTCTGGAATAGGATAAAGCACGTGAGTCCCTGCTTTAGGGATGCCGGGGAACCCCGGGAAGTCTTTGGTGGGTGTAGAGAGAGGAGAGTTGCTTGGAGGTCCCGGGCTGAAGTAAAAGTCGACCATGGGAGAGGATAGCGGGGTGCTGCTGGAGGAGGAGGAAGCGCTCGGGAGGTCCCTGAGGCCGGGCAGGCTCAGCTTCAGTCCATTTGGTCTGCAAACACCTTGGGTCTCCAGAGGGAAATCCTTCGCCTTCGCCTGAGAAGACTGAAAAGCGGGGTCATCATCGAAGGTGACCCAGCTGCCTGGGTTTGTAGAACACATCTTCAGGGTGGGCTTGTGGTCCGGTCAAATAGTCAGGGACATTGTCTCTATAGAGGAGAAAGACAAAATAAAACAAAATAAAGGTTAAAAACCAAGATACTAGAGTTCTTTCATTTTGATAAAGACCTGGGTGTGGAAAGTACACATGGTTACTGTGTGCACAAAAACAAAAAAAGCTTCCAAGTGGCCGCTCTAACTCTATGGATCCCCCAGAGTTTGCTGTAGGTAAGAACATACACCAGCTAAAAATGACGGAAGGGAGATGATGGAAACCTAAGCAGCGTGGGGAGGGCAGAGGCCGGAGTGTGGGTCTGACTGTCCCCCAGGGCACATGAAAATGAAGGGAGGGAGATGGAGACCTAAGCAGCGTGGGGAGGGCAGAGGCCGGAGGAGTGTGGGTCTGACTGTCCCCCAGGGCACATGCACTGGAGACACTGTCCTCAGCCCTTGACACACTGAGACTTTAGGAAGGAGAGCCTAATGGAAGGAAGCTGGGTCAGTGGAGGGTGGACCCCTGAAGAGGGATGTGGGAATCCCACCTTCTCCCCTTTGTCTCTGACCCTGTGAGGTGGATGAGCTATCCCTCCTTTCCAACTCCCATTCTGATGTACCCAAGGGTCATGCACCAATTGGCCATAGACTAAAACCTTTGAAACCGTGAACCAACAGAGGTCTTTCCTCTCTTTCTAAGTTCATTGTCTCGGGTATTTTGTTACAGTGACAGAAAGCTAACTACCGCAGGAGTCACACTTCTATCAGGCAAAACAAACTTCAAGTCAGAAAGTTACAATGCCAGGCATGGAGGCACACACCTATACTCCCAGGATGTGGGGAGCTGAGGCAGGAGGAACCTAGTTAATTCAGCCCGGGCGGCACAGTGAGTTCAGCTTGTGCTTTTATTTAGTCCAGCTACAGGGCAGGCCCCAGTCTCATAAAACAAAGACACACAGGGGCTGGAGCGATGGCTCAGCAGTTAAGAGCACCGGCTGTTTTTACAGAAGACCCGTTTGTTTCCCTCACCCACATGGCAGCTCACAAGCGTCTATGACTCCAGTTCCGTGGGGTCTGACCAATTCCCTTTTCCGACCTCCATGGGCACCAGGTATGCATGTGGTGCACAGACATGCAAGTAGGCAAAATACTCACACACCTAAAATGAAAACATAAAATATTTTTTAAAAACAAATAGCCGGGCGGTAGTGTCATATGCCTTTAATCCCAGCACTCGGGAGGCAGAGACGGGTGGATCTCTGTGAGTTCGAGACCAATCTGGCTTACAGAGGGAGTTCCAGGACAGCCAGGGCTACACAGAGGAACCCTGTCTTGGAAAACCAATAATAATAATAATAATAATAATAATAATAACAACAACAACAAGTTGCAGACACAAAAGGCACACTGTATACCAATAAAAGGGTCAGTGCACAAGGAAAATAAAATCATTGTAAATGTGTTAGAACCTAGTACCAGAATGCCAAGAGAAAGAAAAGCAAATGCCAGCAGCCGTGAAGGAGGGACAAGATAGCTAAATATAACATGAAGAAATTTGGTATCCCACTTTTTATACTAGAGGAAGTATCCAGATGGATGGGTTTTTTTCTTTTTTTACTAAGAAGGTTTAACCAATCCCTCCCACCAAATGGGCCTACGGGACACATACACAGGACTCCAGCACAGACTGGAGTGGACATACACCTTCTCAAGCAGAACGTTCTCCTACACACAGAACACATGCCGGAGTAGGTCACCATAGGCCACAAAACAAACCTTAAATTTAGGAAGACTGAAGTAATGTATTTTTGCCTACTACAAGGCGGGAAAGCCCTAGAAGTCAATAGCAAAAGGAAAGCTGGAAGATTCGCCAATATATATGGAAACTGACAAACAACCTAAATAACAGATAAAGACATTGTGTAGTCACACAATTTCCAAAAGAAAGCAGGGGGTGGGGGAGTGAATTAGAAAATACTAAAATCTATACCAGGGTAGATTGTTGAACCTACTTTTAAGGAGCAACTTGCTTAAAATGTTTTACATTGATATAGATTTTAGTTTATTGATACAAATTTAAAGTTAATTTTGTTATACTGTATATATATTTCCACTCTCGTTTAAGATATTATGTTTATATAACTCATTTAAATTGTAATGTATAGTTGAGAAATACAGATTAATAATTAGTCTTCTATGATAGTCAAACTTATAGTCATCTTAAGTTTTCTAGGTATACATAGATATCATTCAGTTAGGTAGGTAATCTTCAAACACTTCAAAGACCTACAGAATATGGCATTTAAAATGTTTTAAAAATTTAGACTTTCTGGACAGTGAGACATGTCTGCTCCTGGCAGCACCAATTTACTTCAAAGAGAAAGATGGGCATCGAAGATACTCCATATGGAGTTTATCTTCTTCTTGGCAAAAATAGGCATTTGGGTAAGAAGCTGTTCTTGCCTGGACTGCTTGACAAAATGTTGTATTGACTGGACATGCAGGACCCATAGGAAAGTGTCCACTGAACTTTGCAAGGCAAGATGGTCCTTCAGGTTCCTGCTTCACAGAAGAAACTGCCAGACATTCTACAGGACACAGAGAGAAGTGACTGAGAGACTCTAGCCCTGTAGGCTGAAGAATGGATGTCCCAACATTACAGAAGAACCTTGGGTGACTGTCCAGGCAGCCAACTGTCTCTGTCATTCTAGATTTTTGGAAGATGCTTACAATGTTCTTCCTGTTTACTTAGATAATATTGTATCCTTCTAAGGTCCTTGATATAGTTGAAGACTAGATAGTTATAATTATGATTTTCCTTGGTTATGATAAGAGAAAGGATAGATATAAAACTTTAGACTCACAAATATATGATAGATAAAATATTTTCTTTAATTTTTGCCAAATACAAATAGACTAAATGTTATAATTCTTGCTTGATAACTGTTTTGTTATATATAATTTTACTATGTTAAAGTTAAAACTTTCCTTTTAAATAGAAAGAAAAGGGGAAATGATGGGTGATGGTGCTCTGCATGCTGTGAATGTGTTGTTTCCATTGGTTGATAAATAAAATGCTGATTGGCCAGTAGCCAGGCAGGAAGTATAGGCAGGATAAATCGACAAGGAGAATTCTGGGAAGAAGAAGGCTGAGTCAGGAGTTGCCAACCAGGCACAGAGGAAGCAAGATGACAAGGCAGAACTGAGAAAAGGTACCAAGCCATGTGGCTAAACATAAATAAGAATTATGGGTTAATTTAAGTGTAAGAGCTAGTCAGTAATAAGCCTGAGGTAATGTCCAATCAGCATTTTATTTATCAACCAATGGGAACAACACATTCACAGCATACAGAGTACCACCACCCTTCAAACAAAGATTTCTAAAATTCACAGTCCATGCTAACAGGGAAGTCTCCAGCAATCAACGCCTCCATTAAATAATAATAATAATAATAATAATAATAATAATAATAATAATAATGGTGGATTCAAAGAAATGGCACAGCTTTATGCTTGAAGAAGCTGGCCAATAGATGGGCTAAGAGAGGGTTAGCAGAGGAGAAATACCAGAGCAGAGGTGAGTGAGATGGAGAAAAGAAGATGGGATAAAGAAGGGCGAGCCTTGGAGTCAGTGTTGTTGAAAAAGGATAGATCTAAGCTAATTTAGTGGGAAAGGGGAGAAGATTCCAAATCAGAAACAAAAGACATGGCAACGAAATTCACAAAAACAGAAAGGCTTGTAAGAGCCTCGGAGGAGACCAGCAAGTGGACAAGCTTGAGGAAGACGGTTAAAATTCCTAGAAACAGGCAACCTGCCAATGCCGAACCAGAAAACCAGAAAATCTGGGCTGGAGAGTCGGCCCAGTGGGTAAGAGCACCAGCTACTCTTACACAGGACTGGGTTCAGTTCCCAGCACCCACATGGTGGTTCATAGCCATCAGGAACTCAATCCCAGAGGATCAATGACCTCTTCTGACCTCCACAGGTACCTACAGGCAGAAAATAAAATAAAATAATAAAATAAAATAGTAAATCTTTTTAAAAGAGAAAGAAAGAAATAGAAAATTTGAATAAATCTTTAACTAGTGAGAGAGACTGGTTTCATCACAGAAAACTTCCCAACAAGGAGAAGCCCAGGACCAAATGGCTTCCCTGCCAAAGTCTACAAAACACTCAAAGAAGAATTAATGTCCTTTGCAAAGTCTCCCAAAAACTGAAGAGGAGGGAATGCTTCCAAACCTGTTTTATGAGGCCAGCTTCATCCTGATAACAAAGTCAGACAAGGACCCTTAAACACTGAATTCATTATTTAAACACACACACACTAAGCCTCTAAGAATGAAGAAAATGTGTACAAGGGAATATTACTGGGTCTTAAAAACTAATTCTAACACCTGCTGCAACACACCTGGACCCTGAGTGTAGCATCTGAGGTGAAAAGCCAGCAGCAGACATATACACTGTGGCTCCACTTACACAAAGTGTCTGACGTCAGACTCAGGGCAGAAAGTGCAGCAGTGTGTGCCAGGCCCTGGAAAAGGGACACATGGGGAGTCACCGTTTAGAGAGCACGGCATTTCAGATGTAAAAGATGATTGAGGGAGATCTGGGGCTCAGCCAGTGCATATAGTTTTGTTGACAACTGATAAATCCTTACAGCTAATTTAATGAACAATGGAAAAAAGGAAGATTCAAATTTAGAAATAAAAGACTGCAGTAGAAGTCACAAAAATAAAAAGGACTGTAAGAGTCTGTGGGCAGACCAACCAGTGAGACAGATGTTCTGCACTATTCACTTAAAATTGTGTTACCAGCCGGGCGGTGGTGGCGCACGCCTTTAATCCCAGCACTCGGGAGGCAGAGGCAGGCGGATCTCTGTGAGTTTGAGGCCAGCCTGGTCTACAGAGCGAGATCCAGGAAAGGCGCAAAGCTACACAGAGAAACCCTGTCTCGAAAAAAACCAAAAAAAAAAAATTGTGTTACCAAGGATAGATTTCATGTGCCTCCCAACTCACACACACACACACACACACACACACTGGGGGGAAGGACTGCATGAGAAACGTAGACGGGAAGGTTGGGAATATGAATAACTAAGTCTTCATTGGAATGATTACTATGTAGCCATTTTGTTAGTGGAGTGGAAAATGTGGGGGGAAACTAAAAATCCAGTGAGTTTATAAGGCACGGCAGCCCCCCCCCCAATACATGAAGTTTACCATTCAAATATTTACTATTCATGACTCATGGCTTATCAAACAACCTGTGCTGTGCAAACCAACATTCCTGTGTGCAGCCTGAAGTCACCCCAGCAGTAAGGGGCAAAACCCCTGTGTCAGCCTGAAGTCACCTCAGCAGTAAGGGGCAAAACCCCTGTGTCAGCCTGAAGTCACCCCAGCAGTAAGGGACAAAATCAGGACTCATTGAGATGCAATTCACACACCGTAAGGCCCCCTTCCAAAAAGAAAAAGAAAGTGTGCATCTAAGTGATTTTTAGAAGAATAACGGTTATGTATCCATGATCACCAATTTGAGAACATTGCTCTGGCCCCCAAAATAAACCCTAGACCTACTTCAGACACTCCCCATTCTCCCTTTCTCCTGGGCCTGGGAACCACTAACCTACCCTATCTTTGTGAATTTGCCCTCTCTGTGATCATTTCTTCTGAGCATATGTGATCATTTCTTCTGTGATCATTTCTTCTGAGCATATGCCATCTCCTTCGATATGCTATAAATTATTGAAATTATTCTAATGACACCAAAGGCCGTGACTGAGCTGTAATGAGCACATCCCTGGGATTAGTGAGTGTACTGGCTGGTTTTGTGTGTCAACTAACACAAGGTAGAGGCATCTGAGAGGAAGGAGCTTCTGCTGAGGAAATGCCTCCATGAAATCCAGCTCTAAGGCTTTTTCTCATTTAGTGACCAATGCGGGAGGGTCCAGCCCACTGCAGGTGGTGCCATCCCTGGGCTGCTGGTCCTGGGTTCTATAAGAAAGCAGGCTGAGCAAGCCATGAGAAGCAAGCCAGTAAGCAGCATCCCTCCACGGCCTTTGCATCAGCTCCTGCCCTGCCCTGTTTGGGTTCCTGTCCTGACTTCCTTCAGTAATCAACAGTGTTGTAGAGGTGTATGCTTAATAAACCCTCCCCCCACCCCCGCCCGCCCCACTTGCTTTTGGGTCATGGTCTTTCGTCCCAGCAATAGAAACCCTAAGACAGTGAGGTCACTCAAATCCTGGTCACTGCTCTGCCTCGGGGCTGGCTATGTGCCCAGTCTGTCTAGATATCAGGGGGTTGCATTGGAGCTATCTTTGGGGCCCTTTCCAGCTCTAAAATTGGAAATTTACAATTCTATGGCAATTGATATCCAATTGGGTTTTTTGTTTGTTTGTTTTGTTTTTTCAAAAGCAAAAATATTATTCCCAACTCGGATCCAGGGCCTCAATGCTGAGATAACCCACTTCTGGGAATACAAATCCGGGGCCTTGGATGCACTTGGCAAGTGTTCTACCATTGAGCTACATCCATTATTATTAACCATCCTTCTGAAAATGCCAGAAAGCAAAGCCCCAGGAGCCCCCCACTGGACAGGAAAGCTGAGAACCTGCTGGCACGATGCTTCTGGGTAAGGAGGGCCTCTATCCTCACTGGGTCCCCTGCCGTGTGTAATCACTCAAGCTTGGAAAAGAGCCTACACAAAGAAGGAGCAGAGGGAGCCTGGGGCCAGGCTGAAGACAGCGGCTGCGGTGACTCGGCCTCTGAGCATTCCTGGGGGCTCTAAACCCACACCCCGGGGCACCTCACTGTCGGGCTCCGCCCCGCAGACGCAACGATCAAAGCCCTGGCCCCTGGAAACCCGCAGAGCGGCTAGGAGGTTCAGGGGCCCAGACCCATCCTCACCCCACCCTCAGAGGGAATCCAGCCCTGCGGAGGGCGAGACGCCCTGCAAATATTGACTCCAGCCGAGTTTGTTAGGTTAGAAGAAAGAAGAGCGAGACCGCAGCGTAGTCCCGCTGGGATCCGCGCCTGCCGTTTGCCCCCTCGCGTTTCCCTGGGTAACTTGGGGGAAAGGGTGCCGTTTATTTTTCCGTGTTGTGCCCTTTGTGAGACAAAGAGACTGATTATCATACACACAAGGAAATCAGCCCCATTCCTTTGTAAATGGCCCTCCCTCTGTCCCTCTCCCCCTTTTTAGCACACTTTATAAAATACCTACGATCTTGAACCCAAAATCCGTGCAAAGGGCCATCGATCCCGGCTCCCCCACCCACGGCTGGTCTCTGGTGCTCTGCAGACAGGAGCGCAGTGGGTGGCAGGTTTATTTCCCTCTGTCCCCATCACCCGTCTGGCCGTCTCTTACCTCTGCTGCCCTCCCTCGGTATGACCTCATCCCTCTGTCCCACAGTGCCCTCCAGTCATTTGGCGCAATGTTAACAACCGGGGCCAGTTCCACCCAACGCTTTCCTTCCTCAACCCCCCACCCCTACCCCAGAGCCTGGCTCAGAACCCCTGGGCCTCTGACAGGGGTGGGAAGCACCAGGGATCTCGCCAGCTGGGAGCTGGGGGCAGGAGCGACCTAACTCCAGCTGCTTCAGAGCCCTGGAAGGCTGCAGCCCTCCCTTTAACCTTTGTTGGGCTGGGGCGAGTTTGATTTGGACCGGAACACGCTCCTGCTCCCCACCCTACTCCCGGGTGTCACCACTGACAGAGCCGTGCATGGGCAACATTTCATTTAAACTTCATTTGGGTATCATCCTGAGGTCTACAATATAGTTGGTTCAGGGCCCAGGAACTCCAGTTCCTTTCTGTCTCTGCTACCCTCCTCAGAAACCAAAAAAAAAAGATCCCGCTGCTGGCTCAGGCTTCTTCCCTACCAGGCAAGCCATGCCTCCCTGTGGCCTCAACCCTTGAGAAGTTTGCGTGCAGCCCATCTGGATGATGGGCAAACTCCTAGAACACAGTTCCAGTCAGGCCCAGAAGTAGGGCAAGACACCAAGATTTTGTCTAGGGCACAGATAGATAATTTATTGTGGTGGAGATTTCTAGCAATCCGCTTTTGATATTTAAGATTCCTAAGGGAGATGTTTGCTTCTCTGTAAAACTGTGAGACACTCTGTTCACAGCAGCCTGTTTCAACGCAGCTTCAGGCTGACTGAACTTGAGACCGAGTTAATGTAGCTGCATTTGACTATTTGCGTCAGGGAAAATAAGGCTACAGAGAACCATGGCTTAGGGCCCCCTCAACGTGTAAAGCAGGTGCATTCAGAAGCCGACTTAGATATGTCAAGAGTTTAACACCCTCCAAATTAAAGGATTCACACAATAATTATCCCCACCCCCATTCTAAAAGGTGTGTGAGCAACAGAATAGGTTACAGCAAACGTTTAAAAAGGACGCATTCTGCTTTCTGCCAGCTAAGAAACCAAACGCTTATATTATTACAGAGATAACCATGAATTGTTTCAAGTAAATAAACAATAGTGATACCCGGGTTGAGGAGACATCTCACTGGGTAAAGTACTTACCGAGCAAGATTAAAGGCCTGGGTTTGAATCCCAAGGACCCACATAAAGCCAGGCACAGAAGTTGGGGGCAGGGCGGCTTCCCAGCATTCCTACGGTCAGGTGACAGGTAGGAAAAAAATAATCCCTAGAAGTTCGATAGTCAGCTAGCCTGGCCTGGTGAATACAGAGGCAAACAACAACAGAGACCCTGCCTCAAACCGAGTAGAAGGCAGAGGTTGTTGTCCAGTCCCCACACTCACAATGTGGCATGGGTACCTGCACTCACATACACTGACATGTGTGCATGCACACATACACCATACATACAAGCCGCACAGAGATAAAAGCAGCAATGCCTTACAATAACATTGCAGCATGCCTTGTGAATAAGAAGGGCTGCAATGAGAAAAATCATCTCCCCAGAAAGCATCCCGGGATAAAAAACCGCTCACATCAGAGAAAAACACCATATATTCTTTGAGAGTCGGGATGAAGCTTCTTCAAGCAGGGATCATGTCTCATGTGTAAGGACATTTTCTACTTTACCTACAAACACTTGGCAAAGGCACAAAACTCAAGACACTGTTGACAAAATAACCTTTTTCTAAAGTGAATCTCTATGTAGCCTTCCCCAGTTCAAAGAGTTGTTGGATTTTAGAGTCAGGAAGAAAGTGTGAGCATTCTGTTTGGTTAAGCAAACGCTTGCCATGCAGGGCTTGTCTAAGGGCTGCGTGTACATGCCTCTGTTAACACCCACAGCTTCAGAGGAGCTGGAAACATTAAGCTACTTGCCAAAAGTCACCTAGCTAGCAAAAGGGAGAACCTGGCTGGGACCAGGTGTGATGCCAAAGTCACATACTCCCAAGATCCGGAGACCTCCTGGCAGGTGACCCGTCACCACCACACCCTTCACTAGAAAACAGCTCCCAGCTGCAGCCATCCTTTCCTGGAGCCAGGAACTCTAAAACAGAAGGATGGGCCAGCGATGAGCCTGTTTCTCATCTACAAGCACTCTTGGACCAACGGGCTATAGGAAAGGCAAGCTCTGGGACAGATTTCCCCCAAGACTGCTCAAGAACAACATCCCAGCCACAGTCAGGCTCCCTTCTGAGACTGGCTTTAATAACAGCCTGCCGGGCTTCCCGTCCCGCCATCTTGGTGCACTAACCAATTGTTCAAATTCCATCTTACTCCTTACACAGTCCTCCCTTACCCTCCACACTGCCCTGGGCTGCCTCTATCCTGCCGCTCTTTGCTCTCGGCCCGTCCATCTTACCTTCCTTTTTCCTTGGCTTTTCAAAGGAACATACAAAATTCTACCGTCTTCTGCAGATGGTTGAAATCCCAGTGGGGGGCCTTTGGCTGGTGAAGCAGCATTCCAGGTCATCTGCGGCTAAAAACTTTGTCCCCACAACATTGCATGTCTGTGGAGAGGAGCAGACTCCTCTTACTGGTCCCTAACATCGGCTCCTCTGTAAGTGCCAAGTGATGGGAGAGGACTGAAGCTGAAGAGGTCCCTGGGGGCTCGGGAATGCGTTGCCCCTGTCTCCTATCGTCCGGACCCCATTGCAGAGGTCAGGCGGACTCCTGCTCCAGCCTCCCGCTTTTGCCAAGGCTGAGCTTAGCCTTCTGTGTCTCTCCTCGCTGTAACAATGCTGCACAATCTAGAGAATGTCTTAAGGTCAATATCTGTGTGGTTTCATTGGCTGCTCTCCCAAATAAGGAATTCTCAGATTCCTGACTGCCAGACTCCTCCAAAGCATCTTTGTAACCAGCTGGACGCCGGCTGCCTCTGCGAAGCCCTTGGGTGTGTGTGCCGTGGAAGGGCCGGGATCCCCACTAGCTGTTGTTACAGGCTTGGTACTAGGGAAGCAAAGTCCAGCTTGAGGGTATCATGACAATTTTCCTCCAAACATTTGCTGTGATGGTGTGATGATCGTTCCCAGAGGAGTTTTCCCTTGAAGGGGAAACCACCAGTTTGGAACAGAAAAGAAAGGTAAGGCACACGAGCGTGCCTTGCCCTCATCCAGGTCATGCAAAGCGCCGGTGGGGGCGGCACGAGCCGTATTATTAGCACATATGGTGTACAGCCCACACTATTCAATCACAAACATGTGTGGTGTTTTATTCATGTGACAGGAAATACCATTTGCACAATGTTAAACCACAGCATAGTCTACAGAGCCTTCAAAAATGATCAGCTTTGGTCTCAGCTCCATCCCCCAGCCCACCACTCCCTTGTGGCAATTAACCTTCACTTTTCCAAGTTTGGGTCCTGGCTCTTTTCTGAAGCTTGCTTTATTGTTTACCCATTTCCTCAACTTCGAGAGTAGAGACAGATGTTTGTTCTTCTAGGAGATTCCTAACAAGTCCAAAGCCAGCTTCTAAAAGAACCCCGTCAACTGTGCCCATCGAGGCCTGAGCAAATGTGAACACTTTACACTGTTTGGGGCCTCATCCTTCTGATGACACAAGCCCCCTCAGAGTGCCTGCCTGGGGAAACTCAGGGCTACCTAAAGACTGTGTATACTAGCTCCTGAGACAGGCCCTAGACTCCAAGGGAGGCCAGGCACTCCATCTAATGAAGCAGGTATGTAAGCCCTTCCCTGAGTTATTTTTACCAGGTAGTTGGTCCCAGCAGTGAAAGAGTAGCTAAGACAGTCTGTCTACTGTGAGTCTACGAGAGTGGACGACCCGCAGGCCTCGCCAAACCCAACCGTGCTGGCATCCTGAGCCCAGACTTCTAGCCCCTAGACCTGAAAGGAAGAAGTACTGAGGACACCATGTCCCCAAGAAGAAGTCAGTAGTGGCAGTGGGAATACAAAGACAGACAGACAGACAGAAAGAAAAAGACCCAGGATCCAGTGTCTTTGCAAAGTCCTGATATAAAAGGTTGGCAGGTCTCTTCATGACAAACTCTTCCAACATGCATGTTCTAATGAATTAAAGAAGCCCACTCGTGTTTCCAGGAGCCTCCACAGGGAGGGAGAAACACGGAGCTTTCCGTCACAATCTCCGTGGTGTCAGAACAAGGAACTAGAGCACACACAGCCAACTTTAACTAAGATCGCCTCAGCCTTCTCTGTCTGTTGCTGACTTCTCTTATTACAGCCCTGAGGCTTGGCTCTGGGCCCACAGTGGTGTCTTTGAGCTAGGCTTTGAGCATCGCTCTAAGGACAAGCAGCAGCCACGTGTCCCTTCCTAGTCACACACAGGGGATAGGCTCACCTTTGCTTTCCCAGACAAGGGACCAAGGAACTTCCACGTGGAACGAACTTTCGCCTTTGACTGGAGCAAGCATGCAAAGGCATCCTCTAGGCATTGAGAGCGACAGCTAGAGCTCCTGTCACTGTCCATCTGGCCAGCACACTAAAGCCTGCTGCCCTCAGGCCCTGGCCTCTCCTGGCCAAGAGACAGAACCAGTGGAAGGGGGTTCAGTTGAAAGAGAGAGGTTCAGACTGTTCCATAAGGCTGGGGCTCTAGAAGGCTTCACAATACTCAGTATGTGCTCTGCCTGTGGCCATGGGACCACAGCTGTCTCCTCCTTACCTACACCCTGTCCCACAACTAGTCATCTCTCCTTACCACACACTGGGCAGGTCTGAGGTCTGTCCCAGTAGAAATGTCTCCTAGAGACCAGATGCCAAAGAAAGTACCTTAAGAAAAGAGACGAGCTGGACACGAAGTTGAGGGCCTTGCTGCGCTAGGAAAGGGTTCACCCCTTGCAGTAGAGAAAGAGGACAGCCACAGGGCACCCACAGTTAAAGCTGGGCCACTTTACAGGGACAGGAAGGGAAAAGGAGAGAGACACACCCCAGAAGGCCAAGGTCAATGCTGGGCTGAGACCAAGGACAACAAAGATACGGGGTTCGTGATTAGGTGGTTAGGTCTGGGGAGTCTAAGGTGGGAGAAGGAAGACCAAGCTGCCCTTCCAGAGCAAAGGCAACATGTGGCCTCTTCAGCCTGCGTGGGCACCAGGTCCACGGCACGTCTACATCTTCAGGAGGCTGCTTGTTCCCCGTGTTCACGGGTTCCTGACAGTCCCAATAAGGGTCTTCTTCATGATCTACCTCTTTCTACTCTCAGGAGCCGGGTTAAAAGGACCCCAAGGCTGCCCACTCTCCAGAAAATTCCACCCACCCTGGCCATCAGAAGGAGACAGACAAGCATTCTTCGCTGGGGTGAACGCCTCACACAAGGCCTGCTTTCAGGGCAGCCTCCTGGCATCTGGCTTTCGTGGGCTCTTTAGTGGAAACGAGAAACAGTTGAGAGAAATAAGAAAGAGCACTGTCCTCTGGGGGCCCTGTGGTTGCCACAGAACCATGGCTCCCGGGCTTTGATTCTGAATTCTTCTGGGAAACCTCAAAAAAGCAGTTCAAAAAACGAAAACAAAAACAAAAAACAAAAACTAGTTACGAGTGGTCTGGTTATGATCAGGCACCCCGGATATGCAAAAATGCAAATCTCCTTCCCCTTCCCCCCTGCAGCCCGTCACCCCTCCTGAAAATGAGCAAACAATCTTAGAGGTCTAAAAATCTAGGAAGACTAAAGACTTAATAGTTTTTACTATTCGTGTGTGTGTGTGTGTGTGTGTGTGTGTGTGTGTGTACATGTGTACACCTTCGTGTGTCACAAGAGTGTGTAGGACAATTTGTGGGACAACAGAGAGGATGACTTTAGAGTTGTGTTACTGGGTGGTGAGGTCTGGGAGGAAGCTGCCTTCTAGAAGTGAAGGGGTCACACAGCCTGTTGACCCTGCAGGAGTTCTGAGCCCACAGGCAGGTCTCTAGGGCTACAAGGCTGGGCCATTCCCTGCTGGACAGGCTCCTAAAAGCTTGGGGGTCTCAGGGACCAAACTCGGGTCCTCAGACTTGGCAGCAAGTTATCTTACCCACTGAGCCAACTCACCAGGCTCAGACTTAAAATTTTTTTGGAGGGGGGGGGCTAACCAAAATCAATCCTTTTGCTATAAAAATTGATATAAGTAGTATAAAAACACTTTGTCTTAATTAACATGTAATTGTTTTAGTTTTTTGAGAAAAGCCAAGGAGCTAAATGGCCCAGAAAGGATATTTAATTCTCTAAAATGGAATTTTCCCCCGCTGACACATGGCAAGCTTTGCTCACCTGTGAGCAGCCTGTGTGACTTCAGAACTGTGGTTGGCAGGGACAGTCATCTAGGATGACGAACCTTGGAGGCTGGGCTCTGGGGCATGTAGCACTGTGTCTTGGTACATCCTTGTACCACATACACCCCGGCTTCTCATTGAGTGAAGGTTGCAGTACTCCCCCTAAGTTCTGGCTTCTGAGTTATGCACCCTAGAGACAGACCACAGGCCCTGTAATGCCTGGCCAGTAACAGGTAAAGCTAGAGAGTTCAGTGTTAGCATCCTGGGGTGCAGTTTCCTCGCATGAGAAATGAGACGATGTTACAGCTGTGTTTGAACACTTGCCTCCCATCACACATCCACTTCTATTCTGAAATTTTTTTTTTTTTTTTTTTAGGTTTTTCGAGACAGGGTTTCTCTGTGCAGCTTTGCGCCTTTCCTGGATCTCGCTCTGTAGACCAGGCTGGCCTCAAACTCACAGAGATCCGCCTGCCTCTGCCTCCCAAGTGCTGGGATTAAAGGCGTGCGCCACCACCTCCCGGCCTATTCTGAAATTTAATCTGCAGTGTGGCAGCACTGAGGGATGGGGCCTGTGGAGGGGTGATTATGTCCTGATAGTCCCTCCTCTTGATGAATGGGACTAGGTATCTTTACAAGCAGGCCCTACGGAGCTTGTGGAGTTCTACCCTGTGAAAGCGCGGCGGAACACAGACATCAAGCTTATCTTCACCTTCATCTTGGGTCTCCCAGCCTCCAGGACTGTGAGCAGTATCTACACTGTGTGAACTCTCCCGAGGTAAGGAGTTTTGTTGCAGCGCACTGAGCAGCTGGGACAGTTAGCATCTGTGAAGGGGCGGTAAGGGAGACCACAAAGATGGCCTCCGCTACAGGATGCTGCTCCTAAGGAGCGTCTAGCCTGGTAGAAATGCCAAAGAAAACTAAATGGAGGATAAAATGTGTTTGTTCTCTGCTAACACCCATGGAAGGCTTCGAATGGACGATAAGCCAAGCTCCCTGACCCAGGCAGTTACTTCAAGGGGAGAAGTGTCTGGTCTGGTAGAGACGCAACAACCAAATGGTGATTAGGTTCTGCCCGTATTTCTACTGACTTGGGTCATGTGTCTGTCAACACCAGTGTGAAGATGTTCTGCCACGTGGCCTTAGTCACCCCGGGAACAAAATCAGTGACCTGTGCTGATCATCACTAAGGTGGGTCCTGGGGTAATCACCGCTGCATGCGTGTCCCGGAGGAAATGAATCTGAGTCTTTTCCAGGGCCAGACCTGCCTGTTACTGACCAGAAACACCCACATCTATACATCAGCTCCACCTACCAAATGAGAGAACGAAACTGTGCTTGCTTTTGTCCCCAACACCCCCATGGAATTCCACAAATGTGCATGAATATGCAGTGGCTTGAGCCATGGCAAAATGAGAGATTTTGTTTTTAAAAGCATTGATTAAGGACCCAGTTACAAGCCAGGCATCAAAGATTAGCCTCCGTTGATGTCTTGGTCCCAAATCTAGGTATTAATAATATCCATATTTCTAGGTCTGGGGAACACTTGCAAAACATATGTTCATTGTATCATATTTCAGAAGGTACTGAAGACTTTGAAATTATTTTGCATGGAAAGATAGGCCAGATGTGTGTAACCGGACACCAATGGCTGGATCTGCCAAAACAGGGGCTCCCCCATTAACCTCTGTTTAACCTCATGGAGCTCATATTCTGATTGTGGAGGCTCTGCCTCTGAACTCTGGGTGACTCTTGCTCAGGAAGCCTGTCTGAAGGCCACCCTAGGTGCCTTTGCATGGCCCTGCCCAGCAAGACCCATAAGCTCCTAATGGATCGAGCCCAGCAGAATGAAGGTTCAGCCAGCTCTCAGTGCTGACCGCTGGCCGCTGGCCAGCCCTATTCCCAGCTCTAGGCTCCTCCCACACCCATCTCCCCACCATGATTCCATTCTCCTCTTGCTCATTTCACACAGAGGGCCCCCTGTATTAGTTCCCCATGCCGTTGGGCCTGGGACTCGGTCGGCCAATGGTAAGAAGGGGTATGGCATTCTAACAGCTCTGCTTGGATGCCTTCAAACTCCCATAAACCATGAGGATTCACTCCCTCAAGAAGGGGCCCACTGAGAAGTGGGCGCCTCGCTGCCTGAGCTCTCAAGGACTCCAGCAAGCTTGCTGCAGGCGGGCAGCTTCTCCAAGATGAAGGACCACAAGAACAATTCCACTCTCGCTCTTCCACGGGTCACCTTGCCCCTCATCCATCGGGAAAGGTTGTTCCTGTCGCCTCGAATCTGGGTGGCCCCTGGTGGCTCTAACAGATGCGATATGGCGGAAGAGACGGTTCAGAGCACAGGGAGAATGTCACTTTCCTGCCGGCCGAAGCCCTGGGACAGAGGCATGGAGGCAGCGGTTTGGGTGTCCTGGCAGATAATGACGCCTTCAGTGTCACATTCTCCATCATCATCTGTTTGCAGTCACAGGGGCGTCTCTGAGCAGGGACCCCCAGCTGAGCCCACTCCATCCACAGACACAGAAGACAGCATAGAAACTCTAAGCCTCTACTTTGGTGCTGTATGCCTATGTGGTGAAATACACATAAATGTTACCGTTTAACCATTTTTAAGTGTTATTAAGAACATCTGGGGGGAGGGGCTGGAGAGACGGCTCAGTGGTTAAGAGCACTGGCTACTCTTCCAGAGGAACTGGATTCAGTTCCCAGCACCCACATGGTGGCTTGCAACTGTCTGTAACTCCAGTTCTAGGGGATCTGGCACCCTCACACAGACATACATGCAGGCGAAACACCAATGCACATAAGAACATCTGTGGGCTGGGGAGATGGATCTGTGGGTAAAAATGCTTGTTATGCAAGTCTGATGACCTGAGTTCAAGTCCTGAGAACCCAGACACAATAGTACAAGTACCTTTAATCCCAATATGCCCCTACGAGGAGGTGGGAGACTGGGGCAGGAGAATCGCCCAAAGTCCAAGAGCCAGCAGCAAAGAGACCATGTATCAAACAACATGGACGGCAAGGACCAACACCCAAAGGTCTTACCTCCAAACACATGGTAACACATGTGCATCGGCACCAACATACAGAACACACACACACACACACACACACACACACACACACACACACACACACACACTTAAACTACTGCTACCATCTGTTCCCAGGATTTTATCTTTCTTAACTGACATTTTGTACTAACACAACAGTAACTCCATGCTGCCTCTTCCAGCCCTTGTAACCACCGCTTCAGTTTCTTTCTCTGCGACTTTAACTACTCTTGGGACCAATCATGACTGGAGCCTTACACTGCTTATCCTTTGAGTCCGGTTATTTCTCTTAGCTTGTCTTCAAGGCTCATTCATACTGAAGCACGTATCAGAACCCCATCCCTTTCTAAGGCTGTATAATACTGTACTGTGTGGATATACCATATTTGCTCCTCCATCCAACCACTGATGAAAACCTCTCTGCTCTGTAGCAATAGTTACTAAATCAGTGCAGTCAAAGGCTAGGACAGCAAAGTCCCAAGGTGGTTGTCAGGACCTGGTGAGTCTGGCAGACGCGCAGGGCATTCCCAGGAAAGTTCAGAGTGGGTGTGTTTGGTGACTGGCCCAGAATCCAGGCTGGAGCTCCCCAAAACACTTTGTTACCAAAGGCTGGGTGTCTCCTCAAGTCTCCACTCCGGCCTGGGACTGAGGGGTCTTCCTCACATCTGGGTTCCTTGTCCCAGTGTAGGCTAAGGACCTGGAGTCCAGGAAACATTTGGTAAAGATCCTGGCACCAGGCGAGTTTCCACTGATCCCAGAGTGCCTCATAGGATCTCTAGGAGTGGAGGACTGTACCCAGGAACGCACAGGGGAGCAGCTGTTTATTTCTGGGAAGGAAAAGGGGGGGCTGCCGCAGCATGGATGGCTGGGGAAATTCACCCCCGGCAGCACAGCGCTGCCTCAGAACCAAGTGGGCATCCACTGCGGAGAAGAGACCGCTGGTGAGGGAGACCTGCAAGGTCCAGGCTGAGCCAGCAGGATGAGGGTCCATATTTAGCATCCCTTTGCAGTTTTCCCCAGGGCTCAGGGGCAGTAGAGTCTCATCTTCCCATTAGAGGGTCAAGGGCGGGGCTTGATCCTTGGAATGGTACAGAGCATGGAGGGTAGTGAAGTGGACGACCCAAGTTGAGTTACACAACAGTGCCCTGTTGTGCCTCGGACAGCAGTCTTCCCTCACTACAGAGGGACCACATCAGTTCTACTGTGTCTCCCAGCCTCCAAATGCTACATCAGTTACCAACGGCCACACCCAGAACCCTAGGTCCGCCTCCAAGTTCCCCACTGCCTTTCACACAAGGCAGAAACAGCTGCATCCTTTTCGCGGTTTACCTGAAGCGTGGCTACCTCCCGGGAAGGCTTACGTTAGGAACCAGCAACTCTGCTCAGGTCTCCTTCACCTACCTCGGGTCTTGATTGTAAAATGTCAGGCTTTCAACCTTCGGGGACTTTGGGGAGCATTACACAGCGTGATGGGTGTGACCTTGGAAGTCCGAAGCATCGGGAGCTACTGATGCGCTGCTGTTATCTGGCTTCCGTGCAGACTCAGACTCTGTGTCTCTAAGAGCCTGGGAATGGTTCCCGAGCAAATTCTTCTGGTACGATGGCCACACAGAGAGAAAAGGCTTTGCTGCAGTGTGAATCCAGTGCCGTTAGCAAACAGAGCGTGCTGTCCAGGCCAGAGGCCGGTGGGGAAGTCGGGAAACTGCATCCTGGCCCAGTCGCTCTGCCAGTAAACTAAGCGCTCCACATGACCCCTCCCTGGGCATCTTTCTCCATGTGCACAATGGGGCTCGCAAGTCACCCACATTCCTACCCAAACTGGGAAGGCAAAGAACTTGAGGGACAGAAAAAATAAAGCCTGGACATGTAGAAATGTGGCACTATTTAGCACGGAGAGGAGAAACAGGGGAGATGATAAAAAATAAATAAATAAAAGGAAAAAGAGGAAGGAGGGGGGAGGCAGGCGTTTTGGGTGAAGTGTGTGGCTTTGAGAAAGCTAAGAAAGCTACCAGGGCGGTTCCTCAAATGGACTCTCCAAGTCTGAGAGTCAGGGTCTAGGTTAGACACTCATCCAGCAGAGAAAAGCAGAAGGGAGAGAAACTAGGCCTGCATCATCTGAGGCACAGGTACAGCTCAGCTCAGAGCAGAAAGCCACGTTCACCGCAAGTACAAAGTGTTGGAATGTCCCCAGAGAACCCTGGCCAGGCCATGTCCTGACACATTAAGTCCAACTCAGAGAGCTCTGCTTTGGGTGGAGGGGCACAAAGGCTAGAGTCCCCAAAGGCCAGTCACCAGGACAGCAAAGTTCGCCACATCACATCACAAAAGGAAGAGGCATGAGATCTGAGAGTTTATCTTATGGGGGGGGGGGGGGTACTCCTAGAATTAAAACTTTTTAAAAAGACCCTTAACTTATTCCAAGTTCATTTCTTCATTTCTGTGTGTGTGTGTGTGTGTGTGTGTGTGTGTGTGTGTGTGTGTGTATGCGCACGCTCGCAGTACGCATGTGAAAGTCAAAGGGCAACTTGTGTGCACGCACATGCGTGTGGAGGCCAGACTTGAATTTTTGTGTCAGTCCTCCAGCGCTGTCGGCCTTTGTGGTGGGTTGAATGAGAAACAACCCTCATTTGAACACTCGGTCCCCATTGGTGGCTCAGTCTGGGAAGGAGGTGCAGCCTAGCCGGAAGAAATAGGTCATCAGAGGCAGGCTTTGGGAGGTCATAGTTTTGCTTCACTTCCCCGGTCCCTCTTTCTGCTTCATGGTCCCTCTTTCTGCTTCGTGTTTGTGGTTGAGGATGTGATCTCTCAGCTTCCTGCTCCTGCAGCCACGCCTCCCTCCTGCTGCCACGCCTCCCTCCTGCTGCCACGCCTCCCTCCTATTGCCACGCCTCCTTCCTATTACCACGCCTCCCTCCTACTGACATACCTCCCTGCCATTAGGGACTCTCGTCCCTCTAAAACCATAAGCCCAAGTAAACTTTCTCCCTTAGGTGGTCTTTGGTTGTGGTGTTTTATCACAGCAATAGAAAGGTGACTAATACAACCTGTTTGCTGACTCGGAATCTCTCACAGAGAGCTGGAGCTCACCAATTAGGCTAGGCTGGTTGGCCCCTGAGCCCCAGCCAGCCTCCTGTCTCTGCCTCCTTGGTGCTGGGATTAAAGGCATGAACCACCTTGCCTGGCTAGGAATTTTTAATAGGACATCCCTCCTGAGGAATTAGCCAGAAGCTGCATGGACTCTCAGTGATAGAAACCTTATTTTTGTGTGAGTTCATTTCGTTCTCATTTAGACGGGATTAAACTCTCCTCGCTCACATTAACTCTAGTGTATGCATCCTCCAGGATCCATCTATGTTGGGTTTAAACAGCCTTCCCTCACCCACCTTTTAGCTAACCCAAAGAAGCTGATGATGACCAACACTGGGTCTTCTCATGCTTCCTCAAAACACAAAGAGTGTTCAGCCTGTCCCTGGCAGCAGGCTGCCCAGCCCCCTCCTGCCCTCCTTCGGGCAGTGGCTTAACCACACACCGCCATGAGCCTTAACCTCACCCTGTCACGAGACACGGCTGCCCCCTCTGCTTTGGCCAGCATCTCACACAGCCGACCCATGAACTCTGTACTCGCTCTACAACCATGGGCCTCTTGCCCCACTGCAGTCCAAAGCTGAGGGTCTGTCATGAGGCCAACAGTGGACAGCCCCAAGTTCATTCCACTTGAACAGAAGACAGCAAGTTGTTTGTCTCTAGGAGACAACTCTAGAACGTTCAGCAGGCATTGTGGACTGCGTTTTCTCAAATTTCACTTGACAAATAGAGCAGGAGGGGCCCAGAAAGGTAGAGTGTCGATCTCAGGATAATACAGCTTAAAAAGATGAATGTGAGCTAGCTTTGTTTTCCATATTCTTCCTATTGTCATTAAGTGGGAGTAAGGCTATGTTGTGCCTGTCTTCTGAGTATGATTGGGGCTAAATTTTCCCTACTTTGCATGTTTATGCATTCTGTCCACTTTTATATAAACAGTAACCCACTGAGACACTGATATGTGTTTAGAAAATATGTTAAGAGTCAGAGTAATCTTCCCCTAGGGAATCTGTATCTTGGGCAGGGTGCTCATGCAGTGTGTGCATGCGCGCGTGCGTGCACACATGCGTGCTAACTCTCTCGTGCATGAGCACATTCAACAATGATTATTCGGCACCCTTAAAATGAAAGCACTCACGGTATGCAACATCAGAGAATTCTCTGTCCTGTAAGGGCCACCCTCAAATGCTAACTTAACGTGGTAGAGACAAATGCAGGGTTTCTCGGCCCTCATCCAGAACGGTGGCGGTGTGGACGACAAATAACCGTAACTAGGAAAGGTCCCTGCCACCAAACCTGATGGCCTCAGTTCAATCTCAGGAATCTGTGTATTAGAAACTGACTCACACAAGTTGTCCTCCGACCTCTGTATGTGTGCCTACACACACAATACACACATACACAAAATAAATCCATCGTTAAGAAAGTTTTTAAATGTCCATAACTGAGGGGAGGGGGACGTTGAAGCTCCTGTCCCTTGGGAGTTGTGAAAGCCTTCAGGAAGAGTCGGGCATCGGTGGTGGTTTGAATAAAAATGGCCCCCACAGGCTCATATATTTGAACGCTTAGTTACCAGGGAGTGGAACTGTTTGGGAAGGATTAGGAGGTGTGTCCTTGTTGGAGGAGTTGTGTCTCTGGAAGTAGGCTTTGGGATTTCAAAAGCCCACATCAGGCTCTCTCTCCTTCTCTCTCTCTGTCTCTCTGTCTCTGTCTCTGTCTCTCTTCTTCTCTGTCTCTCTGTCTCTGTCTCTCTGTCTCTGTCTCTCCCTCTCTCTCTCTCTCTGCCTGTTGCCTGCAAATCAGGATGTAAAACTCTCAGCTATTGCTCCAGTACCACGCCTATCTGTTTCCCGCCATGACTGATGACAATGAACTGACCCTCTAAAACTGTAAGGAAGCCCACAGTGCTTTTCTTTTAGTTGCCTTGGTCATGGTGTCTCTTTACAGTCATAGAACAGTAACTAAGACAGCGTCTGAGGTGCCCATGAAGGTTGATATAATTGATAAGGCGAACCAGAGCAAGTCAGCAAGACAGAGGCCGAGAGAGCCCCACTCTGGCTGGAGAGGCACAGTTGGAGACAGGAGACAACGCCAAAAAGGCCCACGGGTGGACAAGGACACCCGGTGACAACTTGGATTTTATCCTAAATACTATGAGGAGCCAGAGACAACATTTTAAAAAGGGATAAATAGACAACAGCCAGGCATGGTGGCACATGCCATTAATCTCAGCACCAGTGAGGCTGAGGCAAGTGGATCTCTGTGAGTTCGAGACTAGCCTGGTCTACATAAAGAGTTTCAAGCCAAAAGAGGATGCATAGGAAGATCCTGGAGAGAGTGTGGGGTTGGGGGGAGACAGAGAGAGAGAGAGAGAGAGAGAGAGAGAGAGAGAACAGATTTCAGACTGAGATTTTGAAACACGTGCTATAACAGTACTGAGGACAGAAGGGAGGGTGACCAGGGTCAGGTCAAAAGTAGGAAGGTGGGTGGAGACTTCACGAGAGAAGCTGGGGTTGGACCTGATGACTCTTGCCCTACATGCTTCTATTCAAAGTCTAAAACAAAAGAAGAAAGAAGAAATTGTCTATCATGTGTCTCTCTCACAGCTTGGGGACGATTTCTCCAAAACTCTGCCAAACTCCTCAGGACGCCCACCACAGGGACTCTGTCCCAGAGACCTCTGCTAACAGACGCACAGAGCAGTGGTTCAGTAAGGGGTGGATGAATGGCTGGGCCACATACATCAAAAGGTGGTGAGATGGTACCAAGCAAAGCAAAGTCCGGGGCCAGGAAGCAGTGAGAAGCTCCAGCAACACAGAGTAAGAAAGAAAAGACAACTAGGAAAGTTCTAGAAGAGAAGGGGCTAAGGAGCTGGGTGAGCTGCTGGATGGAGAATGAACAGCTCGGGCAGTTTAGGAAACGAACAAAGTTGTGAGCGCCTGTCTCACGTGAGGAGAAGCTGCACATCTGTAAGTCAAGTCACACAGCCTCTCCAGTGCCGCCGTGGGAGCTGGGGGAAGGCTCCCCCTCCTGTCAGACGGGGAGGCTGGCGCACAGGATGTGCACATGTGAACAGTTAAGTAGAAACATCTGGCAGAAGAGGGGGACGTGTGGGTGAGGAGAGGCGGACCCTGACAAGCGGGGGCTGTGGAAGGTGGCCCAGCCCCAGCACATAGACAGCTCACCCTCAAAGATGGCTGACGACGAGGATGACGTCAGCAGGCAAAGGGAATTTTCTCTTCTCACTGGAGGAAATGACAGTCCCAGCAAGTCTGCACCTTCTCGGAGGACCCCGGCTCTACCACCTGATTCTCAGAAGAGCTCCGATCACTTTTCCCACAAGATTTTTTTTTTCTTACAATTAAAAGCACCTGATGGGCATTATTTAGAACAACCAGGACTGGACACCCAAACCACGCCTAGCAAAGGCACTGGGATGTTCACAGCACGTGTCAGGAATACACAAAGAGCTACAAAAACCACGCATCAAGCCACAAATGAGTGACAGGCCTGGAGCCGCACGGAGGCGGGTTTCTGGGTGTAAAGAGTTGAAGATTAAAACATTTCTCTATTTGTATTCATGCTAACAGGAGGCCAACACAAACAAGGTTTGAGCCAGGCATGTGGTACATTCCTATAGCCCAGCTCTGGAGAAGGCAGAGGGAAGAGGAGTTCGGGATGAGCCATGGTGGGCGACAAGACCCTGTCTCAGAAAGGAAGAGGGGGAGGGGAGGGGAGGGAGGGGGAGGGAGGAAGGGAAGAAGGAGGGAAGGAGAAAAGAAAAAGATAAGGTTTGTAACTTCCTTTTTACTTTTCTAACCCTCAAAATTGGCTTTGAACATGGGTTGCAGTGAACTAGGAAGGAAGCGCTCCAAGGGATGAGCAGCAGCCAATGTGTCAGCCTGCCTCTGAATTCCTGGGTCCTGGCTGTGTGACATTAGACGCTCGGCGCTGTTTCCACAAAGCCCTTGGCCGAGCTCCACAGTGGAAAAGCTATTTTTATGCTCGAGCCACAGATATTTAAAAGGAAATATATCCGTAATTCCAATTACATTTTGTTTTCATAGTGATCTTTTCCTCTACTTCCTAATAGACCTAGCGATCATCTTCATTATTTCTTCTTTTAAAATTATATTTATCTGTTTGCATGCTGAGGGTGGGGCAGGGCATCAGCGGTCAGAGGACAACTTGTAGGAGTCGGTTCTCTCCTTCCACCACGTGGGTTTCAAGGATTGAATTCAGTTCGACATTAGCTTGATGGTGAGTGCCTTCCCCACTGACCCATCTCACCATTCCATCATCATAATTACCAATAAGACTCTTGCAAAACTCAGCATTCTCTGAGCTAAATACAGATGCCAGAGGCCCCTGATAAATGATGGTTATAAAATAGGCACGTCTTCGGTCTTAAATTCTCAAGCTGAGCTCCTTCCCCCGCCCCACCTCCCCGGGTCACGTCTTCATGCATTCTCTACGCCTCCTACTCTCTCATGTCTCAGGTCCTTCCTTCATGACCCCGCCAGGAAAATCTAGGGCCCGAAGCAGCGAGGAACTGGTGCATTTAAAACTTTCCCAAGAATAATGAAACTAAGGGTTTGGTTTCCTTAAGAGACAAAACCACCAACAAATAAAACCAGGAGATGATTCTGATTAGAGGGACACTGTCCTTTGGTGGCCACAATCACCCTGATGAAAAGCCCAGCAGCTGAATGGTGAGGGTTGCCAATGGCCAAGTCAAAAGCTCGAGGAAGTCATCCAAGAGCATCTAACTCGATTACCGAGGAAACCAAGCTATCTGGAGGTGTGGCCATGGCCTGTCAGGCTAGACTCCATGAAGCACAGTCCTTGTTTGAAACAGTCTACACAGAGGGTAGGCAACGGGAAGTAACTGCCGTGTGTGGATATTAACATACGCCCAGGGCTCACTATTTCCTGTGATTCCCATTTGGATTCTGATACACTTATCAGGCTTTCTTATTGCTCTTTCTATAGAGGAAGCACTTAGCTGCAGAGATGGTAAATGCCTTGCCGAAGGATGCACGCCTCAGCAGCGGCAGCGGCAAAGCTAGCATGGCGATCCAGTTCTGCTTAACTCCAACATCTATTCGTCTTCCCTTGTGACTTAGAGCTGAAGTGGGGTCAGAGAGAGCAGGGAGCTGTGGTCAGTCTTGTTTCCTTAAGGTTAAGAAGAGGGGGCTGGCGAGACAGTCGGCAGTTGAGAGTACTTACTGCTCTCCTAAAGGACTCGTTTGTTTCCTAGCCCCCCAACTACCTGTAACTTCAGCTCCAGGAGGTCTGAAACCCTCTTCTGACCTCCATGGGCATGCACGTCATACATTCACAGAAATATACACAGATATACATAAATAATAAATAAATCTAGAAGTACTGGAACTTCTAAGGGAAAACACTTCAGGACACAGTTAGGCCAAAAAAAAATCTTTCAACAGAACCCCAATAGCATGGAAAATAGCCCCAAGCATTAACAAATGAGGTCACATGAAGCTAAAAAGGTTCTGCACAGCAAAACATACTTTTATCAGCAGAGTGAACAGACAGCCTGCAGAATAAGAGAAAATCCTGCTACCTGGACTTCAGACAAGCGCTTACTACACAGAATACACAAAGAGCTACAAAAACCACATATCAAAATTAAAACAAAAAAACTACCAATCGATAAATGGGTCAATGAACTAAACAGTTCTCAAAAAAAGGGAAGAAATGCCAATAGCCAATAAATATTTTTCAAGCATTCATGGTCTAAACAGGTAAAAGGCACTTTTCCCTTCCCTGTCTCCAGCCGCCATGAACTCCAACTTAAGAGAATCTGCCTCCCCACATCATCTCTCTAGTGTCCAAGGAGATAACTCACCTGATAGCATTAATGGGGAGCATCTCACCACCCTGCAGGTTGAAGGCCCTGAGGGGACCCCTATGCTGGAGACCTGTTCTGTAGGAAACTCCTACTGGACAAGTACTTTCTGCCTCCCTACCCAAGGGATACTGACTAAGATCTTCTACCCAATGTCAGAGCCAAGGGTGAGATCTGTGCCAACGTGCTCAAGAAGGACTGGATGGCTGAGCTGGGCATCCGGCATGTGCTGCTGGCCATCAAGAGCTAATCCACCTCACCCAGAGTCTGCACTCAATGAGGAGGCAGGCTGCCCGCTTCTGGAGAACTAGGAAGAGAATGCTGCCCCGGCCGTCGGCTCACAGACATCCATGGGGGTGCAGCAGCACCAGCAGAGGAAGGGTTGAGGCTATCTGGGGCCTGACCAGTGAGGCTACATCCTCCTTCACTGACCCCATGACCCCAGGGGTCCTGGGAGGAGCTGAGAGTCCCAAAAAACATCAGGGGAGAGAGATAAGAAGCTGCCGTGAACAGGAAGTTGGGCAAGACATGGGCACTGAGGCAATTGTAGGGACCCTTCTCCCTCTCCTTCTGTTCTGTCCCCTCCCACTCTGTCTCTAAATCATTTAAATTATGGCTGAGGTGGGGGAGGGGGGCAGAACCTGGATTTGATTTTCTAAATAAAGTTGGAAAAGCAAAACAAACCAACACACAAACAAATAAAAAAGCCTGAAAACCTGAGTCCAATCCCCAGAACCCACATTGTGGAAGCCAAGAACCAACTCTATGTAGGTCATCTGACCTACGCGTGCCCGCCCACACATACACACACACACACACACACACACACAGAGGCAAAAAACAATCTTTAAACAAATGTGGTTTTTAATTCAATTAAGAAAGTATTCAACATCCAGAGCCACGGGAGAAATGCAAATTAAACCCACTTTGAGTTCCCATTTCTTCCCCAGTCAGAACGACTGTCATCTAGAAAACCATTTACCAATGCTGGTGAGGATGAGAGGAGAGAGGAAGCCCCATCCACTCTTGGTGAGAGTATAAGCTATTGGGTAGCCACCATGGAAACCAGCGTGGAGACAGGACATGGTAACACACGTCCATACTCCCAGCACCTGGCAGGCACAGGTAGGAGGATCAGAAATTCAAGGACAACCATGGTTACAGAGCAGGTTCAAGACCAGTGTAGACTACGTGAGACTTTGTATCAAAAAAGAAAAGAGAACAGGAAGGTATCAAAAAACCTGACACCTGTGCTCTGTGTACGTGACCTAAATGGTTTTATAGCTAGTTTTACCAATTTTTAAAGAACATATAATCTTTACATCTTATAAACTCTCAAGAAAAACATACATATATATGAGCTATCCAACTTATTTAATAGGACTAATTTAAACTTGATACAAAACAAAACAAGAATAAGAGAACAAAGGAAATGTTTGTATTTTAGTTTTTTGGAGACAGGGTGTCACTACATGGCCCTGGCTGTTCTGTAACTTGCTATGTAGACCAGGCTGGCCTCAAACTCACAGACATCCGTCTGCCTCTTCTTTTTCCAGGTGCTGGGACTAAAGGTGTCCATGCCCAACCAAAGGAAATTTTAGAACAATTTCACTAGTGAACACTTACAAAACCTCTAAATAAAATATTAGTAAATGATAGACTATAGAATCAAAGATTAAATATCTATGTATGTATATATGTGTTGATACATGTTGATATATTAGCTCATATGATTTTTCACATTATGATATGGAGAAAGAAATATATGATCATCTCATATAATTTCCATAAGAAAGCATTTTTAAAAAGTACATAAAGTCAGTTGTTATACAATTTTTACCTTGCTAAAAAATAGTGAAAATGGAAGGAAAGCCCTTAATTTAATAAAGACAATCTACTAAAACATGAAGCCAACTTTATACTTACTGGATCTTTAAGAGAACACTTTAAAGACAAGAAGCAAAGTTGCCTACATATCACTACTGAATGCTACCAATGTAATAAGACAAGAAAAAGACATGGAAATCTCAAGGAATACAAGAGGCAAATTATTGTTGTTTTGTGATTACATAGAAAATTCAAGAGTGCCTATACAGACTACTGAGTAAAGAAAAGAGGCCAGGGAGAATGATGAGTAAGAGAATAAAAATTTTAAGCCAAAAGTGTTTCTATTATCCAGAAAATAGCAAATTGGAAAGTAGAATGTTATTGAAAATATGGACAAAATCTATAGGAAGCCAGGTGGTGGTGGCGCACGCCTTTGATCAGGAGGCAGAGGCAGGTGGATCTCTGTGAGTTCAAGGCCAGCCTGGGCTACAGAGTGAGTTCCAGGAAAGGCTCCAAAGCTACACAGAGAAACCCTGTCTCAAATAACAACAACAACAACAACAAATCTATAGGAAACAGTGACTGTGAAGTGATATAAGACATCTGCAATGGAAATTGCTAGTTCTCCTTCACCTAAATAAAAAGAGACAGGAAGAACCTGGAGAGATGTCTTAGCTGGTAAAGGAGCTTGCCCTGTAAACCTGACAATCTGGGCTTTATCCCCAGAACCCATACAAAGGAAGAAGGAGAGAACCAACTCTAAAAGTTACCTTCTGACCTGCACATGTGTGCTACAGCACACACGCACACACACACACACACACACACACACACACACACACACACAATGATGATGATGATGATGATGATGATGATGATGATGATGATAAATACTTTCTTAAGGAGATAGCAAGATCTAATATTGTTAAGATATCGGTATAAGCCAGGCCTGTGGTGCAGGCCTACAATCCCGGCTACCAAGGAGATTAAGGCAGGAAGACTGCAAGTTCAAAGCCTGCATGGGATACATACAGAGTAAGTTGAAGGCCGATCTGAGCAATTTAGTGAGATCTGGTCTCAAAAGAACAAAAAGCTGGTGGCATAACTCAACTGCAGCATGTGTGATGATGCCTGCATTCAATTCTTAGAGATGTGAGAAAGACATCAGCATAAGTTAAATGGAATGTTAGTAAAAATCTCAGTAGAATTTGCTATGTCTGTGCGCATGCAAGTAAACAAAAATTGATTGACATAAGCTACAAAATCCAAAGGGGACACGAAGTCCTTTAAAATTGTAAAAGTAACAGTAATAGCAATTCTTTTGTGCTTCCTTATATGTCAAGGGCTATTCTAACATTTTCTTGTGCATTATCTCCTCAATAATACTTTGAGTGGAACTGTTATTATTTATATTCTAAGTATGGGAGACAGAGGGAAAAAACTAAGGTCACTCAACTATGGAAACACAAATGCTGACTGACAGGTGAATCATAAAAAAAAATACTTATATTTATAAAAAAAATGAAAGGAAAAAAAAACAACCCTAGAGGCTATTGGGGAGAAGACTTATTGCTTGAAATGACAATCATTTGCCATCAAATCTCTAACCAGCAGCAGTAGGTTTGGGAAGACAATAAATAACACAGCTCCTCCCTCGAGCTGAGGGAAACTTTTACATGGAGTTCTCCATTTCCGAGTGATCGAAAACTAAAGATACTTCCAGGAACACGAATATTTTAAAATTTACCAATGAGCCCGTACAGGAGAACTTCATGTAATCCCAGGAGAAAGGTGCTGGAAACAGGGATGTGAGTTTGAGATCAGCCTGAGTTACACAGCTAGTTTAAGGCCAGCCTGGGGTATATAGGAAAACCTGGGCGGGGAGGAGGCAGGGAGGGCAAAAGGAGGAGCCGAGATTGTAAATTTACACTGACGAACGACAAGCGTGGAGAATCTGTAGTCACCATGCCCAGGACTGGAGAGAGGGCTGGTGAGAGATGCTCTTGGCCGAGAATCTGAGTCCAGCTCCTAATTTCTAGTATCAGGTGACTCACGGCCTGTAACTCCAGCTGCAGGCCATCAACATCCTCTCTAGACTCAACCGCATATACATACACATAATTTCAAATAAAAAGTATTTTTAGAGTAGTAACAGCCCCCCAAACGCACTGAATAAATACGGTACAACACTGTGATAGAGGCAAGCGCGAGAGAGAATAGGTAGGAAACAGAGAATATGCATCACCAGTTGTCAAAAATAAAGGCCCAGAAAGTCCTGCTTGGGCAGAAGTTGGCTGTGAGCTTCCTTTGGCCAAATGAGAAAAGATAAACACCAAATAATGGTGGAGTCATAGCACCCAGTAGGGGTCACAGGCAAACTTCTCAAAGGGACATACATCTTCCCACCACCGAGACCAGAAGGAAATCTCTTATTTTGTTAAATATAAACAAGATCTCAAATATCAGTCTAAGTGAGATAGTTTGGGAAGGGATCCTGCCGCAAGCTGCAAAAAATACATGAAGTCGGATTTCAGCTGATTATGACAAGCTAACACCTGGAAGAATCCAGGGTCTTCCAGAGGTCAAGCTGAGGCTCAAGGAGTCTCGGTGATATTGGCTTTTGATTATTAGCTGTTTCCTACTATGAATTTCTCGTGTGCTATTGTAGCTTTTCCATCATTTATTGGGCACCATTTCCCCTCTACTAAAGGAATATTTAGATAACCTTCTGCGCTGACAGCTGTGCACAGCCAGAGCCCCAGTTCAAGTCTCCCTGTAATTATTGCCATTGACAGCATCTGGCCAGGTCCATCCTCAGATGGAGGAAAGTACCTCATCGAGAACAGACTTAAGCATCCAGACTACCTGTTTGAGAAGGCTTGGCGGCTGTGCTAATTAAGTTTAACTTTCTCCTTTCCAAAGTCTTATCTCTAGTTTTAGATCCACCCTTAACAATTAACTCAGAACTAAAGGGTTCCAGCTGTGATGGAAGTTGCCTAGCCAAGTTGCCTAGCGACTGAGCACACTCGCCAGAAATAGCGGGAGCAGAGATAGCTTCGAGAGATAAGGGTCAAAGGGATAAAAAGGCCGTTTTATTTTCAGAGAAGACTAGATGGAGAGGAGAGAAAAGAACGGGAGAAGTAGATAGAGAACTAGAAGAATGAGATGGAAGATGAGGAAGAGCCAGATGAGGAAGAACGAGATGAGAAAGACCAAGATGGGGCAGATGATCTAAGATGAGAGAATTAAGATAGAACTTAGAGGGGACAGCGGATAAAGGCAGAGAGAAATCAGGCAAGAAAGGAGCTAGGCACGAGAACAGAACTGAAGCTGTGTAGATAGGATTTTATCCCAGAGGAATAAAGTAGACAGACTAAGAGCTCGGTGTACTTAGATCCTTTTCTCGAAAATAATTCTCGCCGTTCGTAGTTGCTCTTCTGGGCCCCTGGGAAAAAGATTATTAAGGCTGGTCCTATGTTACTACTCGAGAGGATCCTTCAGCCTTAGATCTATTTTTCTTCCTTTTTTTTTTTTTTTGAGATTTATCAGTTGATTTTTTATATTGTATGTGGTGGGTATGAGCGTGTAAGTACAGGTGCCCACGGAAGCCAGAGGAGGGTGTCTGATCCCTGGAGCCTTAGTTACAAGTGGTTGTGAGCCACCTTACGTGAGTGCTGGGAACCAAACTCAGGTCCTCTGCAAGAGCAGTACTCACTCTTAGCCAGGGTCTCACTGCATAGCCCTGGTTGTCCTGGAACTCACAGAGATCCTCCTGCCTCTGCCTCCTGAGGGCTGGAATTAAAGACTTGCATCACCACATCTGGCTACAAAATGTTTTTAATGAGGAGGTCACCATTATTAGAACCATTAACCTTCCAGAAATCTCTCCTTGAGAAGTAGAAGAGAGAAATCCTTCTCACATCTAAGTCAGCAAGGTTTTTTTTTTTTTTTTTGGGGGGGGGGCTTACAAACAAACTGATCCTCCTGAAGAAATCAGGTAGTACCATAAAAAGGAGGGATAAGTGACCTCCAGAACCTGGCTGCCTGTGAGAGTGGGCTTCAGAATCATGCCGAATATCCCCATCGCCATTAACATCAGCCAACCTTGCCAATGCATGAGATTGCCCACGGAGCCAGGCTTCCAGATGCCAGTTCACTACCTTGTTTACATAGAACTAAGCATCAAGACACAATGCGATTGTCTCCCCATCCCACTCACACTGCTGGAAAGAACAGCGAATGCCCAAGCGGACAGCTCTGGAGACAGAATCTGCCTAGTCTACTTCAAAAATTCCAGCCTTATACTGGAACTGCACCAGAATCCCATGGGTTCCTGGAACTCCAGTCTGGCTGGGAAGCTTCCAGAGAATTCTGGCTACATCTCATGGGGTAGAGCTGTTTCCCAACTGTGCTGTAAGTCTGCAGCAATTCTCAAAGACTTCCAAAGAGAAAGGACAGTGGAAGACGAAGAATTTGGGAGGCAGATTTTATAAGCAATCAAAATATTTGACTCTATTAAAGCAAGAAGTATTTCCTTTTTCTACTTTTCCATAATAATATTGATAATTTATGTGTAGGGGCAGTGGACCGTAGTAATTGGGGTGCATAGACTTTCACCACCAGCCTAAGTTCAAGGTTTGCTTCCCAAAGCTGGTGCCCGCGCAGCCATGGCAAATTCCCCTCTAATCCTGGCTTCTGAATCTCCACAATGGAAATAATAATAGCTCTTTCCTCAAAGACGTTTAAAATGAAATACTCCATGTGAAGTGTTTAACACTCGGTGAATGTTAGCCATCATTACTGTCAAAAGCCGAGTAACCCTGGCAAACACGCAAAAAAAGCAAACGCAACTGTAATCCCCCCATCCATTTCAAAGCATATAATTCCAATTGTTACGGGTGTATTTTCAAAGAGCAAAAGGTTAGTGCTTTCTAATCCATAACTGGCTATTTAAATTCACCCCCCGCGCATCTAAGCATCTCCTGTGTGATTCAGTATTCTGTACAGCGTAGTGTTTAAAGGCCACGGAGCATTCCTCCAGGTGAGTTTACTTCTGACAACCCTGCCCTCTTCCCTGGAGATGTAGATCCCACACTTCCTATATTTCCAACCCCTGTGACTCAGCCAGATGGTGGCTGACTTTCTCCTGGCTATTTGGAGGTATGGCCTCCGCCTCACTATCCAACACGCTCACCCTGAGGTCAGGGACCCTTCCGTGGTCTTCTGGCATCTCCAGCATCTTGCCTTGGAGCCCATGCTGAGGTGCAGACCACTCTGCTTAAACTAGATTCACTCCATGGCGGGTGCAAAAGGGAACATTGCCAGATGGGCAGTTTTTCTCCAAACAGTATAAGGTTGTCTTCCAGGACTTTAGACACACGATTAAAAACTCTCAGGAAGAGGAAGAAATGGAAGATTCTTATCAGGGGGCATTGTTTTTCTAAGCAATGAGGCCACACAAGTTCAACACTTGAGGACGTGCATTTCAGTGAAGGAAGTCCTAAGACTTCGTGATGCTCTGAGACTACTGACAAAGCCTTACTGATCCATACAATGTGGGGCTGTCAAACTGGGCAGAAGTGAGTTGTATCCTGTTTAAAATGAGTGCCCCCCCCATTTTCAATGAATTTAGTTTTTTAAATCTTTTTTTATTTATTCCTTCACAATGCCATACGTATATAAAATGTACTTTGATCATCTCCTCCCTCATTGTTCTCTGATCTCTCTCTCTCTGTGTGTGTGTGTGTGTGTGTGTGTGTGTGTGTGTGTGTGTGTATACGTTCCACTTCACATTATTAGGATTGCTTGTTTTAGCATGGGTAGGGAGTTATTTACTTGAGCAAGGACAACTTACCAATAGTTACAACATTAGGAATACCACCCCACCCCCACCCCCCCCCACCCCTGAAACCATTATCTGTAGCTCCTCGGGGAAGGGTGGGGCCTCATGAGCCCCTCCCCCATCCATGACGGAAGGCTGATGGGCCCAGTTTTGTGCAGGAAGCCTTACTAGTTGCTATGAGTTCATGGATGCATCATCTATCCCACGTTCAGAAAAATAGGTTCTCTTGGCATGCCTTCCCATTCTTCAGTTCTTCCATTCTATCCGCCCTCTCTTCGGCCATGTTCCCTGAGCCTCGCAGGGGAGGATGTAACAGCAGTCACTTCTTCTCAGTACTAAAAGCAGTTATGAGTCTCTGCATTACCACATTCTTTAATTCTTTATTTCTACCCTGACCTGCTTTAAAAGGTTGTCTGCAACATGTGTTATGATCCCATTGCTGTTTGTACGAAAAGAGAATACGTTTTTCAGAAGCTTGTCTTCCTTAGGGGATAGCTCAAGGACCTGAGTTCAGATTCTCAGCACCCACATAAAACATTCCACTTAGCAAAAATGGGGCATGCCTGAGCAGAGACAAGATGATGCTGGGGTTTGCCAACCAACTGGAAAAACAAAACAAAACAATGTGCTCCGGGTTCAGTGAGAGACCCTGTCTCAAGGGACTAAGGCAGAGGATGATTGAGAGGGACGCCCAATACCCTCCCCTGCTACCCACAGATGCATGCACGCAGGCATACACCACACACATATAAACACACCCTCAAGAAATAGACAAAAGGGTGTATTCCTCTCATACAGTGAAGTGTGGCATTCCCCAGCAGTTCCTCCCACACAGCTCAGCTTTGATGAGGTCCTGGCTGCCTCCAGCAACTCTGAGAGGTCCTGGCTGCCTCCAGCAACTCTGAGTCGGTGAGGCAGACAATCAACCTCACTCAATCCCTAAAACACAAACAGAACCACAACAAAAACTACTCTGCATCCATCTGCACAGTCCCACGCAAGACTCAGCAGGCTTTCTGGAAGCACCCAGAGGACCAAGTCCATCATGGAAACACTGATTCAGCCATAATAGGACCCAACATAAAAACCACACACACGGACTAAACAGTCCTTCCACCCAATCAGAACTCAGCTAAAGCCACGGTCTCTTTGCAGTCAGATTAGGTGCACTGTCTGTTTTGTTTTGTTTGTGGTCCTCCTCATTTTAGCCTCTTCCATTATTCTTTCACTTGTTTGCATGGCTGCAGACAGGCAGACCAACAGGAAAAGACAACAGTCAGGCAAATTAAAACTTCTAGCCTGAGGGAGGCTGTAATAGCCGGGTTAGAGCAGTCTGAAAAACAAGCTCCCACTAAACACTGTTAGTGGAGACTGAAGTCTTTACTTTCGGAAGACCAGCTTCTGTATTTTATTTACTAATTGCTGCTTTTCTGTTGGTTGGTTGGTTGTTTTTCATTTATGTGGCAGCAGTGGAGGGGGCATGGTGTGTGCCATGGTCCGTGGGTTGAATATGGAGAACAATGTGAAGGAGTGGGTTTTCTCCTTGCCCTGTCTAGGGTCCCCGACAATCCAAATCACCTTTACCGCCCCCCCCCCCAGCCATCTCACCGGCCCTGATCAGAATTTTTTGGCTAGCATTCTATTTTTCTTTATGAGCTTTGCAGTCTAATCAGATTAACTGTCAATTGTTGGGGGGGATGAACAGTTGGAAAGAAAAGAGACAGAGGATAGACAACTAGATATCCCAGATGGGTGGAGTTCTAACAGGGAATACAATTTCATTAACACATGCACCCACGGGGTCCACTTACTTAATCCTGGCGCATGTCATTACTGTAGCAAATATTAGGGCAGTGTCCCAAAACCTGTGCGTGACACCTTGGCCTGGCTGCCTCGGCCTGACTGGTCATCTCAGAGGAAAAGAGGGGATGGAAGTGAAACCAGCGGCAGGACCACCAAGAGCAGGAGCTAGGAAGACTTGGGGAGGGGGGGGTATCGTAGGCGTGGGGATCCTGAGTTCCAAGGCGCTCTGCCCGACAGGGTCTGGTGCCCAGGTCTGGGTGGACCGCACATGGGTTCCTACAGTGCCCGCCCGGTCCTGCCGGCGGACCTGACTGTTCGTGCAGCTGGACTTTTCTTTCTTTGCAGTCAGGCCCAGGGCAGAGAGAAGTCTGCAGGGCCCAGCCCCTCGCGGGCCCTGGACGCCCCCAGGGTGTCGAGGAGAGGGAGCCCAGGAGATGTCCTCTGCCCCCGCCCCCAAACTCCAGCGAGCCCCGGCGACCCCCACCCTGGAGAGGGGCTCGGGTCAAGCCTCCTCCGGCCGGTCCCTCACTCACGGGCAGCGCGGCTGGGGCTCCGACTCTGGCCGCGGCCATCCACACCGGGAAGAGGAGAGGGGAGGAAGGGGAGGGAGAAGGGGAGGGAGGGCCCGGGCGACTGCCGGGCGGGGGGGGGGGGGGGTGCCGGGAGAGGCACCGCGCGGGCATTCCTCCTGTCCCCGCCCCTCTTCCCCTGCGGGATCCTCCCTTCTTGCTCCGTTCTCCACCCTGGATCCCCCAAAGTTTTTCTGGTACGAGATTGGACATTCGCTTCTCTCCACAAGCCAGCTAGCTGTCCCGGGCAAGTCTGAAGTCTCCAAAAGGAAGAGACCTAGCTTCACCCGCAGAAGCTGGAAAGGGGGTCACCAAATTATTCTGGGGGCCTCTATGAGTGCCTCCTCTTTTTTTTTTTTTTTTTTTTTTTTCAAAGTAGAATCAACTGGTTCCACAGCGAAGGGCGGGTAGTCGTGCTAAGAATCCCTCCTCCCTGGGTGAAATTCACAGATGACCAGGTGAGTGAGTGAAGGGCCATGCTGTGTGCCGGAGGCTGGAATACGGCAGCAGCGCTTCCTGCGTGTCTCCTGGAGAGGGCCGAAAGATGAGAAGGGAGGGTCTCCAACCCAGCGTGGTTTCCCTGTACCTGCCAACAGGTGACTGACTCTCAGCACGCACATCTTGACCTCTTTCTCAAGGGAGACTGAACCAGTCACAGCAAACAAGGGAAGTAGGGCGTCCCTTTTCCTGGAAAGACACACCAAATCCCAGAATGGAGGCTTGAGTTGGATTGGCTAGTGTGTCTGGGAAGAGGACACTCCAGGCCCTAAGGTGGTTTGGAGTATTTAGGAGAGGTGGGAAATGGTGCAATGGAGTGTGAAGCATGACATCATGAAGGTTTGTTTGGTTTTGTCTGTTTGTTTGTTTTTCGAGACAGGGTTTCTCTGTGTAGCTTTGCGCCTTTCCTGGTACTCGCTTTGGAGACCAGGCTGGCCTCGAACTCACAGACATCCGCCTGCCTCTGCCTCCCGAGTGCTGGGATTAAAGGTGTGCACCACCACCCCCAGTGAAATCATGAAGGTTTTTAAGCAGAGCATTTGATTCGAATGGATTCCCATCGTTTTTTGTATTCCCCAGGATGGACACTCAGTGGGGCACCCAGTGAATCCCTGTGGACTCAGAATGTCAGTCGAGAACACTGGTTTAGTGGTCAGCAAGATGGACTGCCCAGGAAGAGAACTTGTGTGTAACATCTCAACCTGAGTGGTGGGCCGCCAGGTGAGAGGAAGCTGGGAATTCTGGTGGAGTAGCTCGCTGAATTCACACAGCAGTGGGATTCCTCTTAAAACACTTTCCCGGTGTAGTCTTTGTGGCTTCGGAAAACCTGGTAAAATGGAAAAGATATTCAAGTAGTCCACCCAGCCACCAGGATCCAGGGAGGGAGCATATCGCCAGAGAGGGAACAGGTGTGTCTCATGCCACACAGTTGGGCACACTGGGGATGTCATTCTCTGGTAAGATTTCTAAGTGTGTTTATACTTAAGAGTATAACACAAATAACAGAAATAAACAGAAGGAGTGCCCCTCAACTCCCCATTTCCCCTCACTACCATTCCAGGAATGGCCAAGATCTGAAGTCTGTTTTGCATGAGAGCCCAGAATATAGGAAGTAAAAGCCTGGTAACTTTGGCAGACAGGAGCTGGTCCGCCTTCTGGTAAGGAGGTGGGGGGAGTGGAGAGCAAGAAGGGCAGAGGAGACAGAGAAGGAAGGGAAGGAGAAAAGGTGGGGTCTGGATAGACGTGGCTCAGTGGTGCTCACCTACAACGCAAAGCCTGGAGTTTGATTGCTAGCACGTGTGTGTGTGTGTGTGTGTGTGTGTGTGTGTGTGTGTGTGTGTGTGTGTGTTCAAGGAGACAAGAAAAGGGCATCAGATCCCCTGGAGACAGAGTTACAAGCAGTTATGAGCTTCTCAGCATGGGCGCTGGGAACCAAACTCTAGTTCTCTGTCAGAGCAACATAGTGTTCTTAACCATGGAACCATAGTGTTCTTAACCATGGAACCATCTCTCTAGTACGGAGCGCCAAATTAGACAAATGATGATAGATAGATAGATAGATAGATAGATAGATAGATAGATAGATGATAGATATTTAGATAAGTTGTTAGTGATAGATAGATATTTAGATAAGTAGATAGTGATTGATAGATAGATAGATAGATAGATAGATAGATAGATAGATAGATAAATATAGGTGATAGGTAGATAAATAGTGATAGATAATAGACAGATGATAGATAGATAGAAATGGCAGATATAGAGAGACAGAGATAGATAGATAGATAGATAGATAGATAGATGATTGATAGATAGATAGATAGATAGATAGATAGATAGATAGATATAGATGAAGATAGATAGATAGATGATAGATTTGAAAAAGGTAAGTGACTGAGTTATACCACCCCTGTGCCTCTGAGCCTTGTGTCTACCACTAGCTTCCAGGGAGGCCAGGCCATCTCAGAAATGCCATAGCTAACTGAAGAAAAGAGGCATACAGAAATCAACACACTTGCAAAAGTCACTACCACTACACAGCTTTCCGAGTACACCTTTTCAATTTTTCCGTCTTTGAGATAAGCAGTATGGCCTTGATTAGTGGGGTATCTCAGCTGGTGAAAGAAATCTCATGGAAACTTTGACCCTTCTGGGGAGCCAACGGGCATGTGATTTTCTACAGACTGCTACAGTTCATTGAGACCTGTTTTATCTTTACTCTAGGGCTGTTCCTCCCGTCCCGTGACTCGGCCATTGCTCTGGAGCTCGTCACTTTTGTAAACACAGATCTCTTTCCTTACTCCAGTACCTATCTCCACAGGAGTCTCTTTGGCAGTTTTCTTTTTGTATTAAAATCTGGCAGTAAACAGCTTAGCCTCTCCTCAGCAAAGCCACCACAGCCATGTCACCAGCTGGGACCTCATTCTATTCCAGCTCCTTTCCCCTGCTGCACAATAAACAGACCCTCAGAGAACATCCTTCTCACTTCTGTTCAGAGCTTTCCTTTTCCCGACAGCCTTTTCATGGACCCCTGAAAACTTCTCAGGAGACCCCTGAATTCAGACAGCAGTGGGATTCTGTTTTAAACACTTCTGATATTGTCTTTGTGGCCTTGGAAAACATAGCACATGGAAAAGATATTGAAGTAGTCTGTCCAACCACCAGGGTTCAAAGAATTCAGGATCCAGTATCACAAGATCTTCAAAAGTTCTGTAGTAGGGCCTGGGGATACCTCAGATACCTTAGAATTCTTCAAATCCAAGTCAGCGAAAGCTACTGGGATCAATATACCTTCAAGAGGAGGGTCAGGTTTAATCTCAAATGGTTTATAAGAACATTATTCCTCTCTCAAACTTTACAACTAATAGTCTCTATTTAGATGACACGAGCCATTCAAGACGGCGATAGCTTTGGGGAAACCGTATTAAAGAAGAAAGCACTTGGTACAGACATTTTACATGCATGAAACATTCTGAGCTGACCCAAGCTACTGCTAAGTGGCCTTTTCTGAGGAAATTCAAATACATTTTGGATGGAGACTTCCTGAGCTAAAAAGCCGACATCTTCACTGAGAATGCCAACCGGAAGCAACCATATCGATCACAACCAGCCAGTGATGGACAGTCTTTTACCATGAACGTGCCCCTCCTGGTATGGCTTGGGCTACACTGACTGGTGGCTACGGTTGGTCCATGGCTCAGTGCCTAAGAAGTATCCAATGAGCATCGATTGCCTGCCTTCTGTGTACATGATACCCTGCGAGTGTTGGAGGCTAAGGGGTGGGTCCTGCTTCAAGTGCCTGCAGGTGCTGAGGTAGATGACATACATTAAAATACAATGGGAAAATTGCCCGTTTAGCCCAACTAAAGAGGTGAGCTAAATAGGAAAGACTATGCACTGATGCACGCCTATAGCACTCAGGAGACTGAGGAAGGAAGAGCATGAATTCAAGGCCTAGCAAGGAGGAAGAAACGGAGGGGGAGAGGTGGGTAGGCTAACAGAGAATATTTTTCAGTATTTGAGCAGGATGTGACTGACATTCTGTTGACTGGATTATGCTGTTTCTATTCTTGGGCCTCCTGGGCCATCCTCCTGTACTCCCTGGTGTTTAGGAAAGCAGTGGGGTGGAGTTCAGGAATAATTGAAGCCCCTCGTAAAACCAACACTAAGGTTCCAACTGGGGAGTTGCCTTTCGAGGCCCCTCCACTGGCAGGCTCCACCATGCTTCCCCTGCTGTCTTTTCCTAGTCTTTTCATGGAAAGTTGTTCGAACACTCTCCAGCCTTTTTCTTCCAAAGATTTGGAAGAACAGGACTATACTCGCCAGCCAGCCTCCTAATTTGGAACTAATTACTAAACTGCTCAGAAATGTAAGGCAGAGGAATTTGCTTGCTGACAGGCTTCCTATTCATCACCACGGTGATATCTGAGAACATGGCTCTCAGCCGAGAACAGGAACTTCCTCTTCAAACGCAGAATAGACAACCCTTGTTGGTGTGGCTTGTAGCTGGGAGTTTTCCTATGTCTCTCCCGGCCCTGAGGTCCCACAGCCGCTTATACAATAATCACTCAGAGGCTTAATTAATTACCAACTGTATGGCCCATGGCAGGCTTCTTGCTAGCTAGCTCCTTCATCTTAAATTAACCCATTTTTATTAATCTATGTATTGGCACATGTTCTGTGGCTTTTCCTGCGTCCCATTACATGTTGCCCCTAGGACAGCAGTTTGGCATCTCCCCTTACTCTCCCTTCTCCTCTCATTATCTCTCTTGGATTTTCCCACCTGGCTCCATCCTGCCCTGCCATAGGTCGATGCAGCTTTATTTATCAACCAATCAGAGCAACATATATTCACAGGATACAGAAAGACATCCCACAGCATTTCTCCTTTTCTGTCCAATCAAAAGGGAAGGTTTTAATTTTAACATAGTAAAATTACATATAATAAAACAATTATCAAGCAATAATTACAGTTATAATATCTAGTCTATTTATATTTGGCAAAATTAGAAAATATTCTACCATCTATCCTATTTTTGTGAGTCTAAAGTTTTATATCTAATTTATCTTTTATCATGACTAAGGAAAGCTATAATTATAACTATCTAGTCTTTAACTACATCAAAGACCCTAGAAGGATATAATATTACCTAAGTAAACAGGAAGTGCATTGTAAGCAACTTCCATAATTCTAGAAATGACAGAGACATCTGGCTGCCTGTACAGTCATCCAAAGTTCCTCTGCAACATTGGGGCATCCATCTTCAGCCTAGAGTCTCTCAGTTGCTTTTCCCTATGTCCTGTAGCATGTCTGGCAGTGTCCTCTGTGAAGCAGGAACCTGAAGGACCATCTCACCTTGTTTTGGCAAAATTCAGTGGTCATTTTTCCTATGGTTCCTGCATGTCTAGTTTATACAACATATTATCAATCAGTCCCGGCAACAGCAGTTTCTTACCCAAATGGCTATTTTTGCCAATAAAGAAAGCAAACTCCATATGGAGTTTCTTCGATGCCCATCATCCTCTTTGAAGTAATTGGTGCTGCCAGGAGCAGACATGTCTCATTGTCGAGAAAAGTCTAAGTTCTTAAAGTATTTTAAATGCCATATTCTGTAGATCTTTGAAGTGTTTGAAGATTACCTACCTAATTGAATATATCTATGTATACCTAGAAAACTTAACTAATGTGACTATAAATTTGATTATCATGTATGACTAATTATTAATTTATTTCTTAATTATACAATTTTAAATGAGTTGCATAAACATAGTACCTTAAACAAGAGCAGAAATATATACATATATATATAGTATAACAAAATTAGCTTTAAATTTTTATCAATAAACTAAAATCCATAGCAATGTAAAACATTTCAAATAAGTTGTTGCTCTTTAAAAGTAGATTCAATAATCTACCCTTTCATCCTATCATATCTATATCCCCTTTTCTTCTTTAGAAAGAGATTGACTATGACCAATAACAATTTGTAACAAAACCCCTAAACAAAGACAAACATCCATAATCTATTTTTTGGGAATGTAGGCATAGTTATCTAGGCTACTTCCTGCTGATTGGGGGCACTGGTAATCTTATGGGGACACACCTAAAATCCAAATTTTAGGATTATGGTCGAGTTCTGATTGGAGTAGTCTGTGAAGCTGTATTCTCTGAGTCAGTTGCATTGAAGCCATTCTGGGTGTTGGATCATCTGGAGACCTCTCAGGGGGGTCTTCCTTGATGAAACCATATTAACCTGGAAGGGATCCACAGCTTCTTATCTTCTGTGGAAAGAAAAGCAGAACCTCTTTTCCAAAGCAACATATCCTTAGACATAAATTTTGAAGTCAAGATACCTTTAAAATATACATATTGGGTTAACTAAGTAGCTTTTACAATCAAATGTCTTTCTGCAGTTAAAAATCCCAAAGACAATATAATCCAGACTCTCTATGTAATTTTCATCTTTACGTGGCTTTTTAAAAAATTACTTTACTGCCCTTTCTAAGGACTTTATTTTATTATTTTAAAACTATATGTATTTTTATGACTGTCTATATCGTCTGACCATTGCTTTAAACTGCAGTGTGGCTAGGACCAAAGCGGCAGCAGCACTGGCTGCTGGCCCTACCCCACTAGGTTTTTAACAAGGTGCAGGTACCAATGAGTCATGCTTATCTCCCCAATTCTGGGAAGCAGTATTAAGTAGTATGCCTGTGTTTTTTAAGCCCAAGGCTGTGCTCCCAAGGAGCTGGGAGAAGCCTCTTTGTATCGAGGCCCAGCCTGTCAGAGACTGTGGGAGTCTGCCATGTTGCCCGTGAAGCCCACTATGGCCAGGGGCTGCATCTCTGTACTGTGGCCCACCATGAGCAACATGAATCAGGAAGCTTCTCTTGGCTCCATTTTAGAACTCTTTTCTAAAGCTTTCTCAGGTTTTTGGGTGAAAATTTGCCCCGGCCAGTGGGGTCTCAACAGGGGCGACCCACCTGCGGGAGAGAATGAAAGGGATGGGAGACACAAAGGAAGACAGCAAGACAGGGTTCTGGTCAAGCTGCAAATTTTATTCTCCTCAGCAAGGCTTATATAGCATGGGAGGGGGAGGGGGCAGGAAGGAGGGAAGGGGTGCAGGACATGCCGGACGTGCAGTTGAGGAGGACATGCAAGTCGTGAGGCTGCAGGATGTTGTGCTAGGTGGTAAGGTCACTGGTCAGGGCCCATTGTTCTGTTGCCATGCTACCTAACCGTGGGATGTTCTTTATCTTTGGGGGCATCTGGTTTAGGGCTTGTGGCTTGTTCTCTGGCCTAGCTAGTACCTTTCCATGGTTCATGTTTGGTCCCTGGCAAAAATTCTTGCTACCATGTTGGGCGCCAAAATGTAGCTGGAAATTTTCCTGTGTCCCACCTGGCCCTGAGGTCCTGCAGCCACTTATAAAATAATCACTCAGAGGCTTAATTAATTACTAACTGTATGGTCCATGGCAGGCTTCTTGCTAGTTAGCTCCTTCATCTTAAATTAACCCATTTTTATTAATCAATGTATTGCCATGTGTCTGTGGCTTTACCTGCGTCCCATTACATGTTGCCCCTTGGACAGCAGTTTGGCATCTCTCCTTACTCTCCCTTCTCCTCTCATTATCTCTCTTAGATTTCTCCACCTTGCTACATCCTGCCCTGCCATAGGTCAATGTAGCTTTATTTATCAAGCAATCAGAGCAACACATATTCATAGCATACAGAAAGACATCCCACAGCAGCAGCTCTTGGATGTTTTCTCAGCATCATCTACCATCGTCTATGGTTCCCTTCTTGTTAATGTTATGGAGAAATTTGAGGACTTTTAAGAACAGGAAGGACTGAGCAGTTAAGAGAACTTGCTGTTCTTGCAGAGGACCCTGGTTCAGTTCCCAGCACTGATATGCTTACAATCATCTATAACTCCAGTTCCAGGGAATTGGCTCTCTTCTGACCTCCATGAGCATCATGCAAGCATGTGGTACACATACATGTATGCAGGCTAACGTTCATGTACATAAAATCAAATAAATAAATCTTTAAAATACTATTTTTAAAGGCCAGGGCCAACCTCAAGGGATAATGATGCATAAACCAGGTCTATAAGTTGCACCTTTTCTGTCTGGGGATTTTTACCATGGAGAAGACTTTCAGTCAATTGAAGAAAGCTTTTGGTTGCAACTCATTCTGTGGTTTTAAGCTAGTTGGTTCTGCTTGTTTTAACTTCTTTGTAGACACTCTTGAGTTTTTTTGGTTTGTTTGCTGTTTTTTAATGCAAGTGTTAAGTTACCTCTGTCTTGTAGTGACCAATACCTGGCAGAAAAAAAAAACTCAACAGAGGAAAGTTTTATTTTTGCCAATGGGTTTGGAGAGATGTCAGTCCATCCCAGAAGGGAAGGTATGGCAGTAGTAATATGTGCCAGGGTTGTTCACTTCTTTGTGGTCTGGGAAGCAAAAAGAGCAGACTGGACTGTGGGGGCCCACCCCAGCAACCCACTTCCACCAGGTAAGCCTCACACCTAAAGACTCTACAGCCTTCAAAATGGTCCACAAGATGTGCACTAAGCACCCAAAACATGAGCCTGTGCGGGACGTTTCAGATATAAACAGTGACAGGAACTTAAAAGCAGTCATGTTAACGCTCCTGTCAGTTTACCTAACAGTGTCTTAACATCACACCAAAAGCAACAGCTCTGCCTGGAGGATGGAAACTTCCCCTTATGATACAAACTATCCCTCGTCAGAGTGGCTCTCACATGCTCCCCCAGACATTATCTGCCAACGATGTTGCTATCTTCATGTTAAATCCCGTTTCCTATGACAATCCAGTTTATCGGCTTTAGAAGCCAGCACCGGCAGGCACCGCATCTGACACCTTAACGGAGGGTGACGGTGACAGATGCCATGACAAGACACATTCACCAGTCTCTCAAGCTGTGCCTGAAGGCTCCTCTCCGGCTGCTTTCAGTGTGCACGGTACCTCCAGGCGGTAGGAGCCATCTAATGGACTTCCCTTTCCCATTAGACAATCTTGTTTCCATTTGGAGTTTCTCATCACATAATTTAATTTTTTTAAAGATTTATTTATTATGTATACAGAAGAGGGTGCCAGATCTCATTGCAGATGGTTGTGAGCCACCATGTGGGTGCTGGGAATTGAACTCGGGACCTCTGGAAGAGCATTCAGTGCTCTTAACCTCTGAGCCATCTCTCCAGCCCCACATAATTTAATTTTTATTAAAATACATATATGTGCATTAAACAAGAGCAAGAATAAGAACATTTCTAGTTATTTCTTTTTTTCTGCTTGGGGTACATGTGTCTCTGTGTATGGGTATGTACAAATGAGTATGTTCACAGAAACCAGAAGATGATGTCAGACCCCCTGAAGCTGAAACTACAGGTGGTGAGCCGCCTCGTGTGGGTGCTGGGGCGAGAAGAGCAGGTGCCATGTCTCCAGCCCCATAAATAAGTGAAAATGTTAGAAATTAAATCTGTATTAAGAGATGTGTGCTCTTGATCTATTTCCTAGTTTCCCAAATTTTCAACAATGTGCATGTAATATATAATCAAGAAAAGGTAGGAAATGTCATTTTAATAAGTTCTCCAGAGAACAAGTTGTCTTAGTTAGGGTTTCTATTGCTATGAAGAGACACCAAGACTACAGCAACTCTTATAAAGGAAAATATTTAGTTGGGGTGGCTCACTTAGTTTTAGAGGTTCAGTCCATTATCATCATGGCGTCGTGCAGGCAGACGTGGTGTAGGAGTAGTAGCTGAGACTCTTACATCTTGCAGGCAACAGGAAGTTAACTGAGATACTGGGCAGTATCCTGAGCATAGGAAACCTTAAAGCCCACCCCCACAGTGACACACTTCCTCTGACAAGGCCATTCCTGCTCCAACAAAGCCACACTCTCAATAGTGCCATTCCCTATGAGATTATGGGGGCCAGTCACATTTAAACTACCACACAAGTCTCTATGCTGTTGCCGTCTGTGGCTTTCAGTGTGTGTGCACACATCAGACACTATCTGAGCCTGCACTGCTGAGACTGGGAATCTTCTCTCATTTCTCACCACCCATGCCATGAGAGGCCTATGCAGTGAAGAGAGGGAGGAGGCTGAAGTGGTAAGTAGAGGGTTGTCACGAGAAGGGTGAGAGACAGTGACTGCCTGGGATGTTAAGGAGAGACAATCTTGGGAGAACAGTAGATCTGCCAGCCTAGAGAGCACCCAGTGAGTCTGGAGGCTCCAAGAGAGACCCGTGTCCTTGATATGGAGTCTCATATGCTCCCTAGTCTGGCCTCAAAGGCTCCTCCACCTCAGCTCCCCAGTGGTGGGACTCAAGCTCACACCATCATACCTGGCTGGAGATTTCTTGAAGATGAATTAGCTAAACTATGCTCAACTGAATCTGGCTTCACTGAAAGGAGAATTACATATCTGGGGAAAAGTTTAAAAATGAATGAACAGCACCCTAATAATACATTTTGTTAAAGGCCATTATTGGTTCCAGGGAAAATAGACTTAGGTAGGAGAGGAAAAGTCATACATTACATGACTTGGCTATCACGTGCATTTGAACAAACACAGGGAAGTTTATATTGAATATCGACATGATCAAAAGGCAAAGCAACCAATTTAAAGAGAAAGTATTTGTGTGGGTGTTAGGGGTAGGGAGGGACACAAAACATCTCCCAAGTGCAAAGCCAGTGCTTAACAGGAAAAGCAAAGGCAAGTAGCATGTTCTCTGGAAATACAAATACTAAACTATCAAAATTTTCCCAGGGGCCTGCCCTGAGAAGATCTCTCCCAGAGTCCTGGAGAAGATGCTACAGCTGGCGTGGAGTATCTGAAGGAAAGGAATCTAAGTATACCAGGTTCTTTCGTCCATTTAGTTTATTCCTCTGAGACTAAATTCTATCTACACAGCTTTATTTCTATTCTTATATATATAGCTCTTCTCTGTCCCTTCTCTTTCTGTCCTCTCAGAGCCCTAACTAAGCTCTTCTGCTATCGATCTCATCTTCGTCCTCCATTCCTCCATCCCCCATCTTTCCTTCTTCTACTCTCTTGACCTGACTCAAAGCCACCTACAATCTGCAAAACCTTTCCTTGCTTTTTCCTCGGGCTAAGCCCCTCTAACCCTAACCCGGGAGTCAGGAATTCTCCCCAGTCTTCACTCTGCCTGGTTATGCAAAATACTCTTTTGTTCTGAGGGAGTCAGGAATTCTCCCCAGTCTTCACTCTGCCTGGTTATGCAAAATACTCTTTTGTTCTGAGTCAATAGCTCGGGGATGCCACTAGGTCTGTGAGGGAAAGGGATGGTCTGAGTTTCATTTGCACAAGAAACAAAGCTATGTACCTACAATCCACCTGCCTCCTAGGCCTAGGAGACAGGCATTGTCTCTGTAGGGGTGTTACCTAGTACAGATCAGCAGTAGGTCTGAGAGGCTCATACTGTTTGCCATTATGGCCTAGGAGTTATGGGTGCACAAGAAATTGATAGTAGGAAACAGCTGAAATATTAAAAGCCAAATAACATCAAATATTTCTGGATATTTGACTTCTCTAGAAGGATTCCTTGATCCTTCAAGGTACAGCTTTATCATATAAGCCAAATCTCTACTTCATATTCTTGAGGGCTGCGGCACTACCAGCGAATGAAAGTGGCTTTCTCTTTACAGAGTGGGAGGTGGAAGGATTGGATGTATGTTAGAATAGTCTGACTCAAACTGAAGCTCATAGCTTTGATTAAAGTCTAGACAATTGGGGGCTGGAAGGAGATGGCTCAGCAGTTAAAAGCACATACTGCCCTTGCGGAGCACCCGAGTTCAGTTTCCAGACCCACATCATACAGCTCCTGACCACCTGTGACTCCAGCTCCTGGAGACCCCATGCTTCTGGCCTCTGCACTCATGTGCACCCTATCACACACACCAGAGACATACCCATAATTAAAAATAATAAAAAAGTCTTAAAAAATTAAATACAGAGAAGCTGAGGAAAAATAGCCTCTCTGTATTACTTTGTGTTTCTTGATCTGAGACAATCCCAGGGCTGGATGAGAGCAAATGACGGTTCACGATTACGTCATTATTATGTCACGACTCAGCTCTCCAGGCAGTGGATGTAGCGGTTTGCCCCCCCCACACTGTGCAGAACCCGAGCACACACATGTTCCTTGCACTAAATGATCATATGAATAAGACGGGTTCAGAAACCAGTGCTCACCACACTCACTGACGCTCGTAGAACTAAAGCATTCGAATGAAATAACCCAGTGTCTTAGGCTGGCCTTAAAACACTCCAAGAAAAAAAAAGTGCGTGCGCAGTGGGGTAAAGCAAGGTTGGCAAAGTGTTTCTAATAACTGAGAGGGACCTGAATGTGTCCTTCCCACATCTGCGCACACTCTGCAACTCTCGTGAGAAGTAAGTGATGACAGCGAAGTTAGCGGCGTCTAAACTTGTCTGACAGTTGGCGAGGTCTGTACAGGAGAGAATACGTATTTAAAAAAAAAAAGTCAGGGGCTGAAGAGACAGCTCTGGGGTTAAGATCACTTGCCACTCTTGCAGAGGACCCAGGCTCAGTTCCCAGCACCCACATGACAGCTTGCAACAGGCTGTGACTCTCGTTCCAAGTGATCCAATGCCCTCTTTTGACCTCTCCAGGCACCAGGCACACATGTAGTACATTTACATACGTGTAGGCAAAGCAGTCATACACATTAAAAAATAAAATTAAATAATGTCCTTTAAGTCAAAGGAGAAAAAAATCATGCCACCGGCTCGGGAGACAGCAGCAGTTAAGAGCATCTGCTGCTCTTGTAGAGGACCGGAGTCCGATTCCCATCAATTGGTCTCCATCGGAAGCTCCAGCTCCAGAGGGTACTATGCCTCTGGCCTCTACAGGCACCTGCTCTCATGTGTGCACACACACATACATAATTTTTAAAAATAAAACTTTTTAAAAAAGCAAACAAATTATGTCAAAGGCAAATATCTGGCCTTTAAATGAATCTAAGAAGCTAACTAGAAGCTTTTCAGGGTTCTGAATGAAGATGTGAAAGAGGAGACTGGATAAAGTCATGGCATTATTGAGAAATGTAATAGTTTACCTTTCAGATACACAGCACCTGGAGTGGAATGCCCCGTCCACTGGGCTCCGGCGCGCACTCCTGACTGTGGCCAGACTGCCTCGGCCCTCTAAGCCTTAGTTTTCTATCCGCTAGACAGAGTCAGGCCGCTAAGCACACAACATCTGCTTGTGGCCCTGGGAGTGGGGTGCCAGGGGTTTGCACTGAAATGGCACATGTCAAGGAGAGACCAAGGGGTCCCTGTTAGAAAGGTGGTTCCCAGCAAAACTCAAGGGCCTTCTAGAGGCTGAATTGAACTGATGGACCGCTCAGCGAGGAAGTTTATCTCTGAGTCAGGGACTGGATACAGTCTCTGTTCCCTTTATCACATGGTCACAGACAGACTGAAAGGTTCATGTGGGTAGGATTTATTGACATGAATTTCCTTTAGCAATTATTCTAACACAGAGAGAACTGCAGAGCCGCAGACATGACAGCAAACCCACGGGCTCTAAAGGATGTGAGGCTCTCACCTCAGGGATGGAGGGATGGAGGGAGGGCGGGGAGGGTGGGGAGGGAGGAGGAGGTGGGGGAGGGAGGGGGTGGTTCGGGAGGGAGGGAGGGAGGGGGAGGGAGAGAGTCTTTTAAAAAGAATCTGAGACGTCTTTTAATTTTCAATTATAAGAAGAAATGACAATACAGGAAGAAATGACATCTGACGATTTAAGCATTTTATCCAGAAACATACATCTATTCCATAGATACCAAATCCATTACCATATAATCGAGTTTGAAAATATACAAAATATTTGTTGTTCTTACATACTGAAATTAAATCCTAATTTCAAAAAGTGCACAGTAAAAACAGCATAAGGAAACCTACAATATCCATGGTTATGTCTATTGTTTTCCATTGACTGTCAACATCAAATTCTGTATTTGCCTTGCTGTTTACAAAGACTTCAAATGTCTCAAGGTCACGGACAACACTGGCTAGTTTACAGGTCCCACAGCAGCACTTCAGCTCCCAGGGGCCACCAGCACTGGCTGTGGAGTCTGGCCCCGAGACTCTGGGAAGCAGCTGCAGCCGGTCTGGAGGGAACAGTCGCGTCCAGCTCCTCGTCAACTATCGACTCCTGTTCTTCTTAGAATTTCCCTGTGCAAAGAAAAGCCACCATAGAGCACAAGCTTCCGAAAAGGCGTCACAGGGTGTGCAAAGCAGGCTGTCTGGGGGCCATGGTGTCCCAGGGAACACTCTGCTTCCCATCTGGAGAACAGCTGGCCGATAACCTGCATGTCAGCCTCTATTCAGTAACCACAAAGCTGTTTATTACTTTTGACTTTCCCTGCTCCCAACTTCCATGACCCAAACCCTCTCGGGGGCATGAATAATAAATAAAGCACACAACTACCCAGTTTACCAAAATTCCTTTTCGTATGAGATTTCTTGAAGCAAAATAGTTTTGGCCCCAATATGGTTTTTGTTGTCTAAATAAACAGGTTGTACAGCAGTGGTTCTCAACCTTCCTGATGCTGTGACCCTTTAACACAGTTCCTTGTGTTGTGGGGACCCCCCACCATAAAACTATTTCATTGCTGCTTCATAACTGTAACTTTGCTACTGTTATAAATTGTAATGTAAATATCTGTTTTCCAATGACCCCAATGAGGTGGAGACCCACAGTTGAGAACTACTGAGAGCTTGGAGTAGTGGTACACACGCTCTTCAACATGGTGGTTTTGCATATTCTCTTCTCTTTGGAGAGGTTCACTTCTTAGGACTACATTCTAATTAAATGCCTAAATGATGAGGCCCACACACCATTTCTTCCCATAAGTGGGCAACACCTGCAGATTATGGTATACACACGGTGGAGATGTTTACTCTGTATCCAGTGGAGACAAAGCTCGCTCAGCCACAAGAAGACACTAGAGCAATACAAATTACTGATAAATGGAGGAGTGTGCTGAACAGTTTTATGTCAAGAGGACACAGCTAAAGTCATCTGAGAAGAGGGAACATCAATTAAGACAATGCCTCCATGAGATCAGGGTGTAGGCAAACCTGTAGGGCATTTTCTTAATTAGTGACTGATGGGGGAGGGCCCAGCTCAGGGTGGGTGGTACCAAACCTGGGCTGGTGGTCCTGGGTTCTATAAGAAAGCAGGCTGAGCAAGCCATGATGAGCAAGCCAGTCAGCAGCATCCCTCCACGGCCTTTGCATCAGTTCCTGTCTCCAGGTTCCTGCCCAGCTTGAGTTCCTGTCCTGACTTCCTTCAATGATGAACAGTGCTGTGGAAGTGTAAGCTGAATAAACCCTTTTCTCCTCAAGCTGTTTTTTGGTCACAGTGTTTCCTCACAGCAACAGTCACCCTGACTAAGACAAGGAGGAAGCCAAACATAGGGCTTGCTTACAGAATTACCAAAGAATGGTTAAGAACACCACTCTGAGCTGAAGGGAGGTCTCTTACTCAGATTTAATAATCCAAGCAATTTAGGGAACTGCCTTTAGTGTAAATTTCAGAATTTTTGAAGTAGCTATGGTCCACCTTGCTCACCTCACATGACGGATGTGCAGCTCGGGGGCTGAAACATTTCTCTGGAATCACTGTCACTGCCTCCTGGACACTAGTGCTACAACTAGCTCTCTCGTAAATTAAGTCACAGAAAAACCAAAGATGATCTCCTCAGTGTGTGTGCATTCTATTATGACTACAACTATAACCAAGTCACGAGAGTAAGGGGAGGTATTCACGGAGAGGACCGTACCTCCTGCCTCCAAGGCCACATTTCCTGAAGCACAAGTCACTAGAGTCACAATCAGAAACATCTGGCTGGTCATCAACACAGAGATGGCCCAGACAAGCACAGGTTAACACTTCCCCACACAGTGAGACGCTGATGAATGTCCTGAAGGATGCTGAGGAGGGTCATGTAACGCAGGCTCCAGTGCAGCACCCTGGCATGTTCTCCAGGGAAACCTCGCCCAGCGGCGACTTTGTCTACTCCAGCATGCAAGGCTGCAACTGCACCTGTACTGCCTCTCCAGCTCAGATGGTGACCAGGTACCGCCTGGCCATCTGAGACGATGCGCAGAACGGAATGCCTGCTGCCGTGAAGCTTACATTTGTAGAAAAGCTGTATGTTACCATTCACTAACAGAGACAGGGTATATGGAAATGCATGCCAACCTAAGCACATTACCCAGTATCTACTGACTGGTTTGGACAGAGACTCTGTGAGAAACAAAATCAACAGGAATCCTGGAGATAAAATGGTTAGCATTCCTAGGTCATATGGGCAGTTATGAGAATAAATAAAGGACTCTATTCCACTCTTGGGCATATACTCAAAGAAGGCCATTGCCTAATGCAGAGATATCTGCACATCCATGTTTATTGCTGCTCTGTTCACAACAGCAAGGGAATGGAACCAGCCGAGATGCCCACCAACAGATGAAGAGGTCGTGAAAATGTGGGAGAGATAGAATATGCAATATTATTCAGCTGTCAAGAAAAATGAGAGCTGCAGGAAAGTGGGTGGGCTTGGGAAGCATAATATTAATAAAGGTGACCTAAAGGGAAAAAGAGAAAAAAGCGTATGTCCCCCTCATATACTGATCCTAGCCCCTAACGTAAACATGTATGTATGTAAACAGTTAGTGTGGACGTGAGGACACAGCGCAGGCGAGGGACACAGGAACCACGAAAGAGGATGGTAAGCTAGTTCTGTGGTTGTTGTGGCAGTTTCAACCCTGTCTGTTCCTTCTCTTCCTGTGGTGGATAACTGACAGTATAAACCCTAAATGAGGCCTATGGTCTCAGAATGTGCAGTTCACTGACAGAGTCGGAGTTGGGGACTGGGTAAGCGTCTTAGTGGCTTCCTTAAGCTGTGTGAGGCTTTCGTCTGTGAATTAACAAGAATAAGTGACTTTACCGAATGAAACAACTTGCTAAGGGTCTGTGAATTAGTAAGAGTAAATGACTTTACGGAATGAAACAAGTTGCTAAGAATTACCCACATACCATTAGGATCTTATACAGACAGAGCGTGATCCCCTCAGGCCATATGCAAGTCCCCTCACTCTTATTACACAAAAGAAAAAATGTCAAAAGGCAGCAGATCAGACCTCAGCTTAGACTCAGCCAAAGACACGATTTTTCTTTTAGGACAGGAAAACGAAGTGAAGGAAGAGGATTCACAAGTCCTTACTCCTAATCTTTCCTCTGGAAACACTTCACAGTGAAGCATCATCTTCCAGCTGCACTGACATCCCCACGTCCCCTCCCCACACACCTTACTGGACATCTTCAGCGTGTCGATCTCTTCCCTCTGTTTGGACAGGGTCTCGTTCATGCTGCACAGGTGGTCGCTCATCATACTCAACTGATCCTCATAGCTCCTCTTGGTGGTCATCAGCTCATCCTACAGAGCAGGGGAAAAGAAGAAAGGCCACCCAGAAGCTCCTTTTATTACAAACATCTAGAAAGCAGCCTATCATGATGCCCTAGTTGAGCTTTTAACACAAAGTTAAGGCATAGGCTGAATGGAAGGACAGAGTGGAAAAAAATGAGGAAAATTTATCAGCCTTCAAAGAATGTGTTCATAGCCGGGCGGTGGTGGTGCACACCTTTAATCCCAGCACTCGGGAGACAGAGCCAGGCAGATCTCTGTGAGTTCGCTCTGGGCTACAGAGCGAGATCCAGGAGAGGCACCAAAACTACACAGAGAAACCCTGTCTCGAAAAACAAAACAAAACAAAAAGAATGCGTTCATAACTTCTTTATCTCAGTCAGTGAAGTGTTGCTTTGCAAGCATGAGGCATCCCTAGAACCCACATAAAAAGAAGCTGGGCCTGGAGGTGCCCACTAGCAGCACTGGGGGAGGGAGACAGATCCTGGAACTCACTGCCAAGTCAGCCAGCCTACTGGACAAGTCTGAGGCCCATGCATGCTTACACAAATGTACCCACGTATAAAACATAAGCATTCCCTCCTCGGCTGGGTACAGGGCTGTCAAAAGCCTGGGGGAACTGTCGCTTCCAATCCACCCTGGTTTTCAAACGCCCTGCACAGGCCTCGGCCTTCTGCACCTTCCCAGGAGGACACCCTGCCTCCCGCCTCATGCTCTCCTCAGCCTCCTGAATGACTCCACTCTCTAAGTAATCTGAGGAGTTGATCTGAAACACGAACGCTGTGTTCCTGGGTGTTCCTGTGCCTACCTCATGCTGATATCAACAGGGGCTTCCTGGAAGGCAAGGCGTGAAACTGGAATTGGATTTATTTACTTGTGTATTTATATATATAATGAAGCAGGGTCTCACTATGTATTCCTGGCGGCCCTGGAACTCACTCTATAGACCAGGCTGGCCTAGAACTCAGAGACCTGCCTGCCTCTGCCTCTCCAATGCTGAGATTAAAGGCGTGCGCCACCATGCCCAGAAAAAGCAAAGCTTTGAAACCCAGCAGTGAGGAAGGAGGAATGTTTTGCAGCTGCACCCTTAGGTTTATTTAGGTCAGTTTCTGAAACAAGACAGAATAATGTGTATAGAACAAGCCTACAGCCAGTCACAATGAGTGTTTATAAGGAAGAGGAGAAAGAAGGATTATGGGTAAGTATAAATAAATAAATGCAGACTACAGAAGAATTTGAAATTAACCTCAAATCAGAAACAAGATGGCTACCCTTGCCTGGTATAAATAATAGTTACTTTCAGATGAGTTAGAAATCAAGCGATTTGAAAAAGGTGTGTTTAAAGGCCACAGAGCACCACTTGCCAAGAGAAGGCTGGCTTGGCTGCCCTCAGGACAGTCATGAAAAGCCGTTAGTGCTGAGGTCACACTCGGGAACTCACTCACCTGCAGCCTGCTGCTGTTCTGACTGGCTAGCTTCATCTCCTCGGTCAGGTTCTCCTTACACTTCTCCGCCAGGGCCAGTCTCTTAGAGAGCGCTCGGCACTGTAGAATCAAAACGTCAAATTTTATCCTGGGAAGGTGAGTGGATTTAGTCACCAAAGCCAAAGGCCATCATTTATTCATTCACTCACTCACTCACTCACTCACTCACTCACTCATTCATTCATTCCAAAACTCTGCTGAATACACAAGGTGGAGAATGGGACAGGACAGAAGATAAGGACCCACCCTTTTGTTTTACTAAGGTAAAAGAGGCCTGCAGCCCAAGCTTATCAGTGTTCTCTTAGCTCCAGTGATCACAAAGCACATAAGAGTGTTCTCCATTTACACAGGATCCATTAATACTTCTAATGGATAAAGAACACTGGTTGTCTCAAAAGGGATTGCGGGCTACCAACCACAGGCCCTACCTAAGGTAGATCCCAAATCCCTTGGGTTTTAAGTTCATCACTAGAGACCTCAGTACAGGAACCACGACATCTTTGTAATCCCACCCAAAGATTTATGCTGTCTATATGTTTTCTCTAGTTTTCCTAAACCCAGATGATGTAAGACAGAGCAGATAAAAAGGAAAAGAGAAAGTTTTATATCACATTGTTCAGACAAGGAGGATCTGAAGACATTTGAATGTTGTGTGGACATCAGGATCTCCAACTATCCTTTCCAGTAAAGTCATGGGGTGTGTGGGGGGGGCATTACTTCCTGTTTATACACGAGAACAAACTAGGACAATCTAAAAATTCTTGCATCATAATTGTGCTGAAAACATTTACTAAAATAGGCAGATCTCATGAAATTGAGACAGCCTGAAATTCCCCTAGTTCCTCATTTGTTCTCAAGAAAATTTCAGGACAGCTTGTACAATCAAATCACCCACTTCCCTCTGTGCTCGGCACTGAACCCGCCCGCCCGAGAGGGAGAGAGCATGCAGGGCACGGGCCATAGGAAGACGACAATCACATCTGGGACACTACCCAGAGAGCGGACAGGGAACTGGAAATGATGGTATCAGCTGCACGCACAGTTCAAGAATGAGCAGTTCTACATCAGCCAGCCTGTTTGCTGTACCCCACTTTCTACACCGTAACAAACAGTCACAGCGACCAGCCGATAAAAGGTGGGTGCAGCAGCTCCCTATTCCCTGGGAAAGGCTGCTTTATTTTAAAGGAAAAAGCACAAAGTCCTTTTCTACCTCTAACAACTGGCTGCCTGTCCACCTCTTCATCTCTGCAGTGTGGAGACAGTCACAGATAACGCTAGGTCCCAACAGAGGGTGCCGTCTCTTCCTCTCTGGTTTAACAACTTAAGTGGTGTAACTCTGCCTGTCTCTAATTAATTCTTACTATAAAGTGTCGAATCAGACACACAGACCCTGCGTGCGCCCACCCACCACCTTCCTTCCCCATTCTTTAGTATCTGTCCTGGTTTCACTCCCCGCTCCATCTCTGCAGTCTGTACAGTGAACAGTGGGGTTTTAATACATGAACTACTGAGTGAAAGAAGAAGAGGAGGCGACAAAGGAAGGCCTTCTGGCTCTTATGAGTTAAACAGGTGACGGTTTTCACTCGATCCTTTAAACTCAGGCCTAAGAACCTCCCACTTAGGAACGGGAGCACGCCGGCTGGGGGAGACGGCTCTTCTGTTGGTGAACTGCTGGCTGTGTAAGCATGAGGAGCTCGGGTCCCCGCAGCCATGCAGAAAGGCCAGACATGGCAGCACGTGCCTGTCACCCCAGAGCTGGGGAGGCAGACACAAGAGCAGCCTGGGGTCTAGCCAGGCAGCCTATCTGACCAACAGCTCCGGGTCAGCGAGAGGTCGAGTCTGAAAGAGTAAGATGGAGGAAGGTACCCATGCCGACCCCTGGTTCCCACAGGTGTGTGCACAGGTGTGTGCACAGGCACATTCCCCCCCACACACACACACACAAACACACACATACACATAAAGACACTGGAGAGACTCTGAAGATGGGCTGGCGAGATGACTCAGGGATGAAGGTGCCATCGGACCTAATGACCCGAGTTTGATCCCGGAACCCACATGGCGGAAGAGAGACAACTCCTGCAAGCTGTTCTCTCCTGTCCACATGTGCTGGGACTCCCCCCCACACACAGGAAGTAAATGTAAAACCAAAGTCTTACACTACTGAAATGAATGTGCTGGAGTGGCATATGGACTAATCACCATGAGCTATGACTGATCCAGACACACAGACAGAAGTGCGTAGGTGATAACGTTTCTCTTCCAGCAGACACGGAACAGAACCGTGACCTGACCTGAAGGGTCAGGGAGAGGGAAGTGGCCATCTGATCGACCCCACTCACCTCGGCATGGAAGTGCACTGACTTACTGTCAGCCAGCTGCAGCTGGGACGTGAGCTCCGCTATCCTTGCCATGTAGTGATTCTTGATCAGGTCTTCTCGGGACTCCACATCTGGGACCTAAGAGGACCACAAAGCAGAGATGCCAGTGAGAAGGCAATTCTAGCAAAGGAAACACAGACCACACTTCACACCTCTTCACTAGAACCTCACAGGAGACGGCTCCCCTTCCCCTCAGAGGACCGTCAGGTACGGCAGGAGAAGAGCCCAGTTTTCCGTATCCAGCATCTGCCGGCCTGTGTCTTAGAGCTCCCCAGAAGAACACAGCACTGGAGTGAAGTACTGGGAAGCCCCACGGCCACGTCCTTCCAGGCAGCATGGTTTTCAATCATCCCTTCATTCATTCTTGTTTTGTTTTTTGAAACAGTGTTGCCAAGCATCCAGGGCTAAACTCAAATTCATAATCCCCCTGCATCAACCTCCCAAATCCTTGGATTACAGGTGTAAGTGATCACATACAGTTCTGACCAGTTTTTATCAGCCACAAACCTATCTTTCAAAATCTCCATCTTTCGGACTAACATGGCTTCTTTAATTGGAAAAGGGCAGAGAACAGAGGAGTATTTACTGGAACCCCAGGTTTTTTAATTAACATACAATCATTATATATACAGTACTGGGGTTCAGTTCGTAAGTATAGATACATTTTGCTGGTCCCTCCTCCCATGAGTCCCCATCATTTCTAAATAGTCATATCTATGCTTCTCTGTACTTTTATAAAATCTAGGCCCCACAAGTGGGAGAAACGTGGTATTTATCTTTCTGAGCCTGACTTGATCTACTTCAGAACATCATCTCTAGTTATATCCATTTTCTTACAAATAATACATTATTCTTTATGGCTTCACCGAACTCCATTATGTACATACACCACACTTTCTTCTCCAATTCTCTGCTGATAGACACCTAGGTTGAGCGCATGATTTCGATACTCGGAACAATGTTGCAATAAACATCGAATGTAAACACCTCTGTGCTATGCTGACTCACGGTCCTGGGGAACCTCTAAATTCAGAACGATTGGTCCAGACTGGTATCTGTCCTGGTTATACTTGCAATGACACATAACTGAGCCACACTGTAAATTCGTGAAGCTCAGTATTACCTTTGAAATAAGGAAATGACAGACTCTACAAGCCTCCTAGAACCATCACGACCGCACTACGTGACGAGCTCGGCTACTTCAGTTTTCATTTACTGGTCACTTGCAGAACTGTGATCTTCAAGTATTTCAAAATTCAAATGTGTAAGCCCACGTGACAAGCCCCACCAGATCTGGGCTCACTCACAGCAGCACACACGGAGGCCTGAGGAACCCTGCACTGTCAGAACTGCAGAAGTCCATCACTGACCACGGCACCTGCTAGCCCAGGCTCTAAGCTGTCCTCTACCGAGGACGGCCTGGAAGGAGTGATAAAAGCACATGGAAGCACCCATGAGAGAGAACACTTGCCTTCCTTGTAAGAATTACCAGAAACACACAAAGAGCTCCACAGGACTCGTCCACAAACGTGCGCCACACATGCACTAATAGGCAACACCATGTCAAGTGCACATTACCTCACTGTCTGGAGTCCTGGTTAAAATCCCAATCTAGAACATAAAGAAAAAACACCGTTAGAACATTTCAGACACAAGAAATTAACAGCCTAAAGCATGTTCTCTTCTTGGTCTGTGCTGGTCCACAGACCATTGATGATGTAGGCCAGATCACTGTGGATGCTGAGCACGGCTTCTGCCACGAGGCACAAATTGATAACCGTTGCCAAATGCTCTATCAAAATGCTGATTCACCCAACGAACCATCCAGGAGCAGGAGGGTGATTGATTTTGACCCTATCACATCATTTCCAAAGCAATAACATAGATGGTCCTCTGGAGACCCCAATCAATAAACATGCTGAACAGAAAACACAAATAAGCACTTTGTATAAAAACTCAAAAGGAAAAAGCATACTTTACATAATGTTATAAAGACATTAATGTAAGATGAATTGCTAAACGGTCTTATAAATGAAATAACCGGGAGCCAGATATTGGGGTGAATGCTGAAAGATCAGAGAAGCAGAACAAGCCGCATCCAACTTCACCTCAACAATGCCTCAGCCAATCCTGTTTCCTCAAACTGAAAGCCTGTGTGTCCTCACCCAAATGGATCTCAGCTAAACTGCTGCTAAAAGCCTAACAGCTTCTAGTTCCTTGTTTTCATGCCTTAAATACCTTTCTGCTTTCTGCCATCACTTCCTGGGATTAAAGACGTGAGTCACCATGCCTGGCTGTTTCCAGTGTGGCTTTGAACTCACAGAGATCCAGACGGATCTCTGCCTCTGGAATGCTAGGATTAAAGGCTTGAGTGCCACCATTTTCTGGCCTCTATGTCTAATCCAGTGGCTGTTCCGTTCTCTGACCCCAGATAAGTTTATTAGGGTGCACAATAGATTGGGAAACACAGAATCACCATACATCAATAAACATTGAGACTTAAAACAAATATATAATATATATATATATATATATATATATATATATATTTTAGATAAATTACTATACAACTCCATTTTTCTTTTCTTTTTTTGTTTTTTGTTTTTTGAGACAGGGTTTCTGTGTAGCTTTGTGCCTTTCCTGGATCTCGCTCCATAGCCCGGGCTGGCCTTGAACTCACAGAGATCCGCCTGGCTCTGCCTCCTGAGTGCTGGGATTAAAGGCGTGCGCCACCACCGCCCGGCCAACTCCATTTTTCTAAAGTTTGCTTTTATAGATAAGACTTAAACAACAGGACTGGGGGTGGCTTAGTGGTAAGAGCTCGCCTCATATGAACAGGCCCTAGGTTCAATCCTGACCACTACCACCATCCCTTAAAAACAGAATGGGATGTCAAAAACAGGTATGACTGCAGAATTCAAATTACTGTCCAAGGTGGCAGGGTGGGTGGAGGGCATTAGGACTCAAGAAAACTACTGGAGACTTTTTTCCCAATGGGATCTCCTATTCAGGGATAGGGTCCAGTGGGCAGTATCTATATATTCTCAACCATCCTCAAGTGTATCATTCTTTTATCCCCTAGCCTCTGCCCACTATCTTTTTGGAGACAGTTTCACTATATAACCACGGCTGGCCACAAACTCATGGCAATCCTCCTGGCTTAGGCAGCCAGGGGCTGGGATCACAAGTGTGCCCTGTGTCCAGCTTCCAAGAGTGTTACTCTGAGGACTGAGAGCTGTGAATTCATGGATGTTCACCTATCTAGCTACAAAAGAGTCTGCCGTAAGAATTTTTGGTTACAGAAGAGCTGCAATTTTCTCCTCAGTGAAGCAAGAGTAGCAATTTCTCTCTCTAAGTTAAAAGCTGCTTAGAACAACCCACTGATCATTTGATTTGGTGTAATCAAATCTAACTATATTTGATGAGATAAAACGCAAAGCTATGTCTATGCCCCTTTACCTCTCCCACTCATTACTCCCAGGTTTGAAAACGTGAACCATACAGGGTCCTTCAAAGGAATAGTCCATAAATGGAAGGAATATTCTGACATGTGTTCTTTTCAATCTTTTCTCATGTTCTACTAACTAGAGTATGATCCAATGCAAACTTATTAGAACATATTTGGCAATGAAGAACAAAAAACTTATAATATTCATGTCTTCTGGTTCTGCAGTTCTTTCTTAAGACTTATTTCTCTTAATTATGTATATACATGTATGTCTGTGTGTGGGTATGTGCACCATGAGTTCAGCGCCCCCAAAGTTTAGATGAGGGCATCAGATCCCTTGGAGATGGAGTTACAGGAGGCGGTGAACTACCCAACGTGGGCACAGGGAACCAAATCAGGTCCCCCACAAGATCAGAACCTGCTCTGAGCTGCTGAGCCATGTCTCCAGTCCTACTCAGTAATTCCAACCCTAACCTAAGAGTGTGCCCCATGGAAATCACCTAATATGTGGAGAGACTCTTACATAAAAATTGTATGATAGTTACGACAGTGAAACATATAACCTATGCTCAACCACAGGGAAGCTAAGATGCATTAGAGATGGAATACTGTGGAGTCAGTTTCTACAGTCTCTGATGAAACAATGTGCATTAACTTTATGCTAAAGTCTAAAATTTTTATCAAACAGATATGAAATTTTGTAGAAAGAAATTTAGTAGTACTATTTATTCAGGATAATGCCATTGATTTTCTTCTTTTTTAATCTCTTGTTATTTTTAGTTACCTCTAATGTACATGGATAATTTTTATATCTAACATACATTTGAAAAGCCCACTAATTTAAGCAGTGTTTTTAATTAAAACAAAATGTGAACATTTGTATTGCTCTGCATTTTTCTTTCTTGGATTATTATCTTTTTTTTACAATAATGAACCGGTGACTACATGGTTGAATTCAGTGCTGGATATTTTCATGAAAACAATTAACATTTGGCCTCTGAAACGCTACAGGGCTTCAAACAGTCAATTTATATCTGGTATTGCTTATTTAGCCTTAAAGTGACCTCTTGGATTGAAGGCTGTGTCCCTTCTGAATCAATTGACTCTGAACCAGGCAGCTTACTTCTCTCACCCAAGATAAAGGCAGTTCAAGGTGTGCTCACCCACAGCCACAGCTACAGACTTAGTTCACTGTGCTCACCTAAGGGTGGCAGAGGAGATTTGAAAAAAAAGGCTAGAAGCAGAAACAGCAAAGTCAGCAAAATGGTCTCTTCCCCTCGCTGGGGGGGCGGGGCAGGCCCTCTGGGCAGGGATCTGCCATGCGCAGTGGAGAAAGAGAAGTGCATGGGTAGACTCTTCTCACCCTCATCTCCCGCCTTCGACTCTTAATCAGATTTAAAATCCACTCACAAATCACCTCTCCTGTGACATCATCCTCCACCGACTGACTTTCCCTGTGACTTCACAACTCTCTGTGTGGAAGGCAGGGAAGCTGATACTAGATCGAAACCACCAAGGGTGGGCGACTATTCCACTATGTGTAGTAGCGTGTGAAAGTTAAGAGGAGGCACCCAGCCTTTCTCTAACTCTGAACAGAAATAGCAGCTCACGGAATATGCAGCTCAACTACGTTTAAATTCCAGTTAGATTTAAATTCAAGAGTCGAGAGCAGGAAAGAGCAGCCGGTGGGAGGAGGGGGCACCAAGGTGACAGAAGTCATGAGTGAGCAGACACCCAGGGAAAAGAACAGTCGCGAAGACAGATGAGTCAAAATGCAAAGGAGAGTACCAGAGAGCAGAATTGAGTTTGGTTTCCCCAAGGGAAATGAGCACAATTTGGCTAGAAAGACAGGTATCCAGGGGCGCTGAATGCCAACCAAATGAACTGAATTCTACAGGTGACAGGAAGCCACTGAAGCCCAGGAGCCGGAGAGTGTGTTAATTCCTAACCAGACTCCAGGAAAAGCACAGAGGGCACTGGTGAGGTGGGTGGGGAAAGAGACCCTGAAGAGGTGATGGGTAGGAACAGGAGACAAGGCCGTGTGCACACACGCTAACTGAACACCCTACTCAAGCAAGAGCAACTTCCAAGTGCATCAGTCCACAGTACAGTCGCCTCTTGGGCCCAGTGCTGTTCGGTACTGAAGGATCTTCACATCCCTGGGAACCCTCATTTACATGCAGGAGAAGTGTTTGCCATTCTAGGCCTCAAGGAAAAAACAGGCCTTGGCTTTCGGCCCCGACAGACATCGAGGCCGAGTATACTAGTTTCCAACGCCATCTCCTCAGAAAACCAGGCAGCCACCATCACAAAGACTGAGAGTGGCCTCAGGTAAGTTGTTTCTGCTTCCCCTCACCAACAGCACAGTGGACAATGCCTCCAGTTTCACACCCCTACAATCCACCTGAGAACAGACTGAGATAATACACTGCCATGTTTTCAGACCCAGGCTGGCAAATGATCACAACAATCCCTGCCCAACTAGCTGCACAACCTCTGGGCTAGTCTGGAGCCATGGATACTTCCTGAACACCACCAACTCTACAGCCAGCACAAGGGTAAGTGAAAGGAAAGAAGGGATGTAGGGGGTGGAGGAGTGTCAGACAGTGGGGAACAGTCAGACAGCGGGGAACAGTCAGACAGTGGGGAACAGTCAGACAGTGGGGAACAGTCAGACAGAGGGGAACAGTCAGACAGCGGGGAACAGTCAGACAGTGGGGAACAGTCAGACAGTGGGGAACAGTCAGAGAGTGGGGAACAGTCAGACAGAGGGGAACAGTCAGACAGCGGGGAACAGTCAGACAGTGGGGAACAGTCAGACAGTGGGGAACAGTCAGACAGAGGGGAACAGTCAGACAGCGGAGAACAGTCAGATAGTGGGGAACAGTCAGACAGTGGGGAACAGTCTGACGGTGGGGAAGAGTCAGACAGTGGGGAACAGTCAGACAGTGGGGAACAGTCAGACAGTGGGGAACAGTCAGACAGAGGGGAACAGTCAGACAGCGGAGAACAGTAAGACAGCGGGGAACAGTCAGACAGTGGGGAACAGTCAGACAGTGGGGAACAGTCTGACGGTGGGGAAGAGTCAGACAGTGGGGAACAGTCAGACAGTGGGGAACAGTCAGACAGCGGGGAACAGTCAGACAGAGGGGAACAGTCAGACAGCGGGGAACAGTCAGACAGCGGGGAACAGTCAGACAGCGGAGAACAGTCAGACAGCGGGGAACAGTCAGACAGCGGGGAACAGTCAGACGGCGGAGAACAGTCAGACGGCGGGGAACAGTCAGACGGCGGAGAACAGTCAGACGGCGGAGAACAGTCAGACGGCGGAGAACAGTCAGAGAGTGGGGAACAGTCAGACAGTGGAGAACAGTCAGACAGTGGAGAACAGTCAGACGGTAGAGAACAGTCAGACAGAGGGGAACAGTCAGACAGTGGAGAACAGTCAGACAGAGGGGAACAGTCAGACAGCGGAGAACAGTCAGACAGTGGGGAACAGTCAGACAGTGGAGAACAGTCAGACAGAGGGGAACAGTCAGACGGTGGAGAACAGTCAAACAGCGGGGAACAGTCAGACAGTGGGACAGTCAGACAGTGGGGAACAGTCAGACAGAGGGGAACAGTCAGACGGTGGAGAACAGTCAAACAGCGGGGAACAGTCAGACAGTGGGGAACAGTCAGACAGTGGGGAACAGTCAGACAGAGGGGAACAGTCAGACAGCAGAGAACAGTCAGACAGTGGGGAACAGTCAGACAGTGGGGAACAGTCAGACAGTGGAGAACAGTCAGACAGTGGAGAACAGTCTGACGGTGGGGAACAGTCAGAGAGTGGGAAACAGTCAGACAGTGGGGAACAGTCAGACAGCGGGGAACAGTCAGACAGTGGGGAACAGTCAGACAGTGGAGAACAGTCAGACAGAGGGGAACAGTCAGACGGTGGAGAACAGTCAAACAGCGGGGAACAGTCAGACAGCGGGGAACAGTCAGACAGTGGGGAACAGTCAGACAGTGGAGAACAGTCAGACAGAGGGGAACAGTCAGACGGTGGAGAACAGTCAAACAGCGGGGAACAGTCAGACAGTGGGGAACAGTCAGACAGTGGGGAACAGTCAGACAGAGGGGAACAGTCAGACGGTGGAGAACAGTCAAACAGCGGGGAACAGTCAGACAGTGGGGAACAGTCAGACAGTGGGGAACAGTCAGACAGAGGGGAACAGTCAGACAGCGGAGAACAGTAAGGCAGCGGGGAACAGTCAGACAGCGGAGAACAGTCAGACAGTGGGGAACAGTCAGACGGTGGAGAACAGTCAGACAGAGGGGAACAGTCAGACAGTGGGGAACAGTCAGACAGTGGAGAACAGTCAGACAGTGGAGAACAGTCTGACGGTGGGGAACAGTCAGAGAGTGGAGAACAATCAGACAGAGGGAAACAGTCAGACAGTGGGGAACAGTCAGACAGTGGGGAACAGCCAGACAGTGGAGAACAGTCAGACAGTGGAGAACAGTCAGACAGCGGGGAACAGTCAGACAGTGGGGAACAGTCAGACAGTGGGGAACAGTCAGACAGTGGGGAACAGTCAGACAGAGGGGAACAGTCAGACAGCAGAGAACAGTCAGACAGAGGGGAACAGTCAGACAGTGGGGAACAGTCAGACAGTGGAGAACAGTCAGACAGTGGAGAACAGTCTGACGGTGGGGAACAGTCAGAGAGTGGGAAACAGTCAGACAGTGGGGAACAGTCAGACAGCGGGGAACAGTCAGACAGTGGGGAACAGTCAGACAGTGGAGAACAGTCAGACAGTGGGGAACAGTCAGACAGTGGAGAACAGTCAGACAGAGGGGAACAGTCAGACGGTGGAGAACAGTCAAACAGCGGGGAACAGTCAGACAGCGGGGAACAGTCAGACAGTGGGGAACAGTCAGACAGTGGAGAACAGTCAGACAGTGGGGAACAGCCAGACAGTGGAGAACAGTCAGACAGTGGAGAACAGTCAGACGGTGGAGAACAGTCAGACGGTAGAGAACAGTCAGACAGAGGGGAACAGTCAGACAGCGGAGAACAGTCAGACAGTGGGGAACAGTCAGACAGTGGAGAACAGTCAGACAGAGGGGAACAGTCAGACGGTGGAGAACAGTCAAACAGCGGGGAACAGTCAGACAGTGGGGAACAGTCAGACAGTGGGGAACAGTCAGACAGAGGGGAACAGTCAGACGGTGGAGAACAGTCAAACAGCGGGGAACAGTCAGACAGTGGGGAACAGTCAGACAGTGGGGAACAGTCAGACAGAGGGGAACAGTCAGACAGCGGAGAACAGTAAGGCAGCGGGGAACAGTCAGACAGCGGAGAACAGTCAGACAGTGGGGAACAGTCAGACGGTGGAGAACAGTCAGACAGAGGGGAACAGTCAGACAGTGGAGAACAGTCAGACAGTGGAGAACAGTCAGACAGTGGAGAACAGTCTGACGGTGGGGAACAGTCAGAGAGTGGGGAACAGTCAGACAGAGGGAAACAGTCAGACAGTGGGGAACAGTCAGACAGTGGGGAACAGCCAGACAGTGGAGAACAGTCAGACAGTGGAGAACAGTCAGACAGCGGGGAACAGTCAGACAGTGGGGAACAGTCAGACAGTGGAGAACAGTCAGACAGTGGAGAACAGTCAGACAGTGGAGAACAGTCAGACAGCGGAGAACAGTCAGACAGTGGGGAACAGTCAGACAGTGGAGAACAGTCAGACGGTGAAGAACAGTCAGACGGTAGAGAACAGTCAGACAGAGGGGAACAGTCAGACAGAGGGGAACAGTCAGACAGAGGGGAACAGTCAGACAGTGGGGAACAGTCAGACAGTGGGGAACAGTCAGACGGTGGGGAACAGTCAGACGGTGGAGAACAGTCAGACAGTGGGGAACAGTCAGACAGCGGAGAACAGTCAGACAGTGGAGAACAGTCAGACAGTGGGGAACAGTCAGACGGTGGGGAACAGTCAGACAGCCGAGAACAGTCAGACGGTGGAGAACAGTCAGACAGTGGAGAACAGTCAGACGGTGGAGAACAGTCAGACAGTGGGGAACAGTCAGACGGTGGAGAACAGTCAGACGGTGGAGAACAGTCTGACGGTGGGGAACAGTCTGGCCCGTTGATGAGGCTAACTCTAGAAGTGGTTCCTTTAGTAACTCAAGGGTGACTAGAGCCACCACACAAACTATCCTTGTACAGATTTTAAATTCTGGTATTTGTTGGGTGTCTCATCCACACATCTACTATTTAATTCAGTACAAGCATGCTGCCTTTGCTTTACCATTTTATATGAATGTCTTTTTCTAAACAACTTAAAAGAAAGCTGCAGGGCCAGCAAGATGGCTCTGTGGGCAAAGGCACTTGGCCCCAGGCCTGAGGACTGATTTTGATTGCCAAGTCCACATGGTAGAAGGTGAGAACCTCTGTCTATGACCTCTGCTCCCTCCTGTAGTGGGTAGCTGTTCCATCTTTGACCTTGAAGCACTGCCCCTAGTGAGGCAGTCGGTAACTGCCACGCCTACCTATGTCCTGCCCCTGGGGTGTGGCCAAGATGGGAGCCCTTAAGACCCGAGCTCCGTACGTGCTGGCCCTCTTGGCTCCTCGTGATCCTGGATGTTGAACTGCAGACCAAGTCAGAGTTCTCCAGAGAACAACGCCAGACTACACCTCACCTCTCCCGAATTCTGTAACTGACCCCTTCACTGGCTGTAAGTTACCCCAAAATAAACCTCCTTTAACTACTAGATAAACTATGTGGAGTTGCCTTGTTAAACCCGCTTTACCCTCCCTCACTCTGAACAACTCCACATGATAAATAAAATGTAATAAAAATAAATTAAGCCACTGACATTATAATACTTTATCCTAAATACTAACATTTATCTAAAAAATCTGAAGATGGTCCTCTAAAGCAGCATATCTCAAACTTTAGGGGTCAAATATCAGATATTTACATTACAATTCATGACAGTGGTTTAAAAGAACATGGCCCTCATAGACTCATAGAGAATGGCACTATTAGGAGGTGTGACCTTGCTGGAGTAGGTGTGGCACTGTTGGATGAAGTGTGTCACTAGGGGATGGGCTTTAAGGTCTCAGAAGAGCAAGCTATGCCCAGTGTGGCATTCTTTTCCTGCTGCCTGCAGATCAAGATGTGGGACTCTCAGCTCCTTCTCCAGCACCATGTCTACCTGCATGCCACCATGTTGCACCATGATGATAATGGACTAAATCTCTGAATGGGTGAGCCACCCCAATTAAATGTTTTCCTTTATAAGAGTTGCTGTGGTCATGGTGTCTCTTCACAGCAATAGAAACCCTAACTAAGACAGCAGCAAAATTACAGTTATGATGTAGCAATGAAATAACTGTGTGGTTGGCGGTCACTACAATGTCAGGAACTGTAGTAAAGGGTTGCAGCATTACGAAGGTTGAGAACCACTGCTCTGGGGCTTATACCCACACCTGTACACCTGTCACCCACAGCCACAGGCCTACACACCTGTCATGCATGCGCTCCACTGGCTGCAGCTAAGTCTGAGACACACCAGGGGAGTGGTGGCATCAGTGAGCCAGCAGCAGCAGCATGCACCTGAGCACTGCATCATCCTGCGGAGCACCGCACCCTGCGGAGCACCGCACCCTGCGGAGCACCGCACCCTGTGGAGCACCACAGCTCTCCTCAGCTCCTCACCCTGCACAGACTGCTCTGACTCTGACTCCTTCCCTCTCTGATTTCTCCTTTTCTTGACTTTCCTATTTTCTTTTTCAATTACAGACAGAGTGTTGTAACTAGGAAACTTGACAAAAGATAATCACGAATTTGGTAATGCCAAGAGAGCTGTTTCTTTACCTTCTAAGTCGACACAGTTAAAAAGAAGGCAGGGAACGTGAGGCTGTGAGACTGTCTGCCCGGTGACCCCTGACAGAAAAGTATGTCCGAGGGGTTCTATGTTACATGCACATTCTGAGCTTTGACTTTCTGGAACACACTATGGAATTCTTTTAAAGTGGTGTTAGTGGTCATTCTAGCAAAGTTAGGTATTTGTGGGGTTGGAAATTTAGCTCAGTGATAGAGCACTCACTCACCTAGCAAGTGCAAGGCCCTGGGTTCAGGGCAGAGAGGATGGGAGTGGGCTAGAAAATTCCAAAAAAGACCATAAAACAAGGTAACTAAAAGGTTAGGTAATGGTCCTTGGTTGGAAACACGACTCCATCTTGGAACTGTTTTCAAAGAGAAGCAGAATCATCCTAGATTTGACTTACCGCATCTTCTCCAGACACACAGTTCTGGCCACGTGGCCATCCAGTAAACTCTTCTGTAATTTAATGGAGTTACTTTCTGAAGGAGACAAGCCGCCTCTATTTAAAGGACAGGGAGCCTGACATGTGATTCAGATGGGCTTGTTTGCATCTCTCCCAAATTCGTCCGTGACGGAATTAGAAGGAGGGACCCTTGGAGATGGCCTACTGGACATTTACAAAACAGACCCGGGAGGCTGGTCCACCCCTTCTACATGGGGCAGCATGATTGGAAAGGCAGCCAGCAGTGAACCAGGAAGACACCGGCTCTTGGACTTCCCAGCCTCTGGCTGTTTCTGCCATTTTGTTATAGGAACAGGAATGAACGTTGGGTCTTTATCAGTTAGCACTGAAATAAACCGTGGGCTAGGGCAAGCAGGAAGACACTCACCAGACTGGCACTCTGCCCAGGCTCTGACGGGACCTTTGCTGCAGCTTCCTCCTGGCAGGGAGCAGTGGACACAGTAGCGTTCTCCTGGGCCAGCCCAAGCAGCTGTGCACTGCCCGTACTCCTCAGCCTGTCTGCATGCCGCTGGTTTTCTTTCTCCAGCTTGATTTTGGCTAACTGTGCCTCTAACATCCAATGTTCCTTTTCCTGCTCCAGTTTAGAAATCTTTTCCAAACTCTGCTGAACCTGAAAAAGTAGGATTTTCCACCTTAGAGAATAACAGGGACAGAATGTAAAAACAATGGAAATTTTTATACTGGACAGCAAAAGGAATAACCCTAAATTCAGAAACTGAGCCAACTATTTAAAATCTGTATCCATCAGAGGACTTCATGGGAAGACAGCTCAGTCAGGAAGTGTGGGTCTGGGTTTGTTGCCCAAAACTCATCCTAACAATCCCCGCTCTGAGGAGGTGTGGGGCCCTGGAGCTCTCCACAGCCTACATGGTGAGTTCCTGGCCAGGCTAGCTCTCTCTTGGGGTGGGGGGTGGACAGTGCCTGAGAAACACCAGTAGCTCAAGACTCCTCTGGCCTCCATGGGCCTGCACAGACAGTGAAAGAGACGTTCAAAGGGTGGAGAAGGTTATGAGGAGCATCCAACACAGACATGCTCCCTGAACACATGAAGGCCCTTCATGGACAGACATGTTTCTGTGATACTCAAATCGTATACAGAAATCAAATCGTATACTGAAATCCAAGAAAAAGACACCAAGGCAGAAAACAGCAAAAGCAGAAACCGAGAGTCAGAGAAGCGCTGGAATAAACTACAGCCACAGAGGCACTGCCTGTCCCTGGTGCTAAACACACTCCCACTTCACTAAAATTCAAAAAGCACAAAGCTGGGTGTCAGGGGACATGTGGGCTTTCCTTATGAGCGATGAGTGCAGGTCAGGCCTGAAAGAGCATATACGCGCCACACGGCATAATTTCATTTATGAAAACTCCATATCGGCCAACAAAACCAGTCTAGGAAAAATTAATTAGAAAAAGAGAGAAACAAAGCCAATCTGTGGTGTCAGAATGCAGACAAGGGGCAACCATGTTACAGAGGGGCCTTCGGGAGGTAATTGTTGAGGCACACCACACACACACACACACACACACACACACACACACACACACACAGTCTTTACAACTTTAGGTCCCGGTTACAATAGTGTGTTCACACACACACACAGACACACAGAGTCTTTACAACTTTAGGTCCTGGTTACATTAGTGTATATATACACACACACACACACACACACACAGTCTTTACAACTTTAGGTCCTGGTTATATTAGTGTACACACACACACACACACACACACACACACACACACACACACAGAGTCTTTACAACTTTAGGTCCTGGTTACATTAGTGTATACACACACACACACACACACACACACACACACAGAGTCTTTACAAATTTAGGTCCTGGTTACATTAGTGTGTACACACACACACACACACACACACACACACACACACACACACACACAGTCTTTAGAACTTTAGGACCTGGTTACAATAGTGTGTTTACTTGTAAAAACTGTGGCAAATATTAGGGATCTGTACACTTCTCTATATGTTATACTTTTTTTGATAAAGTAGTTTTGTTGGTTGGAGAGCTCCCTCATCAGTTAGGAGTACTGGCTGTTCTTGCACAGGACTGAAGTTTGGTTCCCAGCACCCACATCAGATGTCCACAGAGGCCAGAGGAGGACATCGGATCCCCTAGAACTGGAGTTACAGACAGTTGTGAGCGGCCCTGGGAATCGAACCAGGGTCCTCTGGAAAAGCAGCCAGTGTTCTTAACGACTATGCCATTTTTTCCAGTCCTATAAGAAGTGTTCCCCCAAATTAAAAATAAATCAGATGTTAAAGTTATTTAAATAAATCTCTGACAAAATCTAAACTGAATCAGTTTATACCAATTTTTGAAAGAAATAGTACCTTCCACGCAATCTACTTCCCCAACTCAACTGACAACAGAAGGGGACAGCCTAATGAGTCTCCCTCCGCCCTGTCCTTTACTGCCTCAGTGCCTCATCATCTATACACCTCAAAACCCTTCTTCAGTCTCAGTGTCTCATCATCTATACACCTCAAAACCCTTCTTCAGTCTCAGTGTCTCATCATCTATACACCTCAAAACCCTTCTGCAGTCTCAGTGTTGCTCATCATCTATACACCTCAAAACCCTTCTTCAGTCTCAGTGTCTCATCATCTATACACCTCAAAACCCTTCTTCAGTCTCAGTGTCTCATCATCTATACACCTCAAAACCCTTCTTCAGTCTCAGTGTCTCATCATCTATACACCTCAAAACCCGTCTGCAGTCTCAGTGTTGCTCATCATCTATACACCTCAAAACCCTTCTTCAGTCTCAGTGTCTCATCATCTATACACCTCAAAACCCTTCTTCAGTCTCAGTGTCTCATCATCTATACACCTCAAAACCCTTCTTCAGTCTCAGTGTCTCATCATCTATATACCTCAAAACCCGTCTGCAGTCTCAGTGTCTCATCATCTATACACCTCAAAACCCTTCTTCAGTCTCAGTGCCTCATCATCTATACACCTCAAAACCCTTCTTCAGTCTCAGTGTCTCATCATCTACACACCTCAAAACCCTTCTTCAGTCTCAGTGTCTCATCATCTATACACCTCAAAACCCTTCTTCAGTCTCAGTGCCTCATCATCTATACACCTCAAAACCCTTCTTCAGTCTCAGTGTCTCATCATCTATACACCTCAAAACCCGTCCGCAGGGTTGAACACTTGTGCTTTTTACCAAACTCCATGATGTTCACGGTGCCATACCTGCTGGGCGAGGCCTTCCCGACTCTCGGTAGAGCTGAGAAGAACCCGGCGGTTCGCCACTGCTTCCCCGTAAGGCACGGACTCTGCGAGGGGCTGGGGGGAAAGCGCTGGAGTCATGAAAGGGTCCAACATACAGAGTGAGAACGCTGAGAGGCGTGTACCACAGACCAAGCCGCTTGCCAACACAGACCATGTCCTTCTTACGTGTGAAAAGAAAAACGCATTTGAAAAAGAGAACGGAGACAGGACATCGTCATGGCAACTGTACACCGCTCCAACTCTGTGTACCAGAACACAGGCGGAGGCAGGACAGGAAGCGGGAGCAGATAAAGCACAGACAAATCTCCTGTGACAAACGCTGCTTCCAGCTCAGTGAAGACAGGGCCAGGAACGGTCAGAGAAAGAGCAAGGGGCTTCTTTCACATTTAATCATGACCAGGCTGAGATGAACTACTTAAAGTTAGATGAAAAAAATATAGCTGCATGTTTCTATAACCTCGGGAAGAGGGCTTTGGCTAAGAACGACCACCACAGCAGAAAAAGATCCATTGGGGGAAAAAAAGAAAGAAAATAAAGCAAAGACAAAAACCAACCAACCAAACAAACAAACAAACAACCAGGAAAAAGACCTGTTGAGTGATAAATAACACAGGATCAAAACCCGTAGGGTGGTGAGTGGCTCAGCGGGCTAAGACACTTGTTATCAAGGCTGACAACCTGAGTTCGATCCCAGGACCCACGTGGTGAGGGAGAGGACGCCTCCAGGTTGTCCTCGAAGTTCCACATACATGCCACGGCATGTGCGCACAGCTCCCACCTCAGCCATCCAAAATAAGTAAAAGCTAAAATTCTCTGTTCTAAAAAAAATACCATACCAAAATGGTAGAAAGTATTTTCTATATAAACACGATTAAAATTCTTAATGTAGAGTATCCAGGAGAGGTAGGGATGGATATGTCCTTGGCATATTATATATATATATATATATATATATATATATATATATATATATATATATATATATATATATATATATATGTAAGAACTGTCAAGGAATAAATTTAAAATATTCTTTAAAAATCTTTATAGGGAACGCTTCCATTTTAGCTAGGAATTTTTATTTTAAGACAGACTTCAATAGAGAGCAGATAGAACAAATGATGACCATGAAAAGCCACCCTATCTGACTAGTCAACAGAGACATGCACATAAAAACAATACGGAACTGCTCGATGAGCCAGACGGACACCAAGCTAATGGATAAACAGGTGGCAGTCCTGAGTGTAGTCTGGAACACTGAACTAGTAGAAATAGGAAAAAAAAGAAATATACTTATAACTTTTTCTAACAATAATAAGAATATGTGGTCACTGAAAAAAATCAGAAAATGAAGCAATACATTATTTTACTCCTAATCTTACCACCCACATGTGACTCTTCCCTTTGTTTAGACTATGTCTAAAACACTGACTGTAGTACATGTGTGCACAGAGACTATGAAATCAAAATGTATCTCCTGTTTGAATGTATTCTTTTAGAAGCTTTTACCTCCCGATGCATTGTGTATATTCCATACATATTTTATACACATAATACATATGTATGATATAAACCATTATTAATGATTGTAGCCATGTGCCACTGCCCCTTGCTGACGGTCATTATTCTGATGGCTCTCTAGTATTTCATTCCATGAATGTGTAATGGTTTTCACTGTTATATACAGTGCTACATGTAGTGAGGATAGTTTGTGTTTTAGCGTTTCAACTACACAACACATATAAACATTCTTAAATTTCTTGCCATTTTCTTAAACCTAAGTTTCACTGTACAATTTGCTTTTTGCATTCAGAATATTTTAGGGATCTGTCTGTCAGTCTGTATGCGGTGCCTACTGTATTCCTGTTTGAATGAAGCATAGAGTTTTATGCTACATGAAGAATGCTTCATGGTTCCCTGAGGTTTCCTTTGGCCAATCCTGACTTTTCACCACCTACAGTAGTAACCCTGCTGAAGCCCCTGCAAACACCCTGCAGGCACATGTGTGGACCACTAAGAGTCCAATGTTTAAAGCCACGAGTCTGCAGGACTTACAGTTCTCCCACTCCATCTCCTCTCGGGGCAGCCCTAGCCATGTGTAAGGCTAGCTGGCGCCCTACAGTTGTCTAACTGGTGTCTTGATGACTGACTCTGCAGAAAGGAACCCACGATCCCAAGCAAGTACATGAGTGACTGTTAGCGGCAGCACACAGACCTGTCTCAAAGCCTTCATGTAGGCAGCAGCCTTCTTCTTGTACTGTAGCATGCATTCAGCTGAAAGGGGACTAATGAATCCACTGGCTGTCTTGGGCCCATAGCTCAGTGAAGCAATGAAGTAGTCCACGTTGTTGCTGAAGAAAGATGCAATCTAAACACAGCATGACAAGAAAACATTCTATTTTCCAACAGTGATCTAAAATATCTACCTCGCAGTTCTGCAGTGGTTTGAACGAGAATGGCCCCCATAGGTTCCTATGTCTGAATGTTTGGTCCCCAGTTAGCGGAACTATTTGGGAAGGATTAGGAGGTGTGGCCCTGTTGGAGAAGTATGGACTTGTTGGAGACACCAGGGGTGTCTACCTGGAACTTTCAGCTCATACGTAAGCTCTCAGCTACTGCTCCAGTCCCACACCTGCCACCAAGTTCCCCACCAGATGATCATGGACCAACCCTCTGAAACTGTAAGCACGCCCCCAGTTAAATGCTTCCTAAATTGCCATGGTGTTTCATCACAGCAATCCAACAGTGACTAAGACAAAGTCTCAGAGCAGTCTGAATGGAAATGAAATTTCAACACCTGACCCCAAACCTACACCTATGCATTTGCAAATACCTTCACAATGTGTGATAGAAATGAGACACCCAGTAAATGAGAAGACTTCAGACACGCCCGCTCTGTTTAGTTTCTGTCCTTCTGTAGGTGACTGACTTTCTTGAGACAGGATCTCACTATGTAGCTTTGGTTGGCCTAGAACTCATTATGGAGACTAGGCTAGCCTTGAACTCACAGAGATCAGCCTGCCTCTGTCCTCAAAGTGCTGGGATTACAGGCATGTGCCATGCCCACATGTAGTTGTTTCTCATAAACTATCTGTAGTGATCTCAAGCTATGTTTGGGTTTACGTTAACTTTGAATATTTCATATCCCAACAGAATAGATATGACATAAGCATCTTAAATACGTACTTTCTACATAAACTTAGTCCTGTAAAATCTTAACTTGTTAATAGAACAGAAAAGAAGGCTAAACACACAGATTCTTGTCATTCATGGATTTAGTATTTGTTCAGTCTATGTGGCAGATACAAAGACCCATAGCATAATTGTTCTGAGCTATGATTTTGAATTCTACAGTGCTGCACGAAGTGGTGATATAAAGAAATGTCTGGCTAAATATCCTTTCTACAAAAAGAAGTCCTGGATACACCAGCAGGTGTTCTATCTTGCTAAGTATGAGACAGTGATTTGTGAGTGTTCTACCCTGACAAACATTGCTCAAAACTAAGTAATCAACCCTTAATCATCTACAGGTTTTATGTTTTACCAGCCTTTTACAGTATCAAGTAAACCTCAGGGTAGGTACTATATGGCCCACATGAGTGAACATTTAGTCACAGCTGGTGGTGTTTTGAGGCTGTGGAAACTTCAGGGTATGGGGTCTTGCTGGAGGAAGCAGTCCCTGGGGAGGACCTCATGGTAACAGCCCTGCTAGTCCCTGCAGGTCTCCTGCCTCCTACCTGCAGATGCGATGTCACCAGCTCCACGGGCCTCACTGCCACGGACCCACCACGGCAGATGTATCTCCTCACACCATGAGCCAAATACAGCATTAGACATTCCAAAGTGAACAGGGGAAAGACCATGAGGCCTGAACCCCACACACAGAACTCCAGGCAAGTGAGGAATGCTCAGAGGGGGAGAAATGGTCCTCCCCAGGGAAGAGCACACCAACCAGTTGGTGACCCAATACCAATGGTCAGCCCTGAACACATACATGAGTAACATTACACAGACTGAGAGCGGCGGTGGGAACCCTCCTGGAGTAAGTACCCTGACACCAAGGAGAAAGGAGAGACGGGATGTCACCAGTGGACTGAAGCCAGCTCCTGAAGGCTTCAATCCCAGTTTGCACTCCCATTGTATACTGTCAACACAAGTGGGGCAGTTCTTATAGAGGTATACATGGCCGTTGGCAGGTTGTGAAGGACAACCACCCATGGTACGGCAGTTCTCCAGGTCACTCTGTCCCGGGGAGCAGGTGACGTCATGCTTGGAAAAAAGGCAGTACAAGCAGTACTTTAAGTAAATCACTAAACAGATCAATAAATCAGTATCTAATAACTGGTCTTTTCTTCCTTACTCTGCTTCATGAGCAGGCTATACTTAGGGATATATTCACATGTAACAATAATTAATGAAAAATGAGGCCACGAATGTGGAAGAGAGCAAAGAGTGGTGTTTACGAGGGCTTGAGGGAGGAAGGGAAGAGAGAAATGATGTAATTACATTATAATCTCAAAAACAGGGCTGGAGAGATGGCTCAGAGGTTAAGAGCACTGGCTGCTCTTCCAGAGGACCTGAGTTCAATTCCCAGCACCCACATGGTGGCTCACAACCATCTGTAATGAGACCTGGTGCCCTCTTCTGGTGTGCAGGGATGCATGTAGGCAGAACACTGTGTACATAATAAATAAATCTTTTTTAAAAAAAATCTCAAAAATAAAATAATGAAAAACTACACCTCCTCTCCATTTAATTGCTTCCTGTAAGCCATCTGGTCACAGATAAGGAAACTGTCTAATACAGGTGTTGGACAGAATCAGTGCTCAGGGCTGGGGCGTGGCTCGGGGTAACGCGGTCTGCTGCCTGCCAACCTGAGTTCAACCTCCAGGGTCCACGGGAGAAGGAAAGTCTCACTCCCACAGGCCGCCCTCTGACCTTTCCAGCTGTGCCACAGCATGAACACTCCCCACCAAATCAAAAGGATAAAGCTTTTCTTTTATAAGTCAGTACTCAAAAAACTTGGGTAACAAAGTATGTGTGCGTGTGTGTGTGTGTGTGTGTGTGTGTGTGTGTTGAAAGCCAGAAGAGAACTGTTTAGGGGAGGGAAGACACCGGGGGGCGAGGAAGGCGCTGGGGATAAGAGGGGAATGGGGGGGAACACAATCAAAGTAGAATGACAGATGTGTAAGAAATACCACAACGAAACCACTGCTTTGTATCTAAAGTAAAAATTGAAAACAACTTGGGAGGGTTTAAAAGACAGTGCGTGACCCACTCACTCACCATAATGCTGAACAGTGTTTTAAATATTGTACAGACGGTTCAACTGGAGAAAACTTGGGGAAAGATATTGGGTGATGGTGAAAAAAAGTAAAACACTGTTTTAAAAAAGAAAAAATGAAAGCCCTTAAGGTTTGGGGACGTAGCACATTGGCAGAGTGGCTGCCTACCATGCCTGGGACCCTGGTTCAACCCTAGCCTCCCCCACCCCCCCCCACCGCCACACACACACACGGACAGACCTTATCCTCCACAATCCTTTTACAGATCCATTTTCTGGTCACTTTTTCAAAGGAGCACATTCCAGGGCTGAACTGAGGCTGGGCTAAGCCGAGCACACTGACCTTCCCTGCTCCGTTCGTTAGAGCCATTGCTGACGACAGGACGCAGTCATTAGTGGTTACCAGCTTCTGGGTTGCTGTTGGAAGCTCATGCTCTATGGAGGCCTTCTGACTGTAATGTTTGGAAATGTCTGTAAGAAAACCAATGAGATGCAAACATTACTATTTACATACCAGTCGCACGCCGCTAGCCAGCCTGCTCCATTCTCACAGCTAGACTTCCAGGTTTACTAAGTGCATTTGAAAGCAATGATCCCAAGTATCAAGACTGTGCTGTACCAGCTGGCCACAAAGTGAATAGGAAGTGGTGTGTGTGTGTGTGTGTGTGTGTGTGTGCATGTGCACACGTGTCTGTATGAGTACATGCACACATGTGTGTACAGGTGCACAAAGAGGCAGAAGAGGGTATTGGAGTCCATGAAGCTGGAATCACAAGCATTTGTGGGCCACCTGATGTGGGTGCTGGGATTCCACTGGTCCTCATGATGAGCAGTAAGTGCTCTTAACCACTGAAAAAACCTCTCCAGCCCCTGTATGCAGCTCTTAGTACAGTTCTCTATTCAGAGAAAAGTGACAGAGACTTTCTCTATCCCTCAGCCAACTTTCCATCTTTTTTTTTTTTTTTTTTTTTTTTTTTTTTTTTTGGTTTTTTGAGACAGGGTTTCTCTGCGTAGCTTTGCGCCTTTCCTGGATCTCGCGCCGTAGACCAGGCTGGCCTCGAACTCACAGAGATCCACCTGCCTCTGCCTCCCGAGTGCTGGGATTAAAGGCGTGCGCCACCACCACCCGGCCAACTTTCCATCTTATGTAAGTGTTTTTGTTTCAGTACTAAGGATCAAAACCAGCCCAGCAAGCTCTACCTCTGAGCTCTTAGTATTACCTTTCAGTCGTCACTATGAAGGTACCAACAGATTGGCACATTACTATTATATTTAATGTTTGAAAATAAATGATTCTCTTCTACATATTCATATGATATCCAAGTACGTAAAAATTCAGTCAACATGTGGTACAAAACTTGCAAGCCCCTAAAGCAGACATTTTCTTGCTTCATTGACTGAAAATCTGACTCAACAGTTCGCTGAAACCATGGATACACACCCCCCTGGTAGGCCGTCTTGGTCGGTGGTACTTCTGGTGCCTATGACACAGGTGCAACCCTGAGAACTAGGCCATCGTGGTGGGCTACATTCTACCAGGCTGCTGTCTTCTCCTCACTGGATCCAAAGGCTTTTCCTATTCAGGGTCTATTCTGACATCCAATTTTAATTCCAAAAAAGCCCACAGGAATGACATGACCTAAACCATAGGCTTTTTTCCTTGTATACTCCTTGGTCTCCTATGAGGCTACTTGCATCAGAGCTCCCAAACGAAAAGCAAATAATCCCCCCACACACAACACTATCAAAAGATAGATTCACTTGCATTTTACCTAACTCTGTGTGTGCGTGTGCGTGTGCGTGTGTGTGTGTGTGTACATCCATAGCATGTATGTGGAGATCAAGTGACTGTCTGAAGCAGTAGACAATGCTCTCCTATTATCATGTGGGTCCTAGGAATCAAACTCAGTTCTGGAGATGAACATTTCTACCCACTGAACCACCTTGCTGGCCCTTATTTACATTTTAATTCTACACAAAAAACACATTTTGATAACTCCTGTGGTGGTTTGAAAGAAAATGACCACCAGAGGGAGTGGCAGTATTAGGAGGTAAGGCCTTGTTGGAGGAAGTGTGTCGCTGTGGGGGTGGGCTTTGAGGTCTCCTATGCTCAAGCCACACCCAGTATCTCAGTTCACTTCCTGTTGCCTGCAGATCAAGATGTAAGATTCCCAGCTCCTGCTCCAGCACCATGTCGACCTGCATGCTGCCATGTCCCACCATGATGATAATGGACTGAACCTCCAAACTGTGAGCAAGTCCCAATTAAATGTTTTCTTTATAAGAGTGCCGTGCTCATGGTGTCTCTTCACAGCAATAGAAACCCTGACTAAGACAACTCCCATGCTTTTTTTTATACTAACAATATACCAACCCAACTACCTATAAACTTTCCTCCCCGCGTCCAAATCAGACCAAGCAATTATTATTCCTGGAACAGCAGGACGGTATAAAGTTGCAACAAAAGTTGTCTTAATGCCGGGCGGTGGTGGCGCACGCCTTTAATCCCAGCACTCGGGAGGCAGAGCCAGGCGGATCTCTGTGAGTTCGAGGCCAGCCTGGACTACCAAGTGAGTTCCAGGAAAGGCGCAAAGCTACACAGAGAAACCCTGTCTCGAAAAACCAAAAAAAAAAAAAAAAAAAAAAAAGTTGTCTTAAAAACCAAGGTTCCCCTGGGCAGCGGTGGCACACGCCTTTAATCCCAGCACTCGGGAGGCAGAGGCAGGCAGATCTCTGTGAGTTCGAGGCCAGCCTGGTCTTCAGAGTTCCAGGACAGGCACCAAAGCTACAGAGAAATCCTGTCTCAAAAACAAACAAACAAACAAAAAACCCAAGGTTCCACCAGGCCTTGTGGTGCAGGCCTGTAATTCCATACTCAGGAGGCTGAGGCAGGATCACAAACTTGAAGCCAACCTAGGCTACGGGTGAGATCCTGACCAAAATAAAAAATAAAAATACCTAAACAACAACAAAAAGATGCTTCTGCTAATGCCTGTTAATACACACTCTGCATTCTCACGACACCACAGTCTTCCAAGCTAGGTAAGGAGGCAGGTTAAAACTGTAACCCTAGCAACGAGGCCCTATAATCACTTCCCAGCATCCTTCACGTTTCCCATTTTCTTTTTTATGTTCATTTTCAAGAGCAGAAAGAAGTTTGAAAATGTCATACTGAAACTCATTATTTGGCACACTAAATTAAAAACTAGAAATAAGGAAAAGGAAAAGAAACAAGTGGCAACACAAAGGGCCGAGGAGGTCCTGACTCTCCCACAATCTCTCGCCAAACCAGAAAAACGGCACGCTTTGTCCTGGGCCACTCGGCAGCATCCTGACCTCAGGAAATGTACAAACAAAGCATGCTAATGTTTCTAAATCTTTTCGGGTCCTTAGGATGTAACTGCTGAATCAGAATAGGAATAAAAATAAAGATATTATGACATGCCAATCTTGAGGGGGCATTAATTATACCTCTACACATTATTATTTTTATTATTATTTTTACTTTTTTACAGTGCTCTTTTTTTTAATTATTTATTTATTTATGATGTATACAGTGCACATATCCCTGAAGGCCAGAAGAGGGCACCATATGGTTGCTGGGAATTGAACTCAGGACCTTTGGAAGAGCAAGCGGTGCTCTTCACCTCTGAGCCATCTCTCCAGCCCCTACCCCTACACATTATACAAAACACTTCTACATGAAAAAACTATTTCCTGTAAAATTAGTCACTAACTTCAACAGTGCAGTGAGCCGTCCAGGCACCTGGGCCGATGCCCTTCCAACAGTTCCTGCACCTTCCCCCCTTCCCACATTTCAGAAGGGAAAGCGGGAGGGGACAGGGCTTCTGGAAGCAACACAGAGCTACGGATTGATTTCAACTCAGAGTCGCTCAAGAAGTGTAAGAAAAGCCTTAAAAGGCTTGGGAGGCAGAGGCAGGTGGATCTCTGTGAGCTTAAGGGCAGCCTGGTCTACAAAGTGAGTTCTAGGATGGCTAAGGCTACACCGAGATACCCTTTCTCAAAAAACTAAAAAAAAAAGGCTTCCCTCCCAACTCTTTAGTCAACTATGTTCTTAAAAGCACAGAACCAAATAAAAATTGAGTAAGACCTTAAAATAGAGATTTATTTATTTCTTGACACAGGCACTGTCTATGTAGAGCAGGCTGGTCAAGAACTCAGAGATCTTCCTGCCTCTGCCTCTCAGCGCTGGAATTAAAGGTGTGAGCCATCACTCCTGAAACTTTTATTCCTTAAAGTTATGCTCAACAAGACCAGATTTAAAACAGGCATTTTAAATACCAAAATATGAGCTTGGAAAGTAGCTCAGTGTCAGAACACTTAAATATAACGTACAAGGTCCAGGGTTCGATCCCCAGCACTGAGCAATGACAAAACAAAACGAAAACCGTGGACAGTAGGGGAATGCTGGGCAGGTGGTGCATGGCCACAGCCCCGGCCTTCCAGAGGCAGAGGCAGGAAGATCACAGGCTAGCTTGAACTACATAGAGCTCCAGGTAGCCAAGACTACCCAGTGAGACTGTCTCAAAGAGATAAACAAACAAACCTTCACAGGTAACGGTGCACTAGTATACTCTTTCTAGACACACTGGCCTCCGTTCCCTTATTTCCTTCATGCTGCAGCCCTACCAAGTGTAACAGGTTTTGCCGAGTGCCCCTGAACAGCATGTCTGGTGTGCCCCCACCACCCCACCCGGGGTCAGATCCGGTGAAGCTCTGAGCAAAAGGCCGACCCCCCTTCAGCACCACGTTCACTTTCAGAAGAGAAGCGAATGGAAGAGCAGAAGGCCGCACTGTGCACGTCCACGTACACCAAGTGCTGCTAAGCCTTTTCTGGGTCTGTAACCCTTGGCAGGCAGATCTGAAAAGTGAAGTTTTCCTCGGACTCAGGTTCTGGTTCAAGGCTCACCTTTCATGACGTCATGAAACCCATGAAGAGCAGCGCCAAGGTTTGTTAAGACGGAAGTGTAGTTTGCCCGAAGGAGCCTATCTGGGTCTGTACCTGGAAAAACCAGACACAAGACGTATGAGCATTTCCCCCAAAGCTGACTGCCCACCTTCTTCCATGTTCTGGGGACCACAGAGAATGAAGTCTGTTATAACATGTCAGAAAGAATGGTTTTCCAAGCCTTTGCATATACATTCACGAATGGTGGTAGGGAATACAGGCACATCTAACTGATAGGCATCTCTCGGCACACATTTTTAATGATTAAGAAGCCAAAGGGAAGCCAGTAAAACGGCTCAGTGGATGAAGGCATTGCCATCAAGCTGGGGACCTGAGCTTGAACCCAGAATCCTGGAGAGTGGAGAAAACTGATTCCCACAAGTTATTTTCTGACCTCCACAGTGTGGCAGAAGTATGCCTACCCCCTACCCCCTCATACACAAACGCATAACTACATCTATCCTGCACATGCACACACACCCTACACTGAACTCACACACACACTAAGAGAAAAATCAGTAACAACTCAGAAGAAACAGCACAAGTCTGTGACGAGTGAGCCAAGGCATCCCCTCACTAGCTCAGTGCAGCAGAAACCCCACTCCCAACAGACACAGCCCAGCACACAGCCGTCCGTCTCCTCTTTCTCCCAGCCAATGGCTGCTGAGGCCAAGTTCTGATCAAGTATGGCCAAGAAGTGGGGAGGGGTTCCTTCCCTCACCTAAGCCCCAACTTCTGAGACCGCGACTCTGCCTTGAACAAGGGCTGCTGAGAATGTGTGGTCCTTGTCACCACTGCCGTGGCTCATCAACATGAGTTCCACACTGAAAGAGGCGAGCCAAAAGACCCGATGTGGCTGTGACACTACTGTGCCCAACACGTGTACCGTGGCTCTGAGAGTTAGCTCTAGGGAGGAGCAGCCTTAGGTTCGGGCCTTTTCTCAAGGGAAATGATTTCACTTGCAATACGTGAGAAGTTCAAGCTGTGGCTCTCAAGGAGAGAGAGAGAAGAAACGGCCAATTCATTAAACTAAACTACAGGCTGTGAAAAGGAACAGGCCTCCTGGGGTCCAAATTACAAACACTAACCTCAAAAATGCTACGAGCTAGTTAAATGTTACAACTCAGAAGGCAGGCGTCTGTATTTAATGCAATCAGCCTCTGAGTGATGCCTGCCCCAAGGCCTTCAGAAAAGCCCAGAGCAATTATCCAGCAATGCAAGGAGCTTAAGCCAGGGTCTGAGTAGGGAAGGCGAGGGTAAAGGAGGGCCCTTCAAACCACAGCTCTGAAAAAACTACATTCTTAAAGAAATAACACGCTCGTGGATCAGAAGACCAAAGGTGGCCATGCTCTGTATGTTTCCCGGGCTACTGTAACAAAGTACCACGAATAAGAAACTTACATTGTAGAAACCGACAAGCCAATGCTACAATTCATATAAGGGATCCCGAACAACTGAAACAATCTTGAAAAGCAAGAAAGGAGAGAACTGTCACCTCCTCATCTCAACTTTCTACAAAACGACAGTCATCAAGATGGTGGGTGCTGGCCCAGGAGACAGTAGATGGGGACAACCGCTCCGGGTCCAGGAGTAAACTCATCACATACGGCCAGCTGGCGTTCAAGGAGGGTGCAAGCCCATTTAACAGAAAGAACTGTCGGCAAATGGACTGGGGGCTGGGCAGTCTCAGGAAAGGACGGGCCAGCCCCTCACCTTCCACCACACACACAAATGAACTCAAAATGGATCACAGACCCGAGTGCAACAATACAACTGTAAAACTCTTAGAAGAAAACAATTCTTCTCAACTTCGGAATTGATTAAGGGGGTTTTAACATATGAAAGGAAAAGCATGGCGCCCCCCAACAGAAAGAAAATAACAGGTCAACAGATAATTGGGTTTCATCAAAGTTAGAAACTTCTGTGCTTCAAAGGATGCTGTAGGCAAAGTGAGAACGAAGCAGAAGAAAATGCCGTCAATCAGATCCAACAAGAGACCTGACTGTGGAACGTAGAGAGAACTATTATTTATAACTCAATAACAGGAAGTCAAACAACCCAACTGAAAGTGAGGAAGAGATCCGAACAGATTTTTCACTAAAGGAAATAAACCAACAGGCCAAGGGGCATCTGGCACATCTGGACAGAGGCAAGGGCCAATCAAACACTGTGAGTCACTTCAGAGCCACTAGGAGGCCAACGTCAAGTCCTGTGACAACCGAAGTTAGTGAGGACATGGGGAGTTTAACTCTCACACACAGCAGCAGGGAAGCAAAAAACGGTGCTTTGGAAAACAGCCTCAGTAACTCCTCAAACAGTTCAATACCGTTACCTTATGATCCAGCATGTATACGCCTAGGTACAGATGTGTGCCCCCAGGCCCCAAAGAATGAAAAGATAAGTCCATATAAAAGCTTAAACATTAATATCTGTAGCATCCTTATTCTTAATAGTCAAACAATCCAAATTTTTGATGGATATACATATACTATTTGGTAAATGTAAACAATGGAATAGTATTCTGCAATAAAAAGAACGGAGTATGGATACATGCTATATTTTGCATCAATCTTGTAAGCTTTATTGCATGAAAGCAAGAAAACACACCAAACTACATATAATGGTACCATTTATGAATCTGGTAAATCTGGAGACAGGAAACGGAAAAGTAGCTGCTTAGGGCTAGAGACAGGAGGAATGGCAGAATAGGAAGCCATAGTTAAAGAATAAAGGGTTTCTTCAGGTGACGGGAATGGTTTAAAATGGCCTGTCCTGAAGGCACACATCAGTGAGTGGACAGAAAGCTACTGGTTTGGACTTTAAATGGGTAAGATGTACAGTAGGTAACTGAGAATAAAAAAGACAAAAACCAAGCATTTTTATGCTATCATTTATATGCTGGAATAGAAGTTCCCTCCCTCCCTCCCTGTACAGCCAAAGCTGGCCTTGAACTTGGGAAACTGCCTCAGCTTCCTGAGTTCTGAGAACACAGATGTGACCCTAGACCTAACTAAAACCATGGATGTCTTTAAAACATCATTAAACTGAGGTCCATTCAATTTCCTCAGTGTCTTTCTCTAATTAGGTGAAAAGGAAACAATGGGTATCTTTAACAAAGGGTCACGATGCCCCCTGCGGATTCCACAGTCAAGTGGCAGTCACCAACAGTCGTGACTCACCCTTCTCCACTTAAAAAAAAGAGAAGAGGAGTTTACATTCAATGCATGTTAGTGACGAAGACTTGACCTTAACTTCGAAACACAACCTTCAACCTCCTTTACTCCTTAATTCCATTACCTCTGCTCACTGAATTCCAGATCTTATGCCCTGCTCACTCTCCCACACTAAACCATGTCCCTTTTCCAGCTCCTTGTCCTCTTGAGTCCTTCCAACTGAGTCCCGAGCAGCAGTCTTACTTACTGGGCAGGGCCAGGAGGGTGATGTATGTCTGCAGCTTCTCAAACATGGCCGTCATCCGCTTCATGTCCTGGGACAGCTCCAGGTTCCTGGCTCTCAGTGCAGGTGTGCAAAGGGAAGATTCACATTCTTCTTCTAAACTAGGAATGTCAGGGTTTCAAAGTGAGCATCCTGGATGACTTTCTTTTCCTTTTTTTTTTTTCAAATAAAAGATTCATTTTTGTGTGTCTAAATGTTTTATATATATATATATATATATATATATATAAAATTTTTTTATTTGTCTAAATGTTTTGCTTGCATATATGTCTGTGTACCATTCGCATGTCTGGTTCCTGAGGAGGCCAGAAAAGGGCACTGTACCCCTTGGAGCTAGTGTTACAGATGGCGGGGAGCTGCCTTAGGGATGCTAAAAATCAAACCCAGGTGCTCTGGAAGAACAGAACGTGCCCTTAAACACTGAGTCACCTCTCCGGCATGAAAGCAGAATATTTTGAAGTATTAAAGTTATTTTTTCAAAAAATTATTTGTATGTGTGTGCGCGCATGTGTCCGTGGGCCGCAGCACAGACACGGAAGTCAGAGGACAACCTGCAGGAGCCGGTTCTCGCCCTCCACCCTGAGAATCTCCACAGGCCTGGCAGCAGGAGTCTCCCTGGACCATACTGAAAATTCTTAAAATAGGGACGCTTGTCTCACTCAGTTTCTCACAGAGGCTTCTCAGAAGACTTAAAGCCAAACAGTTCCAAGAAACAAAAGCAAAACTGTCCCATTTCCCTATGGATTTGGGTGAAAACTGGTAACAAAACAACGGAACTCCAAGAAAAGCTGTGAAGAAGGAAGGGGGCTGGCTCTGGAGGGTCCCCAGCAGGGCACAAGTGCTGTGCTGAGCCAGGGTCAGTGACAACACAGCAGATGGAGTGGCTGGAGACTGTGTGTGAACCGAGTGCTCAAATGAGTGAGTTGGGTAGTTCAGTAATAAACACAGAACCTCTACTGGGGAAATCCTTAAATCATTTATAGAAGATAGTCCATTTAACTGAATTCCTAAAGGGAGTTAATTAAACAAAAACTGGCATTACTGCTACTATAGGCTCTAATGTCAAATAAATACTTGATATCGTGATGACAGGCATACTTTACTGTTCTCAACTTCAAGTGGGTACCTTAACTCTAAAGTTGTTTTGAAAAAGAGGACTCTTAATAGTGTTTAACAATTGTAGTAATCAAGTAAAAAGGTTAATATAAAACTAGAAAAATGCCAAGCATGGTGTGTGCCTGCAATCCCACCATCAAAAGGCTGAGGCAGGATGAGGAGCTTCAGGTGGGCCTGTGCTAGCCAAACTCTGTCCTCACCCCCAAAACAAAGCAGAAGAAACCTAGAAAAGTTAACACAGAAACAGGATTTCATCTATCTAGTTCCCTCGTCTCCTCTGCTTTAGGACGGCTCCACTCAACCCTGCTCTCCTTCAGGCCTGCTGCTCACAGTGGCCATTTGACAAAAGGTGGGCCAGCAGGACAGCTCGGCAGGTAAGGGCATTTGCCACCAAGAGAAAGGATTTAGCAAATGCTTTAAAATAAAATTATACAAATCCAGATGTGCACCCCTTTAATCCCAGCTCTCAGGAGGCTGAGGCAGGTGGAGCTCTATAAGTTCAAAGTAAGCCTGGTCTACTTAGCAAGCTCTAGGCCAACCAAGACTACATAGTCAGACCTTGTCTCAAAACAAACAAACAAACAAACAGTATTAAAACTTCCAAGCAATTTTATCAAATTCCCAGTACACTTTTATGCCTTTCTAGAAATGTAAGGTAGAATTAAAAATATTAATGCTGAATATTTAAGGTGGAATATTAGAGGTTTTGGAGTGATATAGCCTAGAGATCCAGAGCAGATAAAGATTTTTATTTTATAATTTAAATGTCTCCAATAATAAAAATAAAAAGATATCATTCTAAGGATACCTAAGGATTAAGATTCAAATGCAGAAGTTAAATATTCTAACTCCTATCCAGACATTAACAACAATAAAACAAAAACAAAAACAAAACCCCCAAACCACAATGTTTCTTCCAAAAACTGTGCCATTCCCAATTCTTGAAAACACTGATTATGACCTTATGCAGACAAAGGGCTACTGGAACCACAGCTGATTGACATTACTCAACCATATGACAGAAGGTCCAGACAGATGCAAGACACCCTGTTACTATTTGATTAACTCCAGAACAGGTCAGGTCCCACCCGCAGCTCCCCAAGCTCCCTGGCCTCCACGGAATGAATACCTTTTTAACTGATAGGGAAGGATCTTCCTAAGGAAGCGTACGTAGGAAGTTAAGTGGTCTGAAAACATTTTCAATTTCACAGTTGTCTCCTGGATAAAAACATAATTCCACAGTTAAAAGTGCTACCTGGCAATGAGAGCCTGAGTTTCCCACAATAAAACAGGGGGGAAAATTACCAGGACGGTCACAGTATCCTCAGTAATACTCTCGAAGACATGCAGCATTCCTTCCTCAAGGGGGCGGACGTAGGACGCGTTTTCATGAAGGTATTGGGAGAACTGAATAGGAAGAGAAGCGTTTGAATTAATTCCACGGAAAACAAGCGTCAGCACTCAGGAGGGGGACTCGCTGACTTCACACTGAAATTTTGAACACACTTCTGGAAAACCCCTCTAAAGCCCCAGATAAAATTCCCCGTCCCCATCCCAATTCAAATCAAGGAAGCAGAGGGGGGTGACAGTGAACAAGCAGGCAGCTGAGGGGACAGGTGACAGCCAGCACAGCACCCTGAAGAGCGAGCGCAGGGGCCCTGCACACTGGCCGCTCTGCAGGGACCCCAGTGAGGAAAAAACAGAAGGTTGGCGGGCTTTGTACTATGCACCTCAGTTTTCCAAAGCAGCCCACCAGGCAGCTTCTTGTTTACTGCATACACTGTTCAGGGTTAACAAATGCCAGAATGTAAGCAAGGTGAGTTAAAATGTTCATTATCATCACTGATGCCATAGCATGCAAACAGAGTCAGGGACTGCGGCTACAGCCCGGGCCACAGGGTGTGCTTGGTCTGTGTGAGGTTGGGGTGTGTGTAGGGGGGCGGGGAGAAATCCCAACATTGGAGGGTGCAAATCTCTATATTCTGGACAATTTAGAAGCAAAAGGGTAAGACGCATTGAAGAAATGTCCCAGCCAGCTGCGTATTTCCTAATGGCTCAAGTTTGGGCTTCTGCAGATAGACATGTACTGTCCTCTACAAGATGCAGGTGACCCTGTGCAACACATGGTAACGCTGTCCTCCTGCACAGCTCAAGCAGCTGGGCTCCACTGCCCACAGCTCAAGCAGCTGGGCTCCACTGCCCACAGTTCAAGCAGCCGGGCTCCACTGCCCACAGCTCAAGCAGCCGGGCTCCACTGCCCACAGCTCAAGCAGCTGGGCTCCACTGCCCACAGCTCTGAAATCGGAGTTCCCAGCTGCTTTAAGAGTCTAGAAACAGTTTACCCCTTTGGCCATCTTCTAGCAAAAGGTTTCCAGACCTTCAACACTGGAGACTTTGTAGAAAAATCAGAGGGACTTTCATAGGCTAAAGCACTGAAGACGAAATACTGAGAAATACATGAAGTCTTCAAAAGAATGAGGTGCTCTGGACAAATTAGAATTACAAAAGCTATTTTTATGAGGCTCAGTAGATTTGTGCACTCACTGAAATGGATGAAAACCAAGCCGCCGAGGCACAAGAATGGTGGTGGCTAACTTCTACCGAGTGCTCACTATACGCCAGGCACTCTGGTAAATGATTATGGCTAACTTCTACCGAGTGCTCACTAAATGCCAGGCACTTTGGTAAATGGTAATGGCTAACTTCTTCCAAGTGCTCACTACACGCCAGGCACTCTGGTAAATGGTAATGGCTAACTTCTTTCGAGTGCTCACTACAAGCCAGGCACTCTGGTAATGGTTATGGCTAACTTCTTTCGAGTGCTCACTACATGCCAGGCACTCTGGTAATGGTTATGGCTAACTTCTTTCGAGTGCTCACTACACGCCAGGCACTCTGGTACTTCTTCGTTACCTGTGTATATCTGTGACATGGGCAAGTCCCTCTCCCAATTCAAAGCAGAGGGATTAAACAAGTCTCCCAAGGGGACACAGCTACAAAGTGTCCTAAGAAGTCCAACTTCAGAGTCCAAGTCTTGGCCACCTACTAGGCACTTTGGGTACCTGTAGACATGAGCATATCCAACCACTAGAACTACAAAGCTAGGCACCAAACAAACAAACAAACAAACAAAACAACAACAACAAAAAGCTAGGAAGAGTCAGATTAAGTAGAAAAGCATGGCTGATCACAGGTCACATTATCAAGCTCTCAGAGGACACATCTGTAACAAGATCCCTCAGCTTCCCTTGTATGTGAGCTGGCCTCCAAGCTGACCTCAGTGACGCCCATTCTTGCTTTTGCATGCTACCCACTCATATTGTTTCAGGGTTAGTCTGTGTGACCAATAACACAACAGGCATGACAAATGGGACTAGCCAAGTGTCCCCAGAGACTATGGCTTCCACGTCTTTTGAGCCAAGCTCTCTGAGGGATGTTAGGTGTCATGTCATGAGAACGTCAGCCTAAAGAGAAGGGCACATGAGGAACAGGCTCCTGGGCACCAGCCAGCACTAACTTACCAGGCCTGTGAATAAACAAATCTGAGCCCCTCAGAAGTCCATCCCTCCGCAGACCCGGGGACATCGTGTGTGTAACCCTATGAGAAGTCAGGAGTCGCAACTCCCTAGGCAGCTGGTCCCTGAATTCCTAACCACAGAAACCAGGAGATAGCCAGTGTCTACTGTTTCAAACTACTAAGTCCCGGGTAGCTTACTGTCCAGTTATACAAAATGAATATACTCATTAGCATTTCAGCTTTACAGTTAAATAAAATTTTACACAGGGTGGTGATGGCACACCTTTGATTCCAGCACTCAGAGGCAGGAGGATCTCTGTGAGTTGGAAGCCAGTCTGCTCTACAGAGTTTCAGGACAGCCAGGGCTGTTACACAGAGAAACCCTGTCTCAAAATAACAACAACAACATAATAATAATAATAAATTTTGCAGGTGTCCTTAAATCCTTTTTAGAGTTCCTTGGGTAAGGAGGCAAACTCTTTCAGTCAAAAGAAAGCACAGGGATTGAGGAAAGTAACGTGCAAAGCTCTTCTCCCCTCAGTCAAGGCCCACAGACCCTGAAAAGCTGCCACACTCAACGCTCTGCCTTTCCCACCAGACGCCCGAGCAGAAGGAAAGAGCAGGCCAACTGCTGGCTGTTTGGCCCCATGACAGGGTCACAGCAACTACAGACAAGACAGAAACATGCCAGCGAATTACCCCTCCGGCAACAAAACAAAACTTCCACTCTGCCAAGCGCTGTCAAAAAGCCGCCCAGGCCACAGGGAAGGCCTCTGCCTTGGCCGGCCTCAGGGGCCTCCGAAAACAGCCACTTTGCTGTCCTGATTTTCCTCCCATTCCTCCCCTCCAGGACTTCACATTCCAGCCCAGAAGTTCACCCAGCACACCCTCTCCACCATTCCCCCAAGTTCAGCCCCACCCACCATGCTTTCCTGCTTCACATTTCTCTTTCTTTCTTTCTTTCTTTCTTTCTTTCTTTCTTTCTTTCTTTCTTTTTTTTTTGGTTTTTCGAGACAGGGTTTCTCTGTGTAGCTTTGCGCCTTTCCTGGAACTCACTCTGTAGTCCAGGCTGGCCTCGAACTCACAGAGATCCTCCTGGCTCTGCCTGCCGAGTGCTGGGATTAAAGGCGTGGGCCACCACCGCCCGGCCCTGCTTCACATTTCTACTCACATAGTTACTTCTAAGAGTTCAAAAATACCAAGGGGGGCGGGGCGCCAATCACCATCCCTCTTCCTGTATTCAAATCTTTTCTTTTTTTGTAAGATTTATTTATTTACTGTGTATACAGTGTTCTGCCTGCATGTATACCTGCAGGCCAGAAGAGGGCACCAGATCTCATTACAGATGGTTGTGAGCCACCATGTGGTTGCTGGGAATTGAACTCAGGACTTCTGGAAAAACAGCCAGTGTTCTTAACTGCTGAGCCATCTCTCCAGCCCCCTATATTCAATCTTGCTCAGTCTTCAAGGCTCCAAAACCCAATCTTTGCAGATTCTTCATGGAGCATTGCCCATCCCCGAAAACTCCACACCAGTAGCTGGATGGCCGACTCACTTGCTCACTCACTCATTCACACACTCATTCAATCACTTCCTCGACTGCTCACTCTGAAGTCTTCTGATAATTCTTAACACCCTGTATTAGCCATAATCTGTTCTGGTGAAGACCATGACTTGTGATTTCTTCCGTGTCTCCCACCATACTTGGCTACTACAGGAAGTGGTCGGAACGGAATTCCCAATTTGTTCTCCCGCTCTGTCCAGGGCAACAAAAGGCATCGTGACTACTTACCTTCTGATTCAGTGGCGATATGGCATCTATGGCCGAATCAACAGGGAAAATTTGAATCCTCTGCTCTGTATAGGTGTGAAAGTTCAGAAGAGCCGGAACAAGATCCTGCACAAAAGCCAGGGCCTGCCCAGCTATATCCCGCATCTTCAGCTTTAAAATGCAAAGTGCACATAGTCAACCATGCAGCAATTGTTTTAAAGCACTTGAACCCAGTGAGGTCACGCCTCAGCCTCCCTTCATTCGCTCAAACTTGAACATTGGTGTCCTTCCGTCTAAGTAAGTCAGGAAGCCACTGGCTTCGGCAAATATGCCTCAGCTATCTGAGTGCAAAGCCCCCACCTAAAATAAAAGCCTGCTTTACACAGTAAGCCATCCCATAATTCAGTTCCAGTGTGAAAAAATGAGGAAAACATCAAAAATCAGTGGTACCGCCAGGTATGGGGGGGCACACGCCTTTAATCCTAGCACTTGGGAGGTGGAGGCAGGGGGATCTCTGTGAGTTGAGGCCAGTCTGGTCTACAGATTAAGTTCTAAGACCACCAGAGCTACACAATGAGACCCTGTCTAAATAAAATAATCAGTACTGGCAAAGGTGCTTGCCCCCAATGCCCCCAAGTCTGATGATCAAAGTCAGTACACAGGACCCATGTAGTGGGAGGAGCAGAGGGACTCGCACTGGCTGTCCTCAGGCCCCCCCAATAAATAAGTAAATGTAAAATACACAAAAATGTAAAAAATCAGCAGAGCATGAATTCAATAAAAGCAACTCCTACATCTGAAGAAACGGATGGCGTAACGCGGTGGCCTGGCCCATCACAGAGACCCAGACAGCTAGCTCACTTGGTAGGACAGTGCACACGTGGCTGAAACTGGGAACACACACTCGCTCCATCCTTTACCTGATGTCTCCTGTTGTGCGGTGGAACGTTGAGAGAGTTGTACAGATTATACTCTACAAAACAAAAGGGAAGCCATTAGAGCTATCTCAATCTTCAGAGGAGCACTGCAAAACAGCTTCCTAGGAGAATTCAAAAACCAAGCACCAGGGGGTGGAATACACAGGGATCTGCGGTTTCTAGAGCAGTAATAACTGTTTCTTTGTTTAGCTTCGGGATTACAAGAAACAAACTACTCCTGGATTCCCACGTCAAAGGAATCCTTTCAAACACCTCTTTGCGGCCTCTCAAGATTCCTTCCAAAGGCTCTTGATGTTCTCGCTGTCATCAGTCAGTCTACAATAACCTGCCCGGACTATCATAACCCTCCAAAACACCAGTTCCCTAACAGAAGCACATTTCACTGTCTGTGGCCGCTGCTCCCACGGTCTTCCTCAGTCCTCATGCCCAGGCTGTCACCCTGGTCTACACTGTCACCACAGTGCTTGTAGCTGTCATTTTAGGCCTTCATCTCCCGTCACCACCCGGTCACTCACAGCCATTGGGAAAGTCCCTGTGCCTTCTCACCGCAGCTAAGGTTCCACTGCCGTCACTGACTGTGGCCCCAGCTTGCCCTGTCCCTCAGCACCTCTGCCTTCTTTCTATCAGCCCTCTTGGGGCCTTGCTTCTTGTCCCCCCAAAGCTGGTCTATCACCTCAACAATGCTCTGCTAACCAAACCAGAGCCAGGTCTGCCGAGATATATTCCACATGGCTTCAGTGGAGACTTCAGCTCCACTAGGAAACCAATCTAGGGCTTCACTGCTACGCCCTCTCCTGCTTTTCAGGACAGGCATCCCAAACTTCTCCATTCCTAGTCTCCTCCCCTGCTGAATGCTAGGACCAGGGCCAAAGTAAAAGTGTTCTTTAAAAAAGTCTCCGTGTGCAATGCGAGTGTGTGTGTGTGTACTGTGTACCACACATGTGCAGGTGGGCCCACAGATACGATGTGACAAGTATCTAAAACTGGTGACAAGTAGTATTGGAAAAGGAAATATAAGTGCATAAGATCCAAAAGCTACTAATCACTAATGGCTACAAAGAGTAACAAGTAACCACCAGGGCTCCACAGGCACAGCCAGGGTGCAGGGATGCCATGCAGAGTGTGGAAGCTGGAAACAGGCCTTGCTTTCAAGGCAGGATTTAGGTTGTTGACACAGACATGGCCTGTGCTGATTTTAACTATCTGATGTCTTTGCGTGTCTTGCCTGTATAAACAACTCTAGTTACAAAAACAATTACAGTGCATGTTTGTGCACCCCATGGATGCCCGCAGCATGAGACCCCCTAGAACTGGAATTACAGACAGTTATGAGCTACCATGTGCGTGCCGGAAATAGAGACCAGGTCCTCTGGAAAAGCAACCAGTGCTCTCAACAGCTGAGCCCCACCGATGCTGACTTTAGATGCGTTCAAAGTACCCCCAGCTTTTCTAAGAAAAGTTTAAGAGAACTAAGAAATAAATTTCAAATGCAGCTGTAGAAGGAAGTGTGTATTAACTTGGTTGTAGACTTCAAATTCCAAACATTTTTTTTTTAATTTTTTTTCCATTTTTAAAAACTAATTTATTTGCTTGAGCAGGTGGGAGCAGGCACCTGAACGCCACAGCAGATCCAAGTCAAAAGACAACTTCCGGGAGTTCTGGGGACAAAACTCAGGTAGTCAGGCTTGGCAGCAAGCACCTTCACCCACCTGCTTAGCCACTTTGCTGGCCTCCAAACACGGATGTTCTTTGCTTTCAATTAATTCTTACCTACAGGTTAAACATCTGTTGCACATGTGAGTGCTGTTCTAGGGTATTGTTCCAGTTCTTTTTGTTGCTCTTGGATGTGTGAGCTACCAGGCCATCCCCAGGAGGAAACAAAACTAGCCTTCCCAACACCGTCCTGTCACTGGGGATTCCCCAAGGTGCAGAAGCTAACAGGCCGAAGAGACACATCCCACTGTGAACACAGCACCCCCAGACCCACTGAACAGTTTCTCATACAAACGTCCTGCCACTTCACAGAAAGGCTGGTTTGTCCTGGGAGATGAGAAGCGCAGTTAAAAAGATGCATGGGCCATCTTCTGAGAAGACTGGCTTTGGAGCACTTAGGAGATCATTTAAAATGTCCCTAGGAAACAAGACACCCACAGCTGATCAAGAGAGCCAGACAGAGCCCTCCACCGGGCCAATTCGGCTTTTTTGCTGAGATCTGAAATTATCTTACTTAACCAGCTACCACAGAGAGATTCAAAGATGCAAATAACAGAAAACTTACGTTTATGTGATACCTACTTGTATCATTAAAAGGTACTTTTTCATTGATGATTGATAAGGATTCCTCTAATCTACCTGACAAATCTTCATGAAGATTCTTTAACTGTAATTGACTGAAAGAAAAAAGAATCCACAAAACCACATTATTACCAATCAGTGAATCATCAATTGCTTGTTACCCCAACAGCTGGCAGCAGATTCTCAGAGAGCTGTGCCGACATCTGGAACATTCCGCTGAGAGTTGTTCAAAGACGATGTTAAGAGAGGAACCAGCCCCATTCCCAAAGCCCCGGGGACTCCTGGGGAATCTACCATAGTCCCAATTTCTCACACAACCTGCATTTACTTCCCCAAGATAATTATAAATTTCCTGATTACTATCTCTAAATGTTTATTCAATTATCACTGTACAGTTTTTTTAAGTATTATATCAGGTTATTTCTTACTTGAGTTCAAAAGCTGACAATTTGTTTTGTCTAAATTATTAGCACAGATACCATCTAAGGCACACGTGTATTTCTACCAAAGCAGTGAAATCTAAGTATTATGGTAAATACCAAAAAACAAAGCATTAAGACTATGAATAGCTTTGGCACATTGCTCTGTAATGCTCTCAATTAGACCTATAACCTCAACCTTATTCAAAATGTACCATAAGAAAGTTGGCATCGGCCGGGCGGTGGTGGCGCATGCCTTTAATCCCAGCACTCGGGAGGCAGAGCCAGGCGGATCTCTGTGAGTTCGAGGCCAGCCTGGGCTACCAAGTGAGTTCCAGGAAAGGCGCAAAGCTACACAGAGAAACCCTGTCTCGAAAAAACCAAAAAAAAGAAAGTTGGCATCACTTAGTCATGTTTCCTGTTAGAGACTATTAGATGGTCCCTGACCCAGGAGAGTCAGAAGCACAAAGTCCCAGTCAAGGAGATGAGAGCTGGATCTCCCAGACCTATGCTGAGGCCCAGCAGAGGCCACTCTGTCAAGATGCTGTGGCCCGAGACTGGCAAAGGGCCCTGGCAGTGCCCTACTACAGTCTCCTCAGCTCAGCGTGGACAGAAAAAAAGGAGCGAAACAGAGGTCTGGGCTTTGATTCTGACCTCAGGACCCTGCTGTGGGATGTCGTTCTGTATACTGTGAATGTATGGTGCTCTGATTGGCTGATAAATAAAATGCTGATTGGTCAGTAGCCAGGAAGTATAGGTGGGATAAGCAGACAAGGAGAATTCTGGGAAGAGAAAGGCTGAGTCAGGAGTCACCAGCCAGACACAGAGGAAGCAAGATGTGAAGGCAGAACTGAGAAAAGGTACCAAGCCACATGGCTAAACATAAATAAGAATTATGGGTTAATTTAAGTGTAAGAGCTAGTCAGTAATGAGCCTGAGCTAATGGCCAAGCAGTTATAATTAATATTGTCTCTGTGTGATTATTTTATAAATGGCTGCAGGACTGTGGGTGAGAGATTTGTCCCGATCACAGGCCAGGCAGGACACAGGAAATCTTCCAACTACAGGACCCCTTGGCATTCACGTTTCCACATACCATTCTTCTGTTCGAAGTCGACATTCCTTGGCCTCCTTTTCTAGAGTCTGAGATTTTACCTGAATTTGGGGGGAAAGAAAAGAAAAGCTGACAGCCCAGACTATGGCTGAGTCCCCAGACAGCACCCCAGAACTCACAGGAGCCAGACCTAGTTATCAACGTGCCTCCCTGGGCAGCAGACTTACTTCTAGCTTAGCCTTGTCATTCTGTAGTTTCTCAATGGTCTCCATGTACTTCCGGGTCAGGCCGTCAATCACAGCTTGGTGCTGAGCAGCTTCCGTTTCCAGAGCGGCCAGGCGACTCCTCAGCTCTGCTTCCACATGCTTGTGATGCTCATCGGCTTCGAAAAACTGAAAGGAAGAGATCCCAATGCATGCAGCGAGGCCAGCAGCAGCCACGCACCCTGGGACTGCCGTGTGGCTGATGGGAGGTGAGCTAAAGGCCCCAGAGCACTTAATTCCCACAGGGAACAGGGGTGTACTTCCTTATCCCTCTTTCACAGATGTGGAAAGTTAAATGTGTTACACGGTCTTTGTCTCAGTTAAAACACGACAGAAATGACACTGAAACAGAGAAACCTGCTCCACAGCCTGGCACCTCCCTCCTTAGGCCCACAAATCTCTACTCTGAACAACTAACTATCTATAGACAATTCAACCGAGGTGCTTCTCCTAAAACATACAAAACTTTTTCCTTAATAAACCTGATACTAATTAAGAGTTATGAATACTTAGATATAAAGTGCACTGAGATCAAATTTTTCAAGATTTTTCTTTTTCTCAATACTTGTGTGTATTTGTGTGTGCATGTACAGAGGTCAGAAGGCAGGAGTCAGTTTGCGGTCCCAGGGATTGAACTCGGATGGTCAGGCTTGGCAACAAGCACCTTTATGCACTGAGCCATCTGTGACCCCTGACATCTTTCAAAGCTGGGCACAGTGATGCATACCAGTAACGTCAGCACTTCATAAATGGAGGCAGGGGGACTACAATTTCAAAAACATCCTCAGCAACACAGGGCGTTCAAGGCTAACACTGAGCTACAAGAAAAGCTGCCTCAAAAATACAAAAAACAAATCACAACAAACAAAATCCTAAACATCATAGATCATGAAACAAGCCCTTCTTGTTGATAAGCTCCCACAAAATGACCCCTCTCATCAACTCTGGGTAAAGGGACTTGTGCCTATATATTTCTAATCCGAAGACTCTGAACAAATGCACATCAAGTAATGTGTGAGATTTAAGAAACGAACAAATCATAGTCACATTACATACTTAAAGGACATAGGAAACATTAAAAATCCATGTAGACAGCAAGGTAACTAACTATTGCATCAACTTTCCCACATCTCAGATTATAAGACCTGTGGAATATTCCTTTACACTGTGTGAATATATGTCGATGTGATTGGTTTAATAAAGAGGCCAACTGGCCAATAGCTGGACAGGATAAGGTTAGGCGGGAGAGCCAGACTGAGAATGCTTGGTAGAAGGGCAGAGTCTCGGAGTTTCAAGCAGATGCAGGACGCAGCAGATGGGCATGCCATACTGAGAGAAGATACCAAGCCACGTGGCAAAGCATAGGTAAGAAATATGGGTTAATTTAAATGTAAGAGTTAGCTAGTGACAAGTCTGAGCTGTTGGCTGAGCATTTATGATTAATATTAAGTCTCTGTATGTCTATTTGGGAGCTGCTGGTGGGATAGAAACTTCTGCCTACAAAGATTCATTTGTTTTTTTAAATATTTATGTATTTTATATGTATGAGTTTTGTTTTGGTTTTGGTTTTATTTGTCTTCGTGTTATATACCTCAGCCACATACATACAGTGCCCTCAGGGGCCAGAAAAGGGATCCCCTGGTTCTGGAGTTAGAGGCAGTTTTGAGTCATAAAATGGGTGGTGGAACTGAACCTAGGTCATCTAGAAGAGCAGGAAGTGCTCTTCACCACAGAGCCTCCCCCCAGTGCCAATCTCCATTTCTTTAAACATTTATTTATTTATTTATTGGGTGGGGGCACAAGTCAGCATGCATGTGGTAGTCAGAGGGACAACCTGTAGGAGTTGGCTCTCTCCTTCCACTGTGTGGGGCCCAGGGAGTGAACTCAGGCCTTCAGGCTTGACCAGTGCCTTTACCCACTGAGCCATCCTGCCAGCCCCCAGCCCCATCTTCTTCTGTCACCTGTATATGCAGCCGCTCATTCTCCTCGATTTTCTTTTGCAGATCTTCATCGAAGACGCTCTTCTGCTCTTGACTCAACTGAGAAGAAGATTCGCCACTTTTCTGAGGGAAAGAACAAGTTATGTCCACACAACTCGGATCCTTTAGAGCGACAAGCTGAGGCACACAGCACCTACAACCTTAGTGGCTTGTCTTCTGTGTGCCCACCCCTTTCAAACAGCCCCGCAAACGGCACAATTCACCGCTTGACTTCGCCTACGGGATCCAAACTGGAGCCACAAAGACTACAAAGGCAAGACAGCTTGAGAGAGGGCCAGAGAGGAAGGTAACTGGGCTCATCAGTTCCTGCACAGGAATTCAGGAGCTGCTGGAACACAGAACAGCAGGACCCCTCGTCTCAACCTGAGCTTTCGGTGTGGGAGAGATTATGTTAGAGTCTCAGTTATTACATTCCTTTAAGAAGTTCTATTAAGTCATGTAGCAGCAGTCACAAATACATGTTCATGTGAGAGTCCACATCAATTTCTATTTTAATAAAATCCTAACCACGTTAAAATAAAGCTATTATGCACACAAGAAAAAAACCTGAGCTTATGAAAAATTCCTTTCTTGCTAATGTTCACTTTTCCACTAAGAAGAATAGCCCTATTTAGAGATCTAAGAAAGAACGTTTGTTTCTGTGTGACACAGAACTGAGACTATTCGAGGAGCAGTCTAACAATGACACTGTGTGACAACAGTCACCGATCTCTGCCTTTTCTGTACCTCACTCATCACTTCAGATGAACTCACCTGCCGACACACTACCAATCGGTGGGGAAAAGATCCTTTGTAAACACAGCTATATCAGAAACCAGAGACACTAAGTATCCATCACATTTGAACACAAAACCACATAAGGCACACTATGGAAGGACCTACTTGTGGTCCTCGGTGTTCCAAACTTGGAACCTTTAACTAAGACTAGTTCACAAGTCTTAGACAGCGCTGCTAGATAATTAATCTGTCACATTAGCCAGGCGTGGTGGCTCACACCTGGAATCCCAGCACTTAGGAAGCCGAGACAGAAGAACTGCTAAACATCCGAGGCCAGCCTGGCCTACATACCAGGGCAGCCTGAGCTATAGCGTAAGACCCCCCCCCCCAACTCAAAAAAATAGAACAACAAAAACACCTGATAGTCATAGTTGAAGTCTAGACAGCTATCTCCTCCCAGGGATCATCTGGAATTCCCAAAGCATGCACACTTCCTAGTGACTCTAATATGTACATGGTAGGCTCTCTTTGTCCCTCTTGACCGGAACACTTCAGAGCACCCTTCTAAACAGATCAACGCATTTGGGAAAGGTATTAATATATCACATGATGATACAGCTTTAGGCACTTCATGTGATCACCTTTAATCCTCATAAGCCTTAAATTCTCATATCCACATTACAGATGGATAAATCGAGGCTAAGAGATTAACAGCTTTGCCACAGTCGTAGAGTTATAAACGGCAGGCCGAGAATTCAAACCAAGCTTGACTACAGCCAGTGTTCTTCCCTCTACAGAGTCTTCTTCGGGGTCCCTGTCTGCTTTTTCCTTCACCACAGCCTGTTAACACCCTGCAGAATGTGGGTCTATATACACGGAAGACTTAACCCTCGACCACTAGCCCAGCACGCCTTCTTATGTTCTTAAGCACAGAAATCTGCCTCCCAAGAAAAGCACAAAGGTAACACTTCATCTCAGAGGCTCCAGCTGCACCAGCTCGAGCAGCTACAGTCCATCACTTACTACCTCTGAGTTCATTTGCCTTACCTTTGGCTAGCAGGAATTATGGTAACACAGATATCAATTTTGAGCAGTATGAGCTATTCCGTTGATTTTCTCAGCTACTAACTCAATTACGCACACTGGCTGCTAATGAATTTTTAAAACCTGACTTTTCTATGGCAATGCCCCTGAAGTGGTGGTCACCGAGGCCACACCTGTCATCCCAGCACCAGGAGGCTAAGATGAGAGCATTGCGGATTTGAGGCCAGCCTGAGCTGCAAGAAGAGATCTTGTCCCCAAAACAAAAGAAAACGGGAAAATGGCCCTGTGTGGATGTATTAATGACAAACACCTCCCCTCTGGACTCAGGTCCCAGATACAACCATGGAGCACTGAGGGCCTGGAGTGGCTCTGCTGTTCACGCCAGCCGGTGCCTCTCCACAGACCACCCAGGGGCCTCGACTCAACTTACCTTGTTTTTCTTGCCTCGAGGCTCACTCAGCGCCAGCTCCTCTTGAAGGAGTTCCACCCTCTTGGCAAGCTGCAGATTTCGAAATGTCAAACTGTCCATTTCCTGCTGTAGTTTCCTCAACGACTGATCCTTCATTTTCAGTTGTTCCTACATCAAAGCGAAACAGTTCCTCACACACTCTGCTTGGCTTTTTTTTCTTTTTGAGTCTTTGTTCCACCAACATAAAATCAAACCCGCTTGCTTCAGGGGATGGGTGTGTCATATATTTATTATTTCAGATATGTTTTAGCTATTTTGCACAGAAATAGCTTCCAGCCACACCAGTATATTTATAAATAAATATACTGAGCGGGCAGACAGGCCAGGGGCTACACGTTTCTAACCCTGGATGTGTTAAGGGAACCGTAGACTTACTGATGACACCCTCAGTGCTCATGGAGGGCAGGAGTCTGTTTATGTTCCTTTCTCTGTAAGTCCTCTCTGAATGTAAATGAAGTCTTGTCCCCACTTCACCCCCTTTCTTTGAGCCACGCTGGGGACAGACCCTAACCTGGTCTTCAAGGACGCCTACATGAGCGCAGAGCTACATGCCAGCTCCAGGTCTTCCCAGCACGCTGCCTGCCACCTGCCTGCCACCTGCCTGCCACCTGTTAGGTTCTGAAGCCAGCCTTACCACAGCACACGAGGACTTCCACACTCTGGTCCACAGCGGCTCACTTTCAAGCCCTTGAAAAGAGACTCAAGACCTACGATCTCAATAACATCCTATCAGCTGACTATTCTCTACTATTTACAAAGGGAGAAGAAACAGCAAGTTAGAGACATAGTTTTAAAAATTTGAAAAATCCACTATTTTACCTACACTCTACTTACAACTTTGTGCTCACTGATAACCAACATAAGCAGCCAGTCTTCCGTCTATTTAAATAATTACTTTGACTAATTTCCCTGAGAGAAAGAATTATAAGACTAAGCAGTGAGATCAACGAACAGACACTCCAACTGTACTGAAGCAGCAGCCTGAATGGCCCGCTGCTGTGTGTGCTGGGGAGTGCTTTGCATGACAAAGGCAGTGAGAGGGCCCCAACCCTGTGCCCTGTTCAGGAGGAAAACACTTCTTCTTCTTTACCATTTATTCAGTATGCCCTTCACTTTTACCTGAAGGTCAAAGGTACACATAGGTCCAGCTCAAGTGTAAAACATCACAAAACCTTAAACTAAAGAAAGTTCAATCCAACTGACTCTGGGGCAAATCCAATTAAATCAATCCGAGGACACTGTAACAGTCACTGTACTGTAATTACAATGTACTGTAACATCATACTGTAACTGCAATGACCTCAGAATGAACAGGATGCAAAGCCATTTCTTTACACTGGTGCAATGAGTCACCACTAGTGGAATGATGCTCCGAATGAGCTAACCAATCATCAGCTTCGGAAACGTTGTGTGCCAACTGCTATCTAGAGCCCAGCTTCTGCAACAGGATGATATCACTATCGATCCTTACAGAGTTGTTGGAAATAAGACAATGGGTGTAGTATGAGCTCAGTACGAAGCCTGGCATGTGGCGAGCGCTCAAAGAGAGAACTAAATATTTTCAGTGCCACTGCCATGACCATGCACACATTCCTACCACCACAAGACCAGCACTAGGAGCTGCCAAACAGAGCAAGCTATTTGGAAGACACTTCCTCAGTACTAGGTTTTCATTAGGAGAGTCAGTGATCAATTCCTCCAGGGTTTCAGGAAAGTAATCCATAACCTACAATTAATCTCTCCAATCAAAAACATCGCAAGCCACCATCTATTATAGGCCAGATAGAATGGGCAGAGACAAATCCTTTCTCAGCCCGTTATGTTTCAGTTAACAGTGGTGCTGGTGGACAAACTGACTGCTCAAGCAGTGTGCACACGGACACAGGTTAATCACTACCAAGTGGCAAACTAACGGCAAGAATAAATGGACCGCGTGATCCACGCAGTCACGCTCATTTCTTAGGGCCCGTCTGCTGAGCACCGGAGACGCAAATACAAGCATGCCCAGTCCCCTCAGAGTGCTGCCTGGAGATGGCAGAGACAAGGCTGCATTCATCCAGATGGATTTGACTCTGCAAAGGCCCTGAACTACAGGAGAAATGCGTTAGATAAAGTCACTATTGCTCTACATTTTTAGCTGAGGAGACATATAATATGCATACCTACGGAGGGAAGTTAGACGTGGCAAACACTCTTACCATGCCTAACCCTAGTAAATCAGTGTCAGAGTTGGGACTTTATCCCCCAAACCATCTGCTTTCCCAAACACGGAACAACCTTTGCTACTCCGGGTTCCCATTGCATACCTTTAGAACAGCAGAGCTGGCCTGCTCATCCACAACGCCTTTCTTCAGGACCTGATTCTGAGCTCGAAGCTGAAAACAGAAAGTTTTAATATAAAACAACCACTTACAGCAAGGCAATCACAATTACTTCATAATGAAAATTACCCACTGAATAACAATTACTTCATAATGAAAATTTCCCACTGAATAACTAATATCCTCTCATATTATATATACATTTATGTGTGCATGAGTGCGTGTGAATGTGAGTGTGTGTGTTTGTGTGACAACAAACACTATTTGCTCCCAAAAAGGAAATACATATAATAACTTGCCAAACGGAACACAGAAGACAAGTTCTCTAATGACAGAAACCTAGTCACTAGCACATCTGTGTCCCTGGGCTGGGGCTGTAGCTCTGTGGCAGGGTGCTTGCCGAGTGTGATCTCGGGGCTCATTAAAAAGATAAATAAGTAAAATAAAAATAAAACCCAGGTCTTCTGCCTTTATATAGACTTACAGTCTTTTTAAGTCATGGTCCTAAATTTAAAATGATATAATAAAAGAAAATGTGGGGCTGGAGAGATGGCTCAGCAGTTAAGAGCACGGACTGCTCTTCCAGAGGACTTGAGCTCAGTATCCAGCACCCACTTTGTGGATCCCAGTCCCAGGGCACCCAATGTCCTCTTCGGGCCTCCAAGGCTACTATACACGAGTCTGCATGCCACAGACACATACATGCATGCAAACACTCATATGCGTAAAATAAAAATCAAATTGAAAAACAAAGAGAGAAAATGCCATTTTCTTGAAATTCTGGAACACTGTTGATTTGTAAGACACAAGGGAATGAATGACAGGGTAAGAAGTGAACAGAGTGGAGGGTGCCAACAGACTCCGGGGACCCGGTGCTCAGTATCAGACACACAGCTGCCATCACCACAGGAATGCCCCCAGAATAGCAGGCTGCTGTCAGCCATCAGCCGAGGCAGGCTCAGTTTTTAAAGTCACGGTACCTCCAAACCCCGTCTACACACACACACAGTCAGTAAAGTGCTCGCCTTACAAACACAAGGACATGAATTCAATTTCATGAACCCATGTTTTTGTTTTTGTTTAAAAAAGGTGGGCGTGGTGAACTGGGGAGTTGAAGACCGGTCCAACTCTGGGGCTTGGTGACCAGTTAGCCTCGCCTGCTGGTAAGTGTGGGCCAGTGAGAGACCCTTTCTCCACAGCACCTGAGGAGTAATGCTGAGCTTGTTCTCTGGCCTTCAAGTGTGCGCGTGTGCGCACATACGTACACACACACACACATGCATACACACACATATGCACACACACACTCACACATACATACATACACACACACATGCATACACACACATATGCACACACACATACACACACTCACACATACATATACACACACACACACACACACACACACACACACACACACACACATCCACTTGCATTACATCCCAAGTGCCTTCTATGTGTGACATCACCCGGTGGTGTCCTCATCTCCACTTGAGAGATAAGGACACCAAGTCACAGAACAGCAAGATGGCCTCCTGAGATGAGGAGCCCGGCAGTTCTGACTCCACTGTTATCATGCCAGCTACTGTTTTACAGAGCTGTGAGAGAAAAGTGGGCTGGTAAGATGGACCTTCTCCTTGGGTAATGAGGTACAACTTGAGCTTTTCCCCCCACAGTTACTTTTTAAAATGTATGTGTAACTGTATCACAGTTATTTACTATGTTTCCGTGTGTGTGTCTGTCTGTCTGTCTGTCTGTGCGTGTGTATGTGTGTGTGTGTGTGTGTGTGTCTGTGCATGTGTATGTATGTGTGTGTGTCTGTGCGTGTGTATGTGTATGTGTGTGTGTGTCTGTACGTGTGTATGTGTGTGTGTGTCTGTGCATGTGTATGTGTATGTATGTGTGTGTGTGTATGTGTGTGTGTGTCTGTGCATGTATATGTGTATGTACGTGTGTGTGTGTCTGTACGTGTATGTGTGTGTGTCTGTGCATGTGTATGTGTATGTATGTGTGTGTGTATGTGTTTGTGCATGCGTGTGTGTGTGTGTGTGTGTGTGTGTGTGTGTGTGTGTGTGTATGTGCGCATGTGTCGAGCTTGTCAGCAAGCCCACCTGCCATGACCTGCTGGGCCATCCCTGGCCCTGTCATGTTATTTATCAAATGAAGTAAAGCAGCAGGTAAGTTTCCACTTGTGCCTACAGCTGTGTGACCACCACAGCCGGCTCTAGAGGGTCAAACCCTCTCCACAGTAAGAGGAAGTGTTCTCAGCAAAGGACACAGCACAGTGGGTGTAAACACGAACCCAGTGTGACCGGAGCTCAACACAGACACCGAACACCTGTTTCCTCTGAGAAACTGAAATGGGATCATTTTATCTATGAGCTTAAAAAAAAAATCTATTTCACCAGGTATGCTGGCTCACAGATCCCACAACCTGAGTGGCTGGGGATGGAGGGTCACAAGATCAAGGGCAACCTGGGCTGCAGAGCAAGCTTGAGGCTGGACTAGTTTGCAGGAAGACCCTGCCTCAAGTTTAATGAATGAATTAATTAAAATTCTAACCCTGCCCAGCTCAGATCTGTCTCCTGAGAAAGAACAGAGGTGACTCTGTTCTGTGCCCAGAAAATGGGAATATTGAACGCTAAATCTTCTTGGGGGATTTAAAACAAAACAGGAAGTTTAGAAAGAAAAGACAAGCATCTTTCCAAAGGGAAGTGAAGAGGCACAGCTCACAGCTACAACAGGAAGCACATGGAAACCCAGGTTCCACCACTTACTAGGCAATATAAACGGGTCCTCACTAGACGGCCGAGCTCCAGTCACACAGCCGCACTACGAGGGAACACATCTACCCCACTCCCTTCTTTCCTAGGACACGGTGAGACCGGAGAGGAAACTACACGAAAGCTCCTTGGACAGTGTTCTGCAGAGGGGAGCGGCGATCTCAATGAAAACAGACTCACAGAGACTGTTCTTTAAGGTGTGTTTACTCCTTAAGGTGGGTTTGCCCATCTATGGCATTGTGCTAAAGGATATGAGAGAGGGAAGGAAGTACAAGACACGGCTGTTGTTTGCAAAGAATTTACTATTTGCCAGGGGTGGTGGCTCACGCCAGTATTCCCACCACACAGGAGGCGAGGCACGAAGAGAGCCTTGAGTTTGAGGCCAGCCTCTTGTACAACAGTGAGTTCCAGGGCAGCCTAAGTGAGCTATAGGGTAAGACCATGTCTCAAAAACAAAATTCTAGGACTGCAAGGATGCTGCACAATCGCAAGGACCAGCATGCAGATCCCAACATGCACCTAACAAGCCAGGCACCCCCCACTCACTGTAACCTCAATTCTGAGGGAGGGCAGAAACAGGAGGATGGCTGGGGCTTGCTGGTCTCTGGTCAGCTAAAGAAATGCAAGCAGGAGACTGTCTGTCTCAAAAGCATACGGAGAGTGCCACAGGACACCTGATGTCCTCTTCTGGCCTCCACATCTGCACCTGCTCACACATGTGTACAAATACACAGATACTTATGTCTCTCTAAAATATATCTAATTTAAAAGGAAAGCTAAAACATTTTAAGATAATTAGCAATATTGTATTGTACTTTGTCGCTTTTTTCAAAAGTGTAGGCATAAAATTTTTAAGAGGTTGGAGGGGTAACTCAGCAGTTAAGAGCTCTTGCTACTCTTCCAGAGGACCCAAGCTTGGTTCCCAGGGCCCATGTCAGGTGAGTCATAGCCCCCTGTAACTCCAGTTCCCAGAGGATCCAATGCCCTCTGGCCTCCAAGGGTACCCAAACACATACATCACACACCACACAAACACACAAAATTTTCAGAAATAAAATTATAAAAAAATCTAATTCTTTTTTGTTGTTGTTTTGGTTTTGTTGTCATTGATAATAATGATGTTTTAGGAGACAGGGTTTCTCTGTGTAGCCCTGGCTGTCCTGGAACTCACTCTGTAGACCAGGCTGGCCTCGAACTCACAGAGTTCCGCCTGCCTCTACCTCCTAGAGTGCTGGGATTAAAGGCATACACCACCATCGCCCAGCTAATTCTTTTTTTTCTAAAGGGCTTGGCAAACTAAGGTCTGAGATCCAGATGCCTGCTACCTCATTTGAGCTTTTCTTGGCATGCAGCCATACTCCTTTATTTATGTACCATACACAGTGGAAGAGATGGGCAACTGCATCAGAGGTCACAGCATCTCAGGACTAAATTATTTACTACTTAGCTCTTTACAGAAAAGTCTGGTAACCTCTGCTCTATAAGTTCAAGGAGGGAAGCACTGCTTTAATATTGACTTCCATTATGTAGCTTTCTACTTTCTAAGCGATGAACACCTCTGAGGACAATGAACTACCCACCTAGCAGGGTGAAAACTTTCAAATCACGCTGCCAGGAAATAGCAATAGAGTATCATGGAGTCCAGGCTGGCGTGGAACTTGCCTATAACTGAAGATGGCCTTGAATTCCTGCTCCTCCGACCCCCACCTCCAAGCACTGGGATTACCACACCCACTTCGGTCTCTAGGTGTCATTTCCGACTCCCATTCTAACTGTGGTTTAGCATATCTTCTCTGTGTGGTATTTATAAGCTCCTAGTGACTGCTTGAACTCATCACTTCCTGTTCCATCAGAACAGCAGAAAAAAATTTAAAACATAATAAAATCTTATCGTTCATTTCTAAGATACAGTGAAGACTATTTAGAACAAACCAAACAGACTAATTCGTTAAACTGTTAAAGGGGGATTTTCAAGTGACTGTGTGGCATCCAATCTCACCGATTACAACAAAAAGGATCTGCATTTTCCCTTGGGAAACACTGCTTGCTAAACTGGCAACTCCAAGTATGGCTTCTGTGAAGCTAATAACAAAGTTCCCATTAGAAATACTTATCTAGAACAGTGAAGACCAGAGGCACTACGGTTAGTAGCCCTGGACACTCTCTGCACGCCAGCACTACTGTGGTAGAGCTAGTTACTAATGCAGCTAGGAAGCCCTGCTAGCTACGCCCAGTCTGGTCCTTCAGACTCCAGCTTCCTCCTGCCCGCATTCACCACCTGTTGGTTTTAGATCATCACATGACTGCACCCAGACCCCAACACTTGTAGGAGACAGGTACGGAGGCTGATTCACATTGATGCAACCGAGAAGCAACTGCCCTGCCGTCTCCATCACACAGGAAACGGCCCTAAAGACAGCACAGCCTGGTCCCCAGCAGCGGCAGCTCTTCGGTGACGTCGGGTGGAGGAGCAGGATCCCTCAGTGCCCCTCTGCAGTCCTTTAAAAACCTCTTCTCACTGCCCACCCAGATCCTGATTAGGTTCACCTCACCGCTGAAGGCCTAGCTCTCCTTCCCTGTGGCCAAGCAAACCCTAACGGTTCTGGGAGGCCACTTATCACTTCTGGCCCCACTCCTGCCATAACCTTTTCTCAACCACCTTCTGGGACCCACAGTGAGCTTGCTCCTCAGTTCCTTTGGCACTTACTAGTAACTAGTAAACGGCTTTGTCTGTGTTTTGTCTTAATTTTACTTTTTAAACCTGGAAAGTTTACAGTTACTAATTTCTATATGTTTCTGTCTGCATCTCTAACATACCAATGTAAACCTCTTCATGGGAGAAATCATAGTATACACTTCTGTATAAATCCTGCTCACAATGAAAGATCAATGCCGTGGATAAAGAACTCAATAAATATTTAGCTAACTATTCAAATAAAATCCTGTGCGGGGTGTTAAATGTAACAGCAGTAAGAGGATGCCATCACTTGCATGGTCCTTTCCCAAGGCACTTCTCCGTGTCCTGTCGGGCATTAAGAATCCTCAAGAGGCTGGGGCCTAACTGAGCCAGCCTCAGTCCCCAACCAGGCCTATGATCCCGAGAGTAGCCATAAGCCAGCTATGACCCCCTCACGTCATCTGACAATCTCTGTTAGGACCACAGGCCCGAGAGAGGGCTGGGTGACTTCACAACCACAACGACTAGAAGGCTCTGAGGGGAAGAAGAAATGAGTCACGCACGTGGCTCTTCCCATGTAAACCCCAACCGTGGTCTATGGTAGAACCGTTCTTCCGCGCGGCTACTTTGATGCAGCAGACATTCCGACATTTACAAATGCTTTACAGCCCTATAATATGAACTTTAAATATACAGCTTTTCTTCATTACAAAACAATGTGTGTAAAAGACAACCCGAAACCTCATCACAACCCCGACTGACAGTTTGTAAATACTAAAGCTATGTGCAGGTCCCAGGAACAGCGTCTGGCCAGGATTCCTGAAACTCAATCCAGCCCTTCCATCCGACACAGTCTAACCTACTATCAATATCTGCTGGTCTCTCTCTGCCTTACTGAGTCTTCCTACCTCAGGAAGTACACAACTGGGGGCAGGTACAGACTGTGGACCATTGGGGAGCAGGGCTTATTTTGTCTGGTAAAGGAAACGCCTCCTCTCAGGCACGCCTTCGGGTGGAACCCTTTCTTCTGGCCCCATCTTCATGAAAGAAAATGGGCTAAGACAAAACTCCCAGGAGCAAGCCTTGCCAGTCAGCTGCCCCTCAGCGACTAGAGGGAGGAGAGTCAGCTCAGTCAGAGGGGAAGAGTGCGCCAGACCTTGTCTTTTCTAGAACATTTGGTCTTTGGATAGCTACGACAGCAGCTTGGGAGCAAATTTCAGGCCTCACCCTGGACGGACTAGGCCAGAACTTGTCTTGGGCGGGGGAGGCTGTGGAGGGGAGTGTTCCACTGACTTACTAAGACACATGGGAGGTGCAAAGCCAGGGCTTCAAATTGATGTCCAACAGGGTAGTTACGAGCCATGTGCGCAGCTTTTATTATTAGTTAAGATTAAATAAAATCTAAAGCTCAATGCCTCAGCCTTGCTAGCTTTGTTTTTGAGTGCTAAGCTTCTAGACATGGGACCGGTGAGATGGCTCAGTTGGTAAGGGCACTTGCTACCAAATCTGACAAGCCCGACTCCATCTCAGGAACCCACATGGTAGGAAAGAACTGAAAGCTGTAAGCTGTCCTCTGACCTCCACATATCCGCTGTGGCACACGCATGCATGTGTACCCATGTACACACATACACTGGCACACGCGCGCGCACACACGCGCACACACACACACACACACACACACACAAATAAGTAAATAAATAAATAAATGAATGAAATAAATGAGTTAATTTCCACACAAGGCTGCCCTACTGGACAGCAAAGAAAAAGAGCACTCCCTTCTCATGCAAAGCTCTTCCACAGCACCAAACATGGAGCTGTCCCACTTTGACCACTGAAACCTACTCATCAAGATCAAAGAAATGGCGAGGCACGCCTTTAATCCCAGCACTTGGGAGGCAGAGACAGGTGAATCTCTGGGAGTTCGAGGCCTGGTCTACAGAGTGAGTTCCAGGACAGCCAAGGGTACTACACAGAGAAACCCTGTCTCAAAAACAACAACAAAGAGCAGGGAAAACTGGTACTGGATTTTCATGCAATCCAGACCAAGGCTGTTTCTCTTAGAGCTGGTGATTCATCAGGTTCCACCAAGCCTCATCATCTGGAGAGCAAACTGGACCCAAACTGGCCCTTTCCCAAGTAGCTCTGTACCAGGAAACACGGCTGAAAGGTTCCCAAAGGCCATCCATCTTCATAAGTAGGCGCATCAATTGCAAAGTAAACTGCTAGGAAAATAATGTTTGGCTTCCCTGCTGGTTCTAAAGACTGCAAAGAGAGCTTTGAAAAGACATCTTATCAGAACAAAGGCTATTTTACTGATAACATTCTTTGAAAGATGATCCTCAAAGTTTATCACGTGTTCAGGTTTAGAGATTAAATGTCCCCTAAAGGTCAGACGTAAAAGCTGGTGTCTAGGGTAGGCCGGTTCTGTTGTTGTTGCTGTTGTTTTTTGGGGGTGCTATGGACATTAAGAAGTGGGTCTGGCAAGAGGTTCCCAGGTCACGAGGCCTCAGAGGAATGCAAACCTGGTCTTTCCTCTGCTCCTCTCAAGACCCTGCCGCTGCATTCACCATGTGCTGAGCAGGTGCTCACACTGAGCCTGCACTGCTCCATCTGGACTCTGACCCTCCAAAGCAGTGAGCTAAATAAGCCTTCTCCAAGTCACCTGCTTCCTGGGGAACTCTGCTGTGGCAACAGCTTACTAATACAGTGTGTATTCAAATCACAGAGGTTTGCCACCACACAGACTGCTGGGTCCCCCTGCTGGGTCCCACTGCTGGTTTCAGATTCCGCAGGTCCAGGGTAGACTCAGGAGACTGTATTTCTACCCCATCCTCAAATGGTGTTGCTGAGGGGGAACTGGGGCTCAGACTCAGCATCAGTGCTGGGAAGATCCCGAACCTTGTTCAAGCACATGCCATGGTGCCAGGCAAAAGCGCTCTGTCAAGGAAAGCAGGCTGGAATAAAACAACCAGAATAGCACTCTTCACCTCTTTTCTTCATCAGATACACCAGAGAATCCGGAGAGCAACAATGGCAAAGGAAAGGTGAGCACCACATGGTCTTTTATTTTTAATATATAATGTGGCAGTTGGGCCTTCGTTAGCTTTTCCTCACATCTCAGAGAAGTAGCTTGCATTTTTACCTGCCCACTTCAAAAACCCTCTGAAAACCAACCTAGACAGATCTTTTCCTTCCCCAGAACTACTGAAGCTGTGGTCAGCCTCCCATGATTTCCACTGTCCAAACCACTGGGGTCTTCATCCATTTACACTGATCCTTCTGGAACCCTTTGTTTTAGCAATGTGCTCGCCTTACAACTTTCCACTGCCCTGGTCTCCACCACTGCTCTGGTCTAACAATATTCTCAGTCTCCTTCCACAGTTACTTAAGTAGCTTAAGGGAGGGACTGCCAAAGCCTCAACCCCAGCTGAGAAGCTACTGGCATTGATGGCTGAGGGGGAAGGCAGAGTCAATTTTCTTTGGGGCAATGGATCCTGGTAGGATGCTTGGGCTCCAATGAATGGTCTAGCACCTTGTGCGTGCAGGCGGCTCTAACTGGACTCAGTGAGGACTCAAAAGACATGAAGGTACAAGGGGGACATGTTTGGGGACCAGGAGGAGAGGAAGAAGGGAATGGGGTCAGATATGATCTAGATACACTGCATACATATATGAAATCGTCAAAGAATGAAAAAGTATTTTTTAAAAAATCTGCTGTAATCCTCTGTATTTCTGTCATTGAGAACTTTTACCTTACCCCAGTCTCTCTGAATACTCCCATAATTTACTTCTGCATGTGTTTCATTGTGATGTTATTCCCAAACTAACATCACTCTTGAAAAAAAAATTCTCAAGGGAAAATATCTGCCCATGCTATTGAGTAAGGAAAGGACCCCCCTCCCCCAGCACAGGCTGAGATCTGCTCAGAAGAGGATGGGGAGGAATGCAAATGTCCTGGTTCCGGAATCCTGCCTGCCTCTCTCCTTTTCCATAGTAACAGATCTTTTTCCTTAGCATCCTAAATAAGGTAGAAGAACAATGCAAGTAGATTTCAGTATCAGCCCACAATCTGTGTACCAGGGAAGGCAGTAAAAAGGTAAAATACCTTTTCAGTGGGCACAAGGCCGTCAAGGGTAGAGACTAACCTAGAAATTGCTTTGCGCTAGAACTGACAGGAAAGAACTTTGACCAGTATCTGCCTATGTGTGAACAGTGTGTGTGTGTGTGTGTGTGTGTGTGTGTGTGTAGTGTGTAGGTGTGTGTGTGTGTGTGTGTGTGTGTGTGTGTGTGTGGTGTGTTTGAGACAAGGTCTTACGTTGTAGCACAGGCTAGCTAGCCTGGAATTCTCTATGTAGGCCAAGGCTGGTCTATATAGAGAACTCACAGCAATCCCCCTGCCTCAGGTTTGAGCCACCTCACCCAGCCTCTACGTTTCTATGTTTAGAAATGTCCATGACAGTGCAAACAAAAGAATGAGATGATCTGGCCCAGCAGGAGAAATGACCCCCAAGTCCAGCCGACCTCCTTAGTGGCTCCTCTTCCTGGCACATCATTCCTACAGGTGTTCCCCATACCCACTTCATAGGACTATTTAAAAGAACTAGTTTTTGCCTCCATTTTTAGCCAGTTCATCTCCATTAAAAATTTTTCAGCAATTATCTTCAACATCTCCTCAAGCTAACATATGAAACATGCGACTTTTAACATGTCCTGCATCCCTAAATTCTAAGTCTACATTTTTAAAACGCCCCTCTGCTCCCACCTGACCTTCCTTGGGTAGTACGATCGATTCTTCACAATCCTTCACCTCAGAACTCTACCAACACCAAGTCCTGAAGGAAGGCCCAAGGAGGAATGGCGTATGTACTTTTCATGTCTTTGCTGAGTCTGGTGCTATGAACAAAGCAGGCCCTCAAAAAAGAGTAAGGTAAAAGTATTTTTAAATCAAAACTCCTCTCCATTCCAGTCACTAACTACTTAACCCTGATTTTCTTCCCAGTGTGGTCCAACAACCTAAATCCCTATTTCAACCTATCTACCATATAGTTACCAGCTTCCTTCCCAAACGTACTACCACACCCTTTGGAAGATGGCAAGACAGCTCAGTCATTAATGGCACTTGTTACCCACCCTGATGATCTAAGTTCAATTCCTGGAACCTACAAGATGGAGAAGAAAATCAACTCCCAAAAGCTATCTCCTGACCACCACACACACGTCCCCCTACACACACATACACACACACACACACACACACACACACACACACACACACACACACACTAGTAAATACAGATAGATGGATGGATGGATAGATGAATAGGTCTCTTCGACCTTATTCCCACTGCACACATCTTATCTGACAAAATCCACAACCTTCATGATCTGACCCACCCCCTTTCACCAAATTCCACCATGGATCTTAAGGGGCTTTCCTGACAGCAAACACAGGCTAATTTCTTTACATGGGAAGCTACCACCTTCTCCAACACCCTTTCCTGCTCCCTTATCTGAGTAACTTCCATGCTTACCCAGTGACCTCTCCTCTGTGCTGCACTGAACGTCACTTGTCACACAATATCATAATTATATACCATATTTGAAGAGTCTATTAAAAGTGATTCTGGGGGCTGGAGAGATGGCTCAGAGGTTAAGAGCACCGACTGCTTTTCCAGAGGTCCTGAGTTCAATTCCCAGCACCCACATGGTGGCTCACAACCATCTGTAATGAGATCTGGTACCCTCTTCTGTATATATAATAAATAAATAAATCTTTAAAAGTGACTCTGCAGCTGGAACTCTGGATCACTCAACTGACCCCTGCACACTGTTCGCAGGGTGCACATAATAACATGAGTTTGTTATGCTTACATACCCAAAGAATAAAATCTTTCTTCTTTTATTACTTCAGGAGGTGACAGAATTATTTCAGCAATGCGGCCACTGCTCTGTGCATTTCTGGAACTACTCACTGGCCATTTGGAACCCGCCTTTCAAGCTTGTTTACCCTCCAGAGATGGAAATCGGCCCCCTTACTTTATATGCAAGAAACATTTTCAACCAAAAATAGTAGTGGCAAATTTGGGCACTGCCATCCTCCACCCACCCTCCTTCATCATGTGGAATTGTTCCAAACTTCTGGCTCTTTCAAACAAGGAAGTCCCCCTCAAAAGACAACTCACTATCTGACAGTGATTCCAAAGGGAAATGCAAAGGGAGGTTGTCCATGGCAGCAGGACTGGGACACGCAGAGCATCACCAAAGGCTCCCCTCTGATGCTGAAGACTTGAGAGTGCATGTCAGGTGCAGGTTTCATTTTTCTTTAAATGTTTCCTTGCTTAATAAAATCATAAAGGGGTGTGGTCTTTTGGGTTTTCCAAATTATAAGAGGGACTAAATCTTTTCATTAATTCTATGAATGCCAAGATAATTGGAAAATTAACCACGACTACTGAATCACTTCCAAAGACATGAGATTCTGCTTTAATAACTTCATTAGAATATTTTTAAGGCAGAAAACCCTACCCAGAAACTGCACCACCCTTGTCCAAGAAAAAGGTTTAACCATCTGAAAGACTAACACTACAGAGAACCAGGTCCCTATTTTGCATAATTCTGTACATAAGGAGAGCCTGCTGAGTGCACTGCCCCTTTCCAGTAAGGAAGATACAAGAAAAAGGGCACGGCCCCACCACCCAAGCTGTCAAAATTACAGGAGACAACATCTGTATTCTTAAAGCACCTGTCCCAGTAAACATCTGTATTCTAAAGCACCTGTCCCAGGAAAGATCTGTATTCTAAAGCACCTGTCCCACGAAAGCAGTTTACACGGATGATACTCACTATTACCCTCCCCAACTGATATGGAAGCAGGTATCTTTATCCTTAGACCATCCCCTCGGGAAGGGAGAATGGTGCTCTTCCCCATCACTGGGCTGGGCAAACTGAGGAAGCAGCGAGCAAAGGGGTGGTCCCACATTCCTCCCTTCCTCTCACGCCAGCACCAAAGACTGAGCCCCGGATTTCTGTCATCCCACTTCCAAGCCGGCTGGTCCAGCGAGAAGAATCCAACTCCAGCTCCTTTCTGCAGAGACGCACACGGACCCAGACACCGCCCGGCCCTATCTCCCTGGAGCTGCAGGTGGAGGCACCGTAATGGTGGAAGCAGGAGGTGGAGAGGTAGAGGAGGAGCCCTCAGCATCATCCCCCACCGTCCCGAATTGCTGCCAAGGTAGGCGAGGCCGCAGGGCCAGGGACCCCTGACTCCCCACCCACGATGGGTACCTTCGAGTACTCCTGAGCCAGCTTCTGGTACTTCCCTTGCAACTCTGCGGAGGCCATGGCCTCCCCCGCCCCGTCCAGGCCAGGCCGCCCGGGCTGCTGAGCCCCGCCCCCCGACCCCGACCCCACACTTGCTCCTGGGCAGGGCTCAGCCAGCTCCTGCGGCTCCGCCGCCGCGCCTCCTCCTCCTCCTTCTCCTCCTCCTCCTCCACTTCCGGGTTTCGGGGCGGGAGGAAGGCGGAGCGGGCCCGGGGGCGGGGCGACCGCGGGGGGCGGGGCGACGTCTTGACATCACCGCCCCGCCCCCCGTGCCCAGGTTCACGCCGGTGCGACCCCGCCGACGTCCCTGGGCTGGGCCTGGGTTCGGCCTGGGGCGGCCCGAGGCGCCATCTTGGACCAGGCGGTCAAGATGGCGGCCCGGCGCGGGGCGAGCCAGAGTCACGAGGAGAGAGGATGGGGGCCGACGGAATGGACGGAACGCTCACGGGGAGAGACAGGGGGTGTGAGGAACGGAGAACCGGAAGGAGAAGCATTCTAAGAGCCGCAAGAATTCTGGCTGCCCTGTCCCGTGGTTCCCATAGCAACTACCCAGCGTCAGCCGGTGGCCTCTTGGAAGAGCCTGCCTGGCAGCTCGTATTCTGCTGTCTCCTCCGTTATCTGGATTTACAAGGCTTGCTCTACGCTGCAAAGTGTCAAACCTACCACGGATTTGTAACGTTTGCCCGTCTGCCCTCTTAGATCAGAAAACCTTCCTTGTCTTGGGTGTTTTGACATTGAAATTCGCGTCCGTGCTCTGCTCACAGGCCACGTGATCACTCCTGACCCCTTCTTCACACATCAGAACCATTTTCAGTGGCCGAAAGGCCATCAGGAAGTTTCCTAGAATTCCCGCCACGCCTTTGAGATGTAAAGAACGTTAATGGTTTAAAAAGGAAAAACGGGCCGGGCGGTGGTGGCGCACGCCTTTAATCCCAGCACTCGGGAGGCAGAGCCAGGCCAAGCGAGTCCCAGGAAAGGCGCAAAGCTACACAGAGAAACCCTGTCTCGAAAAACCAAAAACAAAAAAAAACCCACCATGTTAAATGTAATAAGTAAACTGCACTGGATGTGGCTGCGTAAGCCTTTAATCCTAGTACTTAGAAGGCAGAGGCAGGTAGATCTAGTAAGTTCCAGGCCAGCCTGGTCTACTCAGACTGTCTTAAAAAAAAGTGTAAATTGCAATATAATATAAATATATTTTTAAAATATGAAGTAGAAATAGCCAGACATATTTGGCCATGCCTGCAGTCGTAGCACTTAGGAGGCTGAGGCAGGAGGACTTCAAGTTTGAGGGCAGTCTGGGCTACATAGTGAGATCCAGTCCAACCTGGGCTATACAGCAAGAGTCTAGTTAAAAAGTGTGTGTGTGTGTGTGTGTGTGTGTAGCCTGCTTGAAGCAACATTTTGCATTAACATTTTGTATTCTCTTTTTTTTTTCCTACATCCCTTTGTATTATTCTTAAACACAAAACATGTAAAAATACAGAGACAAGAACTGGACGGCTACACAGAAAGCTGGTGAGTGCTTGCCTCTAGTGAGAAAAGAAGGAGATGAAACGGCAGGAAGGAGGACCATCAGCTTTATTTCTTTAGGTCTTTTAGAATAAATATTATTACATTTATTATGGAGGAAATACGTCTAGGACTGCTAGGTCAGCCCTTTAGACTATTTGGACTATATCTAAAATGAAAGCTTCACTAGCCTAATTTCCCTTTTATCTGTGAGCAAACCAGGAATCGGACAGCAGAGCTCAGCCTGTACCCACTCTCTGTAGGAACACTAGAAGAGGTGTGTATTTTTGGTTTGCTAATACTACCCTCCAAACAGTCAGGATAATAAGAGTTGTGTTAGTTTTTCTGTGGCGCCACCAAGTGGCAGAATTAAATATTGTGATCTATTTCCATGCTTTGTCAAGGAATGGAATTTTTTTTTATTGTTTTAAAAATGTCATTCCAGAAATAACATTCCAAAGAAAGAATGTACGACTTTAGCCAGAGAGCCTGTGTAAATTCTTGTTACTGACTTTAGAAATGTATTTTCACTGGCTGGCTTTGGTCAGACACACTTTTAAAGCTCTAGTTGGTAAATATGAACAAATTAAGGCTCTCATTCTCAACTGATCTTAAAGAAAAAGGCAAGTCACAAAGGGGAAGAAGTTAATTGTAGCATGTGTACCCAACAGCAGGCTCTCGTCCAAATAACAAATCAATTTCTTAAAAAAGCCATATCTGCTTGTTTTACTATTTCAAAGGATGGCTGAGGCATGGGGCATAATCAATTGCCAAGTGGACTTTAAGAACCCATGATTTGGAGAGAAACTCTAGATCACTGTGGAGATTGAAGAGTGACTGGAGAGTGCTCCTCTTTAAAATGCAATGTCAGCCTGTCAGATGTCTCAGAGCGCTTGCCATAAAGCCTGGTGACTGGGTGGAATCCCAGGACACACATGGTAGGAGAGAGCTGACTCCTGAAAGTTTTCCTTTGACTTCTGCACATAAGCTATGGAACATGCGCAAGAGCACACACAAAACAAAATTTAAAATATATAAAACGCAATACCATTCATTTTGTCAATGGTTATCAACCCTAGTAAGGAAAATGCTGCACATTAATATCTCACATCTCTAAAATTCATAGAAATGGAACAGAAGTTGGCTGTTGCTGACTTACAGCTGACTCTGATGTGTTATGTTCATGCTCAATACTCATTATCCATAGATTGCATCTGCAAATTTGCATAAAATGTGTGTGTAAGTCAAATACAAGCCTCACTGGGGCATCTGCAAGCATGCACAGAGTAGCCAAAGATCTGAGTAACAGAAAACCCAGCTGAGGAGGACTGCACTATTTTGTTGAAAATCTTGCTCTTTCAGTGGCCCCACGCATAATGACAAAGCTCTGTCTACCCCTAGACAGTTTTCCTAAGTGCAAGAAGGCTGGTTTTAGCTTTATGAAGATGGAAGTGTATGACAAGCATTGTTTAGGCTTAGGTCCTGGATGCTATTGCTTGACGTGGTGATTCATGCCTTTAATCCCAGCATTTAGGAGGCTGAGGTGGGAGGATCTCTGTGAGTTTGAGGTAAGCCTGGTCTACATAGTGAGTTCCAGGAGAGCCAGGACTACAGAGAGACCCTGTCTCAAAAAAAAAAAAAAACCAAAAAAAAAAACCCCATAACTTTATTGTGGGTCAAATCTTGAGCTCTTCACTTTCAGTTATGAAGAACCAACCACATTCCCCTCTTACAAGAGGAGAAAAGATAATCACAGAATAGAGAAAATTGTGGCTGGAGTGATGGCCCCGGGCGTGAAAGCCACTGAGTGGGTGTGCTCCTCTGTCACCCTCACCTAGTCCTCTGAGACAGGGTGTCTCCCAGAACCCAGGGCTTTGCCTTTTCTCTGCTAGGCTGGAAGCCAGAAAGTCCCAGAAGTCTTCCTGTTTCTGCCTCCCTCAAGGCTGGGGTTACAGACACGTGCAGGACATCCAGCTTGTTTTGTGGGTCTCATACTCATGCAACAGCACTCCCAACCCCCACGCCACCTCTCTGACCTTATAGCGCTCGTGTCTTAGTTAGGGTTGCCATTGCTGTGATGAAACACCATGACCCAAGCAACTCGGGGAGGGAAGGGCTTATTCTGCTCGCACTTCCACATCACAGATCATCACCAAAGGAAGTCAGGACAGGAACTCAAGCAGGGCAGGAACCTGGAGGCAGGAGCTGTGGGTGTTTGGTGTTGTGCAAGATGGTCAAAGAAAGGTCATTCCAAGATGCAGTTCAGGCCTGTGGTGGCAGGGAGGTGTAGTTTCGAAGAACTGAACCTCTAACATCTGTGCAAAGGCATGTTTATTGATTGTTACACAAAAGTTGGTTTGCGGGTAAAGCAAGCTCCTCATACCAAAGCCCCTGATCTGATCTATGTTTTCTGAAGGAAAACATCACACCCCTGCCACGTTAGTGCTTACTGTGCACTGTTTGCAGTACCCAATAGTGCAAGACGCTCCAGGTGTGCCACGCCGCCTTGTGACCAAAGTCATGCAAAGGCTGTAAAACTCCTTCAGAAAAAACAACTCTGGAGATAACAGAAAACAATCACTGTTTCCTAGAATGATTTCTTCAAGGTCAAAGTACTTCTAGAAAACAACTGTTCATTCTGATGTTTACCCTAGATACAATGATGCTATTAATCTTTCCTCAACAGGGAGCTGATGCAGAGGCCATGGAGGGGTGCTGCTTACTGGCTTGCTCCTCATGGCTTTCCCAGTCTTTCCTATAGAATTCAGGACCACCAGCCCAGAGATGGCCCCACTCACAATGGGCTGGGCCTTCCCCCATCAATCACTAATTAAGATGTTCTACAGGATCAGAAGACACGGTTTTGAGAGTTAGTTTTCTCAGTCTACAATGTGGGTCCCAGGGATCGAACTCAGGCCACCAGCCTTGGTAGCAAGTTCCCTTCCCACTGAACCATCCGGCCAGCCACAGAATGATCTTTTAAAGCATTATTCCTTCCTAAAACCATCGTGATTCCCCAGGGCACTTAAAATACAGCCCCATTATATGGAGGCATTTCCTCAACTGAGGCTCCCTCCTCTCTGATGGCTCTAGCTGTGTAAGGCTGGCATAAAACCAGCCAGTGGAACTTCCTTCCACTGCTGATTACCCCAGGCAGACCAGCAGGTCCCCTGGGATCCTCCTTGCATCTTAACTCCCAGCTCTGAGCATCTTCCCCAAAAGGCTTCTCAAGGCAACCTGTGCAGGTGAGAAAAATAACTCCCACAGTTATCCACGCTCCATCCCTGCTACCTGTGACTAAGTCAGGTGTATATGGTGCTGTAAACCATGGGATCCAGGCTTTAGGTTACCCCCAAATCCCATGTTCCAATGTAGAAGCGTTTTCATGAAGTATTTATAACACCAGAACAAAGAAAGTCATAAAGTAAGTCAATTTGAAAACACTTTGGTGGGTACAACTCAGGGCAGTTACAGTAAGATGGGAGAATCCTATAGGCCTCAGATGTTATCCGATGACATTCTCAGCTTTGGACTGGTGGAATCTAGTAGTATCCTAAGTTAATAGATGACAAAAGGTTTCTTATTTTTGTCACATTGTAGAGGGGCCCCAAAACAGCTTGACCACACAGCTGCCATGACAGGCTTAGAGGCCCAGACACAGCTTCTGTGACAGGCTTACTGGCAGGCAACTCCCAGATCCAGGAAAAGCCTTAAGCTGACCCCACCCAAGGAGGGTCTGCATCTAAGAGGAAGTACCTGACATCCCAAACATCCCAACCATCAGACAAGGTGGCCAGATGTCCCTGAGTCTAGCACATACCTATTTTTGTTTTACAGATACCTGTAGACAAATGTCAGCCAATCAGAGTCCTGAACCCTGAAAATTCCCTCCCCCCCAACCTCTGCTATGATAAAAAAAACCCCACCCTACCCAGGCTCAGGGCTCTCTGCTCTCATCCCTTCGTCAGAGAGACCAAGCCTCGGATCTTGAAGATAATAAAGGCTCTTTGCTTCTACATACAGGATTCGGTCTCCATGGTGGTCTTTTGGGGGTCCCCCAGACCTGGGCATAACAACAGGATGTTAGTACCAACACAGAAGTAGGCAAGGATTGGCTGTGCAGGGGACTAACGCTAGCCCAAGACAAGGTAATTAGCCTCTGGACCCGCAACATCCCAACCTCTCCACATCCCTGTAGTTCTAATTGGTCAGGTAGTCTCTAATGATTCTCCAGCTTCTTTCCAAGAATTCTCATTGACAATGGCAAAGGGAGATTAAGACTACAGACGGAATTGCAGTAGCTCATCAGCTTTCAAACAGAGAGCAAAAGAGATGGCAGTGTGAAAATCACTTAGCCCAACACAGCTAACTTTGTAGACAGAGGAAGGATGCCACAAGCCAAGGAATGTGGGCGACCTCTAGCAGCTGGAAATGAGGAAGAGGGTCTTTTCTACTGCTTGCAGAAGACACACAGCCGCTGACATGGTCCTTTTAGCCTAGTGAGGGCCCTCCCTAACTTCTGACCCACAGAACCTCAAGATAATAAATTTGCATGGTGTTAAACTAGTAGATTGGGAGGTAATTTGTTACACCAGTAAAAACAAACTATCTGCCATAATTGAGGTAAGAGAATAACTTATCATGTTATTATTATCAAGCTCCTCCCTTCTCCTGGGTCCTGGGGCCATCCACAGCTCCTGGCTCAGAGGGTCATCCCAGCAACATTCCCCAAGTCACCAACTTCATCCTGGAACTGGTATAAACTGTGGTGTGCTTATGAGCTTATGAGCACTGTTACATTTTCAAGAATCGCACAAGTCAATTGCTGAACACAGCCACTATTAAAAATTCGAGCCCACAGACTTACAAAGAGCTAGGATTTTCTACACAGACATTGTCATGTAGCAATTTCCTCCCAGATAAACCTTGGAGGGAAGTTTCTTGTTCTAAGGGGCATTGAAACATTGCATCCTTCAGGGAAGCTTGGTTAAGCTCAGGAAGTAAACAACACAAAGGCTTCAGGAAGCCCCTGAAACTGACCAGATACACTAGGTTCCTCCCTCCTCAAGCATATAAAAACAGAAGGGACTCCCGGAGACAACTCCAAGCCGGCAGAACTGCTTGAAAAGACACTCCTCACTGTGGGGCTGCCTGCAGGTTGTGCATTGAACTCCAGGGTTCCAGGTTCCACCTGATGCAGCTGTCTTTGAACCTTTTGTGCTCCTGGAAGTAACCCCTTACCCATTGTCCTATAAGTAACCCAAATAAAACCCAGGGCTGGAAGGTGGCTCTCCTCCCTCTCCCTCCGTGTGGTGGAACTCAGGGTGGCAGACTTGACAAGCTAGAGATAGAAGACGGAGAGAGAGAGATAGGGAGGGAGGGAGGGAGAGAGGGAGGGAGAGAGAGAGAGAGAGAGAGAGAGAGAGAGAGAGAGAGAGAGAGAGAGAGAGAGAGAGAGAGAGAAGAAGGAGGAGGAGGAGGAAGCAAGAGAGCACAGAGAGCAGGGAGAGAGAGAGAGAGATAGATAAAGAGCTAAGAGACATAGCAACACAGCGTCGTGTGGACTTCCAGGATCCACAAACAACTGAAAAATGTTTTGAAGAAAATCCCAAGGTGAACAGTCTGCACCTGCCTATGGACCACGCTAAGGAATTGTAAACACTAGATGTGATAATGGCACGTAACTCTGTAAGAAACTGCCCACCATTCCAAGAAATGCTTACCATAGCCTTAAGGTAAGGTAGCATAATGTGTGGATTACAATACTTGGGCAGGAGATAAATGAAGAAGGAAGAGGGGGAGGTCAAGGGGGGCAAAATCAGGATGCACTGAACCCAGGGTTCTGACACATGGGCCTTAACAGCTCTTTTGGCTCTGCTTCGGTAAATTCAGAAAATTTCACAGCAAAAAAATAGTCTTGGGAACCTAGGAGAGAACTCAGTACCAGTGACGTCAGCCACACCGGAGCCCTTGTCTATACTACTACTTTAGCATTTTCATTATTAAAAGTCACACACTCACCAGGAAGCGGTGGCCCACACCTATCATCCCAGCACTCAGGAGGCAGAGACAGGCAGATCTCTGTTAGTTCGAGGCCCAGCCTGGCCAACAGAGGGAGTTTCAGGCCAGCCAGGGCTACACAGAGAAACCCTGTCTCGAAAACAACACAAACAGCAACAAAAGTCACATACTCAGTGGATTTTATTTCTTGTTTGGCTGATTGGTTTTGAGTTAGTGTCTCATGTAGCCCAGGCTGGCCTGGAATTTGCTGTAGAAGCCAAGACTAGCCTTGAATCCGCCTGACTCCACCACCCAAGAGCTGGGGTGGTCGGCGTGAGCCACCCATCCGACCACTAAACAACAGATACTTACGGAGAAATAACCACAAACGCCCACCGAGACGCTTCTTACGCCCCCATGGATTTCCAGTTCAGTTGCCTCGGCTCCCTCCAACTGCTTTCTCCTTGCTATAACCTCATTTTGCCACCAGGGGGCGCGCGGTCACCGAATTTGCTCTGCAGCCACTGGGGACTGTCGAGTAACCGGTTACCAGTCCTGGGGCTCGCCCACGGCCCCTGGTAGCAATTGTTTAGGCACGTCTCTAGTGACTTCACCCCACTAACCGTGAGTCTTTTTCAGAAAGGAAACAATTAGCCTGTTTGAACAGAACAGGTTAGGCAAATTAGTAACAGGAAAATCACTGAGTCCTTCTGCAGGACGTGTTGGGACATCTTGCAGTCCCCTGCACTCCCTAGCGGCTGAGTTAGGGTGTGGACCCTTTGTCCTCACGTGATGTCTGGGAAAGGAGACGAGTCACCCTCCTCGGCAGGCCACAACCCCTTTGTCCTGGGCGGCCCGGGCTGGCAGGACGGGGTGGGGTGGGGGATGGTATACCCCTGTGGCGGGGGCGGGGCAGATCCAAAGCAGTAAGGGGTCACCTGGAACCACAGGCCTGGAGCTGCTTCTCCAGGGCCACCCCTAGACCTTTCCCTCATGCGCTGGGTGCCCGCTGCGTTCCAGGCCACCTTCAGATCCACAAGCAAGGCTTTTAGAGGACCTGGGTCCGGAGGAGAAGCTGAGAAATGAAGCTTCCTTCTCAATGAAGTTTGCCTTGGCTGTTTCCTGCCCCTTCAAGAAAGCCCTGAGTAAGGGGCGCTGCTGAGGAGTTGAAGGTCAGTCTCAGTCTGGCCACTGTGCCCCAGACCCCTACACTTCAGTCAGTGTGGCTTCTCAGCCCCACCTCCACCCCCACCTCCACCCCTCCCCCACTACCCTGTGCTCACTAGGAAGCAACTCCAACCAACACTCCCCTCCCTCACACCAGTGCATTCTGGTCAAGAGTGCTTGGTGGACTCCAAGCAATCCTTGCCAAGTTTTTATCACAGCCATAAACTCCTGAGCTCCTGACTCTCTCACTAGACTCTAAGTGACATAAAGACTTGTTGTTTGCGTTTTGATCCGGTCTCATGAAGCTCAGCCAGCCTGGATCTTTGTACACATCCAAGGGTGACCTTGAACTCCTGCCTCGTCCTCCTCCTGAGTGCTGGGATCGCAAGAGTGTACCACTGTGCCAGGCAGCCACTTAACAACTAAGCCGTACCCCTGGCCCCCATAAAGCCGTCTGAAAAGTGAAAAATACCTCCCACACCCATCATTATCTTAGCTGAGACTCTGCAAAAAGACCCCAAGGAAAGTAGCTCTGTGATGAAGAAGGTATTTGAGAACAAGAAACTTTCCAGAAGCTCCACACCTCATTTCATTACCTCCGTGTACAAAGCAGGCCTGGGGATCAAAGGAGGGGGGCGGGGCTTCTGGAAGGCCAGATTGATGGCTGAGGAGAGAAAGTGGAAGGAGCGGGACAGTCACAAAGAATACTTGGTTTGTACCTCTTTTTTTTTTAGACCAGGGTTTCTCTGTGTAGCTTCGGAGCCTGTCCTGGAACTAGCTCTGTAGAGCAGGCTGGCCTTGAACTCACAGAGATCCGCCTGCCTCTGCCTCCCGAGTGCTGGGATTGAAGGCGTGCGCCACCACCGCCAGTCCAGTTTGGACCTCTTATAGTCAGGCCTTTAACCCCGGCATTGGGGAGGCAGAGGCAGGTGGATCTCTGTGAGTTCCAGGCCAGCCCTGTGGAAAGAAAAGAAGGAAGGAAAGAAGGAAGGGAGGGAGGGAGGGAGGGAGACCGTAGCATGCTCAAAGCTGAGGGCACAGAACACCACCATCCTTTGTCCCACACCCAATGGGCTGGTCCTTCTACAAAGCCCCTGGTCCCTGCCTCCCTCAGGCCAGCCTAATGGTGCCATCAAGAGGGGGCTTCTGCGGATAATTCACTTCTGGCTGTCATGTGTGCTGGGCCCTGAGGTGGGGGACAGGGTCTGACTTGCGCTACTGGGTCACAAAGGCTGCTGTGCTGAGGGCAGAGTGTGGCGGGACTAAGGGAGAGGATGAGGGTAGAAGCCCCGTTCATTTAGGGAGCTCTGGCTGTGACGTCAGTGGAACCGGACAGTCTCGGAGGTGAGCGGTAGTGCAGGCAGCAAGCAGCTGGCAGGTTCGGGTCCTGCTGGCTGAATCCACCTGGATTTCTTGGCAGACTGCACACGGAGCACAAGAGGAGAGCTATTCAGGAAGGCTCCAAGGTTAAGGGCAAGTTTTGGGGAGAGCGAGAAGAAAGGCATTCTGGGAAGAGGAAGCTGTCTGGAAAGCCATGCTTGTCAGCATGCATACCCACTGGGGGATAAGGAACAAAGGTCTGTGGCTGTCAAGCCAGCACCAGACAAACCAACAGAGAGAACTAGAGACAAGGATCTAGGACAAGTGTGCCACAGAGAGCGGTCACTTGGGCCTCAGTCACGGAGAGCCACTAATGGAGTTTTAACGGAGAGGCACCTGATCAGAATTGATCCAGCTAGAGAAGCGGGGGCCGGGGAGACCAGGGGCTGTGTGCCGGTGAGGCTGGAGAGAAGGGAGGTGAGAGAGGGGGAAGGGCATGGTTCTGGGCCCAGAGCTGACCTGGTGCCTACATCCTTCATGCAGAGTTGTTCAGTAAATTACACATCGGTTGACAGATCTTACCTGAAAACCCTCCTCCCGTCCTCTCACATCCCAAATGACTTTTCTACAGCACAAATAAAGTTGCTGTATAGAAACACGGCTTGGATGCCCGTGGCCCCGAGAGAAAGCTAGAGAAGCCCTCACTCCTCATCTAGGAGGATTTGCACTTGAGCCCATTTGGAAAGATTCTCCAAGCTGTGCAGGTCAGACCTGTAGGCCTTAATCAACACGTTCTCCCTTCCCCCGGGGAGGTAATGCGCACCCTGGCAGGAATGCCTCACTTTGCCAGGAAAACGACAGAATGCTGAGCTGCAGAATGCAGGTCCTTCCTCAGGCTGTGCTCTCACTTCCAAGAGCAGGAGGAAATGTCAAGACTTGATGACTGACCACAAGACACACAGAGTCAAGTGTGCCCCCAACCCATGCCGTGCAGGACGAGCCCCGGATGTCCCTTTCAAGCACAGCGGTGGTCCTCATGCACATTTCCCAGGAAGGCTGTTGTGTCCTGCCTTTCAGGCCGCTTCCCACTCATGAATGTCTTCTCTCACCCTCTGGCCCCAGGAGGAAGAAGGACGTCTTCCATAGACCCTCTGCGCAGCATTTGCAGCCGCTGACTTCCAGATTCTTCTGGGTGGATCATGAAGGTCAGAGCGTGTCTACACCGCAGTACACAGATATGGCCCAACCAAGTGGAGCGCTGTGTTGTCTTCACACTTATAAATGAGTCCAAGGCTGGATCCTCGGGGACATTACTGTATTAGGATGACCCATACCAAAAAAAAAAAACCCCAAAAACAAAAACCAACAAGAATGCATCCAACTTCTATCCTCAGACTCTGAAGTGGGCATTCGTCCTTCTCTACCACAAATGAACTCAGAAATGCACACCCCACCCCACCCCCGCCGGGAGGGGGAGACAGAAACAGAGAGAGAGAGAGAGAGAGAGAATGCACATTAGTGTGTCTTTGAAAGTATGCCTGTTTCTGGAAGTATACATTTGTTTATAGTGATTTTCATTTATTAGATGCCTGCTGGGTACCAAGAAGTTGCTATTCTTATTGAAATCTCACAACAGCCCAGTGAATTATTTTTTTTCCCTGTGGAAATATTTGATCATTTCTTTTACACCTTATTTACTTGCAGAATAAATTTTACAAATTCATTCCACTTAGCTTTTATGAGATGACAGTTTCTGTAATTTAGACGGAGCTACATACAATAAACAAGCTTAAAAAGGGAAAATATAAATGCCTATCCGCGGTTAAAGCATTTGGGATGGATGATAATGTTAGCGGATGGACAGATCCCAGCCAGAGGGGGCTTGACTAACAGCAAATGATCATTTGAGTAACTGCTAGAGCATGGTAAAGGAAACTTGAGTTGAAAGCAACATAATAACCATAATAGCAATGTAAGTTACAAACGTGTGTTCCGGGTGCTCTGGCAATTCCTCCTGTATTTTCCTCAAAGAACGTCATTACAAAATGCCTCCACTGCTGTGCTGATGAACAGGGAGGCAACGCTTTGCCAGTCATGCGGCTCCGTCTCTTGCCTTTGTCCCTTTACCAAGACTGGGAAAGTCTTGCAGCAAGTCCAGCTGCCTGGGTTCTGCACGTCCCAGACCCAAGGCCAGGGCTCTCGGCAGGTCAGGAGGAAATCCTTCACAAACAGCTCCATCTGGGCATGGATGGCGCACTTCTGTCGTCCTAGTGCTGGAGAGACTGAAGCAAGATGATCAGACGTTCCAGATGTTCCAGACCAGTCAGAGCTATACAGGAAGACCTCGTCTCAAAAAATAGGGGTGGAAAGGCACTTGACCGCCTTGATTCAAGCTCCTGGACCCACAAAGTAGAAGGAGAAAATCAACTCCCATAAACTGTCCTCTGTTGGGAGCATAGCGTGAAAAGACCGTGTGCCCAGAGCTGTCCAGAGAAACCAGGAATGTTAAGCACACAGGATTCTTTCCAATGGGTAATATGAAAAAGCTGTTCTTCCATCAAGAAAGATGAGAATTGGAAATGATTAGTAGCCCAGTGATCTGCATCATCTGTTGGGCCAGGCTATATCCAGCTCCCACAACCAGGACCTGAGATGGCTAGTAATCTAAATGACTCTTATAGCCAGGGACTCCCCAGGCTCCCACAACCAGGACCAGAGACACCTTCGAGTCTAAAAGACCCTTATAGCCAGAGGCTCCCCCAAGCTCCCACAACCAGGACCAAAGGTGGCTAAGAGCTCAAATGACCTCTAAGCTATCTGTACAACTGAGACCAGTCCAGGGCCTTCCCTAGGACCTTAAGCTAGCACAGGTAGCCTATCTCTAGAACCCAACTTCTTGGAAGAAATGACATGTCTCCTGAGTTGAGTTTCAATGTAATTATGCTTCCTTGTGCACTGGGGACTGTATTACACCAGGAAACATTGTTTCCAAACTATACTGGGCTTAAATGTGTTGGGAATAAACTGCCTGGCATCAGACTCTTTAGAAGTCTTGATCCAGGGTGATGAAGTCCATCTAAACAGAGTTTTCATTCTCAGCTCTCACAGTTTGCTTCTCTGTCTGACACCCACAGAGACCCCCTCAGTCCTGTGACTGACACACACATGCTGTGGTATGCATATGACACACACACACACACACACACACACACACACACACATACACACACACACATTGGGGGTATAAGTAAATTTCAATTAAAAAAAAATCTGGGCATGGTGGCACATGCCTTTAATCCCAGCACTCAGGAGTCAGGGACAGGTGGATCTCTGAGTTCAAGGACAGGACAGCCTGGTCTATAAAGCAAGTTCCAGGACAGCCAGGGCTATGCATAGAAAAATTAAAAAATGAATAAAAATAAATAGAAATGACCAAACAAAGCAACAAACAAATCTAAGCTGGAAATGAAGATGACACCTCACCAAGGAGATGCTGGGGTTAGGGATTCACCTCGGTGGTAGTGTGCTTGCCTAGCAAGCAGAAGGCCCTGGGTTTGTTTCCCAATGCCAGAAAAAAAGAAAAAAAAAAAAAGAAAGGAAAACGGAAATGTGACTCCAGAGCGTGCACACACACACCTGCGTCGTGCACGTGTGCGTGTGTGTGTGTGTGTGTGTGTGTGTGTGTGTGTGTGTGTGTGTGTGTGTGCAGGCACACGACGGGGGAGCGGCCATCACCGCCCTTTCTGCATTTGAACACAGTTCACAACAAAGGGTTTTCCAAGAATGCAAAAAGAAGCTGGGACTGTGCCTCTGTCAGTCACAGGGCTGGTCATCAGGCACAGCGTCCCTCACCGCATCCTCAGAAAGGGACATCTCTCCTGGTGTTGGGTTTCGGTTGCCTCAGCAACCCCTATCTCCGCACGGCTCCTGTCTAGCTCCTCTGAAAGAAGTTGGGCAAAGGGCCGGGCCCTCTGGCCGTGTGTCCCAACCTGAGCAGAAAGTGGTGGTGATTTACAGAAGTGGAAGGTTTGCCAAGCCCTGCAAGCATGGATTCTTGTTTGTATGCTCCTTTGACCCTCCTCTTCTGGATTCGGAAATGGTCTGTAGGCACAGACCCTGGCATGGGTGTGTGCCTGCCATCTAAGCCACATTTGTGGACTGGACAAAAGAGTGTGGCACAATTTTAACATGCTTGGGGATTTTGTTCCCTCCATTACTTTAGATGAAGAAGCAGCCACCAAGAGGTTAACTGGTGTGCTCAAAGCAAGGAAGTGACTTCAGCCCAGCGTCTGCCCCTGTGGCTCCTGGTCATCCATCGCCTGCCTAGCCATCACCCGCTTCTGTATGCTGAGGTTCCTGAACGGAACAAGACCCCACGAGCTTACAGCTCTTTCTAGCCCCATGCTGTGCTGGGGCCAGGCTGCAGGAGAGACACTGCCTCTTTGTGCGGCCCTCCTTGGCACAAGATGAAATCAGGTGGTCCTCATTCTTCCTGCTGTCCTATGCCAAGTCCATCTGAACACATTTCCTGTGCCCAGAGCCAGCTCCCCAATTATCTGCTCCAATTAAGGAGAGCGAGGATACCATTAATTCATCCGTTCCAGTGGGTTGACCGAGGCGGAAGGCAAGGTTGCTGATTTTGGCTTGCAGGTCTCACAGTGGCCCTAGGCATGCTTCTTGCCCTGGTACTCCTTTCCTGCCCCAGAGGACCAAAGAGGCTTTCCCCCACCCTTTCTCTTTCAGAGTCCTTGGTCTCCGGCTCCCTGCCTTCCCACATGGATAAAGTTCTGTCCTTCTCTGTCTGTGTCCATGGATCCACTGAGGTGCAGGAGATATTGGAGGAAGACCATGAGAGAATTAGCTCTCACACGACCTCGCCTCCGAGGTATCTTCTGTGCCAAAGCCCCAATCTACGCTTGCCACAGATGGATGTAAAAATTAGGTCTGTTTTTTGGCTCTGTGGTACAGACCCTAGACCCCAGCTCTCAACTGTCAGGTCCTTCTATCTGCTAGTCCCACGAGGCAGGCAAGGGCTGTGGGTACCTTCTCTGAGCAGTCAGGACCACAGGCATCGTCAAGACCAAAGTGCTGTCCCCTACCTAAATTCACAGAGCAGGTATGACCCTGGGATGAAAGGCACAGACAAATACAACCTACCCACATGTCCCCTCTCAGAATCAGAAAATCCTCGCTGGAAAGACCAAAGGGCAAATGAAAGCCGTGGCAATTCAGTAAAATGTCTCGCTTGTGAGCTACACTAAAAGATATGATAAAGGATTTGACCACTTACCCTGAATGGGCAACTCCAAAGAGAGATGAATATAAGTGTGTTCTATGGGAACTAATCAGCAATGCCAATGGCGACGTCACATTGTGGGTGGCAAACAAATCCTAATTAAGTTTCAAAAAAGAAAATCCAAGATTTCTTTGTGGGTGAACAAGCCTCCAATAGGAGGAACCTGGCAACCTTCACGGGACAACTCTTTATATCTCATTGGTCACCCCCATGCTCAAACTCAGCCTGAAAATGTGAGTTAAGGCATTACCATCTTTAGTAACATTGGGTTCTGTAGCAAGAATGAGGGGATCCTGGATCGGCAGCTTGTGGTGATATTTTGTTTGTGCTCTAACAAATAAAGCTTGCCTGAAGACCAGAGGGTGGAGCCAGCCATTAGTTAACCATAGAGGTCTGGAGGTCTGTATAGACAGGAGACAGGAAGTGATATGGTTGGGCGGAGATAAAAATAAGGCAGGCTGAGACAGGCGCTCAGCCCCTTTTTGGTCTGAGGAGTCATGGAGGTCAGAGGTGACTTCTCTGATCTTTCAGCTTTACTCTGATATCTGACTCCAGGTTTTTATTATTAAGACCAAGCCGGGCGGTGGTGGCACACCCCTTTAATCCCAGCACTCGGGAGGCAGAGGCAAGCGGATCTCTGTGAGTTCGAGGCCAGCCTGGTCTACAGATCGAGTTCCAGAACAGCACTTTGTCTCAAAACAACAACAACAACAAAAGACTGATTAGAATTCGCTGCAGCAGCTGGTCCCTCTGACATTGGCGGCAAAGCCTATGAACAGCAACAACTACAAATGCTGATCCCACACACAGGACTGGAGAGATGGCCCAGCAGTTAGGAGCACTGGCTGCTCTTCTAGAGGACCTGGGTTCAATTCCCAGTACCTACTTGGCAGCTCACAACTCTGTTACTCCAGTTTCAGGGATCCAATGGCCTCTTCTGGCTTCTAGAGGGACCGTGCGCGTGCACACACACACACACACACACACACACACACACACACACACACACACACACAGTACACAATTGTACACAGAGGGAGGCAAAATATTCACATGCATAAAACAAAATCATAACTTTTTTAAAGAGAGTGGTGAGCAGTCTTCTAGATGGCTTAGCCCCAGGATATGTGAACTTGCGGTTTTTTTTGTTTTTTGTTTTTTTTTTTTTTTGGCTTCTCATCACAATGATCTGTTGTGACCAGATCCTGATTCTGAACAAATCTGGGGATGGCAAATCCAGCTGAAGATCCGTGGCCCAGCCCCTACCCCTACCCTCCCAGCCCCATGAAAAGAAACATGACTGTCTCAAGTAAAAAGAATCAAGATGGCAATGGTCTAGCACCTCACAGGGACACTAGTCATTCAAAGGAGTGAATATGGATTTGTGTCAACTCCTAGGGGAGGGACATGACCATGACACCCAGTGCCCAGATTCTGGACCATTGCCCTAACATGTGCCCTGGGGTGAGGAGGGACATGCCCATGACACCCAGTGCCCAGATTCTGGACCATTGCCCTAACATGTGCCCTGGGGTGAGGAGGGACATGCCCATGACACCCAGTGCCCAGAGTCTGGACCATTGCCCTAACATGTGCCCTGGGGTGAGGAGGGACATGCCCATGACACCCAGTGCAGCACCTTATGTAGCAGACACTCAACACACAGTTGCATTCTGCCCTGGGACTCTTCCCGAGGACACTGGGAAGAGCCTGTTCCCTTGAGCAGGGTTTCCTAAGCTGAGGAGTTAGTTCCTCAGCGGCTTCTGTTGCCCGGTGATCTGGGTTCCATTTCATCCAGTCACCTTTGCCCTAGAAAAAGTTCCCGAAATATGAAATGCATGTTTATTTTTAACCTCACAGAAGTCCTGCTTTGGACTGAAACTACAGCAAATTCTTAGAGCTTAGAAATATTTGGAACTATGAAAAGATAATAAACATCATTTCTATGTTTAGAAAATTATTGGCTTTTTTTTTCTTTAGTCTTAAAATCCCTCCAGAGCACAATTGGACAATAATTTTCAAAGGTGTTTGTTTCCTTGGTTGTTTTGAGACAGAGTTTTGCTGTGTCGCCCAGCTTGGAACCTGCTGCTCTCCTCCTTTCTCGACCTCCTGAGCTAGGGTGACTCATGTGAGCCACCAAAGTTTTAATAAAACATCCAGAACCTTCAAAACAGCCATTTCTCTTCTATGACTTTATACTAAGAAAATAAAGACATACAGTATACAAAAAATGTACAAAAATAAAAAATAAAATAAACCAGGCATGGTGGTGGTAGTGCACGCCTTTAATCCCAGCACTTGGGAGACGGAGGCAGGGGGATCTCTGGATTCAAGGGTAGCCTGGTCTACAGAGCGAGTCCCAGGACAGTTAGGACTACACAGAGAAAGTCTGAAAAACCAAAAAACAAATAAACAAGAACTGTAAAAATAAGAATGTGTGTTAGAACTGGTTTGTGATTGGAGGAGGATTGGAAGCCACCTAGACGTGATGTTCCCGGTGTGCGCTAATCAATGAGTGTCTGGTACATTCCATAGCAGGATCCATCGCCTCTGCTGTCGATCAGCTGCCTGTGGGCAGTAAACAAAAGGCTATATCAGCAAATAAAACCATGAGACCTCACATTCCATGCCTCATCGACATGAGAACAAACATGCTTCATTGACATGGGACACACCTGCAATCACCACACTGAGGAGGCAGAGGCAGGAGGAATTTCAGGCTAGCCAGGGCTACCTATGAGACCTTGACTCAACAACAACAACAAAACAGAACAATAAAAAAATTTTTAAAAAATACAAAAGGAAAAATAGGTTAAAGACAATGCACTAAAAGAAACAAAGCAAGCCAGATCACAAGCCAGTAGCAGAAACAATGGCAACAGCCGACATTCAAAGCATTCGGTTATATGGGTGACATCATGCCGGGAGCTTTACCTAGATAAGAAAAGGACCCCTGTGTTTAAAGTGTCTTACTTCCACAGTGGAATGAGTTTAACTTCTTCCAGCTGAGAGGAATGCTCCGCCAGCCTGATGTCAGTATGCGACCTTGAAGATGTGGGGCTTCTCCCTCCTCAGCTCCACCTCTTTCTTGCATCAGTCTCTGAGTTCTCAAGGTTGGGTGCTTGAGAATGGGGGACAGAGAAGGACAATCCGTCCTGCAGGCACAGTCCTGAGACACCACTGGCTCCCGTAGTGGCCCTGCGGGACTCTGGCCGGTGTTTTATGAGTTGCTCTTGTGAAGGCAATACAGACCCCATCTTAGGGTAGGGCCACCATCTCAGACCACCTGCTGGACTCAGTTCCAGGAAGGACCTCAGGAATGTGCCATGGCAACTTGAACAATACAGGGAAGTAAAGTTTAACAAGATCCAGATACTCCTGCAGACATTCTGTCTGTGGTTTATGGCCCTTGAAGACATCTAGATAATCCTGCTGAGCAGCCCAGATACTCCTGCTCAGCAAGTCGTGATTCCCCTCCAAAAAGTCTAATCCAATGGTTTCAAAAGGTGGTTTCTCGCCCAAAGTCTAGACCAATAGTTTCAAAAACAATCACCTTGCCCCATATCCCTTCTACCCAATCCCAAGCATGTAATTCCCGGCTTGTGTTTTTTTCCCTATAAAAACTCTCTACACCTGGGCTCGTGGCTGCTGCCACATTTCCTTCCATCTGCCACTCGGTGGCCCAGGTTGAACCTGACAATAAAAGGACCCTTATGTGCTTGCATTGGAAACCGGCTCCTTGGTGGTCTCTGGGGGTTTCTCAGAGTACAACACTCTTAGATCCCTGGTTGTGGATGTGCAGTAGTGACTTCCCTTGTTGCTTATCACTGTAACCAGAGCCCCGACAGAGGAATTTAAGGAACAGTTTGTTTGGACTCACAATTTGAGGGTAGGGTCCACCATCCCTGGAAAGGCATGGACGGATGGACGAACGAATGCTAGGCAGCTGGTCATGTGGCATCTAGCCCACTTTCTCCATTTTCTGCAGTCTGGAACCCTGGCCCATGAAATGGCGTCACCCACATTCAGGCTGGATCTACCCCCCATCGGTTAAGGCTTTCTGACCTGCACTAACACCAGAGGTTTGCTTCCCTGGTCATTCTAAATCCCACCAAGACTGACTGTCACACATGCCTTCTGTCTGGCAGGAAGCTCCCAGTTAGCCCTGAGCCCAGGCTTTCCAGCATTCCCCTCCCCTTGCCCTCTCCTCCCTCCCCTCCTCTCTTCTCCCTCCCCCTCTCTTCCCTTCCCTGTCGTTTTGAGGCCCTCTACCCTCCCACTCAGAAGTCCTCTTGTGTAGTCCTACAAAACAGCCCAAGCTGGCTGCCTCCCTGAGTCCTCCTGGCCCTAGGAAAACACACGTCTTTGTCTGCCGCCGCCTCCTCCTCGGCCTCCTCCTCCTCCCCTTCCTCCTCCTCCTCCTCCTCCTCTTTCTCCTTTCTCTTCTTGCTGTGGTGTAACATAGTCCTATCCAGTCTTCACCTGCAGGCTTCTTTTGGTAAAATGCAGAGTCCACTCCCTAAACTCCAGGTCTCTGGATGCCATTGTGAGAGCCAAAGTTACATTTTAAGTTTTCATTACTACGCCTTAGAGATCCATGAAACAAAAATGCCTCTGGTCTGCAAGGCCCTTGCCCAAGGATGGATAGTTCCTGAAATGCTGGAGGCTATGGTTTATGGGAGATAAGAAGCCACATGTTTTTCATTCCCTTGAACAAGTTTGACCCATCTGCACCAGCCATGCTTGATCACATGTGGGCAGGAGGTTCACAGGCTGGAGGTAAGCCAGGGTTTTTGCTTGCCCCTGATTGGACCTGATGGGAAATGCAATGTATTATGGGGGTCCCTTCTTAAGTCAATACAAACTGTGATTCTGAACCATTTCCCCGGATCCTGGGTGTGGACCAGGCCAGATCTCATCTGCCTGGCCAGTATCTAATTAAAGCTTGTTTGCAAATTTGGCTTTAATCTGGGGTGGCGGTTTTATTCTCGATCAGTGGGATTAACACCTAGGGGCATTTTGGGAATCCCGTGACCGCCCTAACTGGGATAAGGGTGTTCCTTGCCCACCTGCTTCCTCTGCGGGAGGATGAGACCCAGGCCACCAACCAGATTCTCTACGTGCGCTCTAGATCTTCAGCCCTCACTGTAACCTGGACAGGTGAAGGTTTAATACCTGCAAAACCTGTTTCCAAATCTCAGTCTTCTCTGTATAGTTGGCAAGGGAGCCATAACCCTTCAGCTACAGTCAGAAGTCTAGAAAGGCCTGAGCCAGACTTAAACCAAGTATGCTGTGTTTTTTTTTTCTGGAGGCTCAAGGGGGAGAACCCAGTTCCTGGCCCTCTTACCTTCTAGAGGCTGCCATATTCCTTGGCTCATGCCCCTTGTATCTTTAAGTCAGCACTGTTGGATTGAATCTTTAATATTGTTACTCCAATATTCTCTTTCCTGCCTCCCTTGCTCACACTTAAGAACACGGTGATTACATTCTGCTTAACCCCAGTGTTATGAATTATTATGCGCCCCTGCCCCACGTGAGTATCCCCCTCACAGGGAACCATGATGCTGGCATGCTGCGGTGGGCTGGGCAGATAGATGCACACCATTCGGGCATTGGGGGCAGTGGCAGTGGCCAGTAATTCACAACCCAGACGCTGCAGCCATGTGGAGAGTTTATTATAATAGAGATGAAGAAAGATAAGAAAGAGAGAGAGAGAGAAGGAGAGAGAGAGAGACAGAGGTCGAGGGTGTGCACCTTGGGGTGGATCAGAATATTGACACCCAGATCATCTACAATCTCTCTAAGGTAGGCTGACTAGAAAACTTAATTCCATGTGGTACCTTCGCTTCATTTGCCATCAATGGTAATATATTCACAAGTTCCAGGAACAAGAAAGAATACAGCCACCTGGAGGGTCATTACTTTGCTTGGCACAGCTGTTCCTTGACATACTCAACACATCTCTGAATCACCAGCTCAGCCCTTTCAACTGTCTCTAAGAAAAACCAACTGAGGAATTCCTCAACAGAAAGCATGTGGATTTGAGTTAGTATCTCCATCAGTTCAATGCATATACTGCCTATCGGTATCTCCTGACTGATAATCTGAGCAAGTAAACGGATCTTTCCAATTATTTTTATTTATTTATTTATTTTTGGTTTTTCGAGACAGAGTTTCTCGGTGGAGTTTTGGTGTCTTTCCTGAAGGTCGCTATGTAGCCCAGGCTGGCCTCAAACTCACAGAGATCCGCTTGGCTCTGCCTCCCGAGTGCTGGGATTAAAGGCGTGCGCCACCACCGCCCAGCCGATCTTTCCAATTTTTTAACACAACTTTTAGTTTTAGAAAATTCCAAATAAAGTAACATAATCAATGTTCTTTTACTGACTGACATAATATTGTCTTTAAAATATCTGTAAATAAGCCAAGTTTGTAACCTATTATCTTTGTTGAGGATATTAATAACTCCCTGGATTTCCCAAGGTTTTGTTATAAGAAATTGGATCTATTTTAATTAGATTAAACAAAAGTCACTGGGGAAGAAAGAAATCCATAGAGAATTCTGAGGGCCGTGACTTAGAAATGCAACATCAAATGAACTCTTCCTCTTCCTTCCTGTGTTCCTAAGAAAGAGCCGAGAAAGAGGAGAGAGAAGGCCAGTACCCTGGCTTGATGATAGGAGTAGGGATAAATAGCAGGAAGGAAACCGGGCAGCGTTAGTCACCTATCTAGGTGTCCATTTAGTTCTATGGCTACCCATCCATTTGCCTGCCTGTCTGCCTACCTATCTACTTACCTACCTACCTACCTATCTGCCTGCCTACCTACTTATCAACCTACTTATCTATCTACCTACCTACCTCTGCCTGCCTGCCTACCTACCTGCCTACCTACCTACCAACCTACTTACCTACCTACCTACCTGCCTGCCTACCTGCCTACATGTCTCTTTTTGACGTTTCCGGTTCCCAGATTCTAAATGGCTCTGCTGAGCTAATCACAGAGCCTGTGTATTTCTGACCTGGTTATAAATTTCAGTTTTCAAAACATTAGGACAGATTTAATGACCCTAGATGAGGTCGGGAGCAAGGTTAAAGGAACTGGTCTCAACTCCACAGGATTGTCCTCTAAATCAGCCTCCACACCGGGTGATTACAGAGAAACTTGCCTACTCCTCTTCATGAACTGGGGACTTATTTGGGTCTTAGCTTCCTAGCTGCAAAATGGGTGGTGTACTAGACAACCTGTAAGTTTTCTGACAAGGTTTTCGGTGTTGAATTTTGAGACGGGACCTCACACTCCAGCCCAGGCTGGCTTCCGACACATGACGATGCTCCTGACTCCTCTTTCCTTAGCACTGGAATTGTGGGCATGAACCACACTCCTAGCTAGGCTGCTGACGATTTGAAGATGTTACCTACCTGTCTCTCATTAGATCTCCCTGGATGGAACATCATGAATGAGTTAGTCAGCTGACTGACTCATTCATGAGCACAGGTCTATGCGTTTCCTGTACAGCAGGCAGTGTTACAGAAAACAGGATCAGCCCTGCCCTCTAGGAGTTTGCTTCACAGTGTCACTCACTGGTCAGTTTATGATCGAGACAAAAACCAAAGAGGTGTTGTCTTAAGAAAATCACCATACTATGTAACTGCTAATGGGAAGAAAATAAAGTTAAACAGTGAGAGCTCTCCAATGAACAACAATAGAACCTAGTTTCAAGAGAACCTTGGCCCCTGGAAACTGGGTTTTTTTTTTTTTGTTTGTTTGTTTTTGGTTTTGGTTTTTGGTTTTCTGAGACAGGGTTTCTCTGTGTAGCTTTGGTGCCTGTCCTGGATCTCGCTCTGCAGACCAGGCTGGCCTTGAACTCACAGAGATCTGCCTGGCTCTGCCTCCTGAGTGCTGGGATTAAAGGCGTGCGCCACCACCGCCCGGTGGCCTCTGGAATTTCTAACCCTAACCAAAAGCATCTGGATAAGGCGATTCTGGAACCCAGTTTGGAAACGAGACCATTAGTCTACTCTGGGCCGTCTAGCCCTCTGCTAAATCCAACGGCAGAAGGGGGTGGAGGGGTAGTTTTGCAGAACTTTTGTTTAGTTGGAATAAAAGAAAGAAAGAAAGAAAGAAAGAAAGAAAGAAAGAAAGAAAGAAAGAAAGAAAGAAAGAAAGAATGGAAGGAAGGAAGGAAGGAAGGAAGGAAGGAAGGAAGGAAGAAAGAAAGCAAGCTAGCTTTCTTGTGATGTCATGACTCCCAAGCCCATGCGGCAATTTTGTGCACGTGATGAAAAAGTACCTGCTCTGGGCAGACAAACTCCTCAAGGTGCCCAGGAAGGCAGTGTGCACTGGACAGACATCCCTGTCCACACTACCCTAACCACAGTGTATCTTGGTGGGAGAGCGCAGGCCGATTTCAGTGACACTCCCTTTTGTGGCACGGCCTAGTGCGGCCCTGGTGCAGCCTACCTAAGCAGACCAACTGAAGAGCCACCATAAAACATCTGGAGGTCCTAGTGGGTCCTTTTGGGAAAAGAGAGAGAGAGAGAAGGAAGGAAGGAAGGAAGGAAGGAAGGAAGGAAGGAAGGAAGGAAGGAAGGAAGGAAGGAAGGAAGGAAAGAAAGAAGAAGGGTTTTGAGAAATTTCTACTTTCCCCAACCCTTTCAGACTGAGACGGCATTTTCCCACGTAGCACAGCTGGAGAAACAAACAGTATTTTCCTCTCCGGCTTTTGTCCCGAGATTCCCACCAGTTCAGCGTCAAGAAGCCAGCCCGTGCAAGGGTTAAACTCTTTAAAATTCTCATCCACTGAAGGCTGGCTCTTGTTGCCTAGTGACTGCTGCGTGGCTTCCTGCTGTCACTCACCTTGTCTCCGGAGCTAGCCTCCGCTCTCAGAAGGAAGGTTATGATTGGACAAAGGTGACATCATAGCAGAAGGAATTACATGGCTTTGTCAAGACAGCCACCAAGAAGATGACCCAAGAGTTGGTGGCATTTTTCTCTGTTTTAGTGTCCTTCACACCGGGCTAACAAATTCAGCGGGCATTCTCCTCCATTTCTTGGAGCGCCAGGCCTGCAGGTGTCGCTGATGGATTTTTGCCCATATAAATATTCCTTGACACCGTGTGGGTTCTCTTCACACCATTTAATCAATGCCAGTAGCCCAGCCAAAACCTTCCCTGACAAGGACTTGGCCAGCACTCGGGGGAAGCTGCAGATCACAGGCAGCACATGACTGCCTGCAGCTCCTTGTCACACCCGGGGCGGCTGCGCTGAATCCCTTGCAAGGCAACTCTCCATCGGAAGCATCCGTCTCAAGGATGGCTTCAGAATACGAGGCAGGGCACGCCAGAAGGCATCAAAGGAGGGAAAAAGCTAAAAGCCTAGCTACTTTCAAAATCAAGCACTTGGAGAAATCTCACACGGTTTAGATAACAAACACAGCTCTTTGATTACTTTTGCAATTGACATCGCGCATGTTGGCCCTGCTTTGAGAACTGAGCCTCACGGTGCTTGTTTTATTCGGCGACTTACACCGCGTACACTCTTGACTATTTCAGCCATTGAAGACACCCTCTGTGCGATTGCTGGGTTGCTTGCAGCCTCATTGTGCTTGGCTGCTGAATTAAATCCTCGGTTAAATGCTCTCTTTTCTTGGTAAATATTTAGTATACAGCATCGTCACTGCTGGTATAATTGGATAATCGCTTCCAATTAATGCCCTATTTCAAAAGCTACAACTCCAGAGGAAGCTTAGTTGAGCTGCAACAAAGGCTGACCCCCATGGGAAACTGAAGAGAGCGAATTCTTTTCTGTGATCCTGCTGGAAAGCAAGGGGGGGGGGGGGGAGCGGGGAGGAGAGGAGGGAGGAGGGGGAGAGAGAGAGAGAGAATATGAATATATTCTATACAGTCCTGATTCTGACATCCACTGATAACGATAAGTATGTGGCAGCTGAAACCTGGGAGGACAGGCTGCCTCTCACCAAAGCTGGCCGCACATCGTTATTTCTTCCTTGAATAACTAGCTTGTTCTTAAAGCTGGTCATGCATTTCTTGGGGGCATTCATCTAAAAAGAGGAGTATTTACATAGTACCAAGCCACAGGGATACACCTATACTTTGTATTATCAAGCACTTTCAGAAAAAAAATTCATATAATTTCCTTTGAAGAATTCAGATTGGGAGCTGGAGAGACGCCTCAGTGGTTAAGAGCACTTCCTGCTCCATCAGAGAACCCTGGTTCAGTTCCTAGCACTCACCTAGTTCCCAGCTCACAAAACACCTGTTACCCATGCCAAGGGATGCAGCGCCCTCTTCTGACCTGCAGTGAGCACTCACCCACACTTTTGCAAATATAAGCATATACACACACAAATAAATAATAAAATATTTTTTAAAAGGGCGGGGTGCTGGAGAGATGGCACAGAAGTTAAGAACACTTGCTGTCTTTCAGAGGACCCGGGTTCAGTTCCCAGCACACAAAAGGTGGCTCACAACCACCCTTAACTCCAATCTCAGGGGGTCTGGCACTCTCTTCTGATCTCCATGGGCACCAGGCCCACATGTGGTGTGCATTCACACATGCAGACGAAAAACTCATACACATAGTATAAACATAAAAAAAGAGAGAAGGGCTGGAGAGATGGCTCAGCAGTTACGAGTATGTGTACTGCTCTTTCACAGGATGCAAGTCCTGTTCCTCATAATCACCTGTAACTTCAGTCCCAGGGGGCCTGACGCCCTCTTCTGGCCTCCTGGGGTACTGCATGCATGTAGTGCACAGACATACATGCAGGCAAAACACCCAAACACCTAAAATAAAAAACAATAAATCGTAGAAAATTGAAAATAAGTAGACAAAGCAGAATCCCATGAGCTTTCTTCCTTCTGTGTATGTGTGTTCCTTCCCCCCTCCCGCACCCCTCAAGCCCTGGCCCTAGACAATTGTCCATCTGGTTTCTGTTACGTTACAGAGGACTAGATTTGTCTCTTTAAAAACCTTGCATGGGGGTTTCAGTGAGAATGATCCCATATACTTGAATACTTGGTTCCCAGCTGGTGGAGCTGTTGGTGAAGGCAGGAGATACAGCCTGTTGAAGGAGGTGTGTCACTGGGGTGGGGGAGGTTTAAACCCCTAGCCATTCCCAGTGTGCTCTTGCTCTGCCTCCTACTTTTAGATCAAGATGTGAGCTCTCAGCTGACCAGCCACCGTGCCTTTGCACCACCATCCTGGACTCTAGCCCTCTGAAACTCTAAGTCCCAAGTAAACGCTTTCTTCTATAAGTTGCCTATGTCATGGTTGTCTTATCAAAGCAACAGAAAAGTAACCAAGACGTCATGCAAATGGGAACACATGTGGTGCTTTGTTTTGTTTCTTAAAGAATGGTTTCACGCCCACTCTTACAATTACCAGGGGTTTAGCTTTTCTTTTCCTCTCTCTACCCTGCACTGCTTCCCTTTCCTTCCTGTCCTTTCCGCTCCTCATTCCTAATGGGACTTGAACCAGGGGCCCATGCTGAGCAATTACTCCATCCCTGAGCTCTACCCCAGTCTTTGTATTTACGTATTTATTTTTTTATTTTTGAGATGGTCTCACTAAGTTTTCCAGGCTGCTTTGAACTGTAGCCTGGGTGGGACTTGAACTTGCCATCCTCCTGCACTGGCCTCCCAAGCTGGTCTTAGAGGTCCTTTTCACAGCCTGGCTGGTTATTTTTCATGATTAGATTATGGGTTTGGGAAAAAGAGAACAGATATGAGTCCATTTTCACATCATATTGAAATTTAGATGGTCTTTTAATAAAAAAACAACCCCGGAGCCAGATATTGGGGTATATTCTGAAAGATCAGAGAGACAGAACAGGCCACAGCCAACCTCACCTCGCCAGCTCCTCCGCTGATCTTGTTTCCTCAGACTGAAAGCCTCTGAGTCCTCACCTGAATGGATCTCAGCTGAACTGCTGCTAATAGTTTCTAGTTCCTGGTCCTCATGCCCTATATACCTTTTTGCTTCCTGCCATCACTTCCTGGGATAAGAGGCATGTGTCCTTCCCAAGCAAAGACATGAGATCTCAAGTGCTGCGATTAAAGGTGTGTGCCACCACACCTAGCTCTGTTTCCAGTGTGGCCTTGAACTCACAGAGATCTAAATGGATCTCTGCCTCCTGAGTGATAGGATTAAAGGTGTGTGCCTCCATTGTCTGGCCTCTATGTCTAATCTAGTTGCTGGCTCTGTCCTCTGATCTCCAGATAAGTTTTATTTGTTAGAGCACAAATAAAATATCACATTTCCCCATTTTTGTCTAAAATAAAAAAGTTATAACTAATATAAGAAAAACTATATATAATAAGTATATATATATAATATATATCTATTTAGTCAATAATTACATTAACAATGTTCAGTCCATTAACATTTGACAAATTCAGACAAAAAATTCATTATTTATCCTATTTTGGTGAATCCAATTCAAAACTTGTATACAATATACAAAAATCCAATCCAGTGAAAATATTTAAAACTAGTAGTTGCTTTCTAAAAGTAGATTCAATAATCTACCTTTCTATCTTATCATATCCATATTCTCTCTTTTTTCTTTTCAGAGTAGATTTAATAATCTACCTCTTATCTATATCCTCTTTTTTCTTTTTCTTTTTTCTTCTTTGTTTTTCAAATAAAAACCCTGAATCTGATCTCCTTGTTTAGCTGTTTTCCCTGATCATTATCAGTTAACAACTTGTAACCAACTATCCTAAACAATGACAATTATCCATGACCCACTGAATGACCAAAAACCACCTATCCCACCTCTTGGGAATGTGGGGGCCATTTTCTTAAAATTACTTTCTGCTGTCCGGGGGCAAAGGCATCTTTATGGAATCCTGAACAGAAAATTTTTAGGTTAATTGTCAAGTCCTGGGAGAGTTAGCTGTATCATTTATTGTCCAGTCTCTGCATAATGTGAAAGTGCAGGGCTTATCTCAAGTCCTTGATCGAGTAGTCTGTGAGGCTGGATCATCTCGAAATTGTCCTGAGCAGTTTGTAGTCCAAAGCCGACCTTTGGGTGGTGTTTCATGTCAGCTTATTGGTATTATCGTCATCCTGATGGAATCATCCTTGTGGACAGCTCAGTTAGCCATCGTGAAATTGCCTTGAGCAGTTTGTAGTCCAAAGCCCATCTTTGGGTGCTGTTAATCAGCTTAATGGCTTTACCATAGTCCATATGGAATCATCATTGTAGGATCCCATCATCTTTTTGGAGATTTCAAAGTCACTGTTAGGAGGGTCACGGTTCCCTGCAGATTTTTTTTTTTTTGTGCCCTCTCTGTGGTTTGGGGCAATACCAGTTGTATCTGTGGCAGAATCGTGTCTCACAGCCGGTCCCAAGTTTGCAATACAGCAGGTTCCATTCTTCATCAAAATATTCTTTGATTTCAAATCTCTGTGAGCTGTCGCTGGCTTTCCTTGGGTATCAACAATCTCCACGTGAAGATGGGCAAGACTGCTTGCTGTGGACAGAGCGAGTTTGATCATCCCTTCCACCCTAACAGTGTAACAGTAACCAAAAAGGGATCCACGCTCATGATAATCGGACACCAGCCACAGCTGAGTCCATATGCCATTGTCTTTGTCGTCTGCTGCTATAAATCCTAGGCTGTTTTCATGGCGTAACATCGTAGTCCGACAAATCTCTGCCTCTCGGAACCACGAACGTTCTTCCCTAGAAGAGAATGTCTTCACAGCCACTTCTTCTCCCTGCCACTTGCCTCACTAAACTTCTCCAAACCAACCTTACCTTTGCCAATGCTTTCTTGTAACACGATGGTCCTGGCAATTGTTCTCTGAACAAGCAGCGGTAAACCCATCATCCCCTGTGGCAGCATCGCCGCAGTCACCAACGCGATGAGGAGCAGCTGGTAATTCAGAGCAGCAGCTGCCAACGCCATGGTCCCGCCACTACTGTTTGTGGCCTGGCCTGGCCCCAGCCGCAGCTTCTCCTCAGCAAGCCTCCCAGGCTGGCCTTGAATTTGAGATCCTCCCGTCTCTGCCTCCTTCAGCAAATCCTACAGGCGTGCACCACCACAACTGGCCTCGTGCAGCTCGGGCGGGCCTGAGCTGGGGACTGCAATGCCAGCCAGAGGCAAGTGGCTTTTTCATGAATTTGTGCCACAAACGTTGAGCGCCAAATGTAACACGAATTGCTAACCGGTCTTATTGATAAAAAAAAAAACCCAGAGCCAGATCTTGGGGTGAAAACTGAGAGATTGGAGGAACAGGACAAGCCACAGCCAACCTCACCTCACCAACTCCTCAGCCTCCAGAGAGAGCTACTTCCTGTATACTCACACCTATATGCCTTTCTGTGCCCTGTCATCTTGCTTCCTCTCTCTGCCCAGCTACATCACTTCTTTCCACCCAGCTCTATCATGTCCTGTCTGTCTGGACAGACCTCCAGGCCTCTATGGTTAACTAGTGCTGGGATTAATGGCATGTGTCACCATGCCTGGGCCTGTTTCCAGTGTGGCCTTGAACTCAGAGAGATCCAGATGAAGTTCTGCCTCTTGAATGCTAGGATTAAAGGTGTGTGCTACCACTGCCTGACCTCTATATTTAATATATTGGCTGGCTTTTTCCTCTGATCCCCAGATAAGCTTTATTGGGGTGCAGAAATAAAATATCAACATCCTATCAACTGTCAGTGCTGTGAATGCGGTTGTGGCTGTTGAGGTGGGTCTAGACGGCCTGTCTGAAGCAGAGTTCTATACTGTGAATGTCCCTGCTCCCCCAGGTCCCCACCACTTACCCAGTAAAGGCTTGGGGAAAATGTGATTTGAGTATAGCCCACTTAGGAAACTTGAAGCTCTGCTTCCGTTCCCCTGGGGTGGAGTTGTCATAGTTCATTTGGAAGTCTTGGAATAGATTTGTCCCTTCTCCTCACTGATGAGTTTACTGGCTGTGGCTATCAGATGGACTCACTGGACACTTACACGCCTCTCCTTCAACCACTGATCTTACCACCATCTCCATAGTTTTGCTTTTCCCAGAATGTCAGACTGTTGGAATCACAGCATTCACCTTTCCAGATTGGTTTTGTTTTGTTTTTCAAGACAGGGTCTCTCTGTGTAGCCCTGGCTGTCCTGGAACTCACTCTGTAGACTAGGCTGGCCTTGGAGTCACAGAGATCCACCTGACTCTGTCTCCTGAGTGCTGGGATGAAAGGTGTGTGCCACCACTGTATGGCCCACATTGGTTTCTTTTACTTAGTAAGATGCATTTATTTTTCCTCCATGTCTTTTCAAGGCTTACTATTGCATAAAAACAAAACTGAATTATGGTAAAAATGTATGTAAAATTTATGTAAAATGTACAAATTACAAATTTGTAATTTGGCCACTTTAAATAGTATTATTCAGTAGTGTTAGGAACATTCAGTGTTGTGTAACCAATCTCCAAAACTATTCTCACTTTGCAAAACTCAAGCTCTATGTATATTAAACAATTCCACCCCCTACCCTCTCCGAGCTCCTACTTTGTCTCTATCAGTTTTATTACTATAGGTACATTAAGGTGGAATTATTCAGTATTTTATGTTGTAGCTCGTATATTCAATTTAGCATGACTTCCATAAGTTTTCCTCCAGTTGTAATGAGTCACATTTCCAGGACACAGCAAGGAGTAGCAGTGACGGGCACAATGTGGTCAGGTCAGGAAAAGCAGGGCAAGGGCTTCGTGACAGCCCAAATGTCTTCAAGGTGCTAACAGACGCTGATTTTGTAGGAGAGACAAAGGAGGGTGGAGGCAGCATCCCAGTGGAACAGTGGTCCAACTCATCACCTCGGGTCTGGTTCTGCAAAGGGTTCTGGAAAGCTGGTATCACTGTCATCACTGAATGGAGCCATTTCCATGAGACAGTCTTGCTCTGAGGGCAGCAGGTGGGGTGATTGTTCCCATCGGGGGTGATCTGTCCTATTAGGCTTGGTGAGTGCCTGGCCATGAAGACATCTGTCAAACTGAACTAAGAGTAACTGGGGAGGGGGCAGTAAGTAAAGAACCAGAGAAGGGCAAAATGGAATTGGTCAGGCTAGTGATGGACATCCTTCATCTCCATCATGGCTGTACAAATATCTTAAGAAATGCCTTTCAATTCTTTTTGATTATTTACTTAGAAGTACAAAACTGATTTTATTAAATTTTAAATTTCTTGAGAAATGGCCATATTGCTTTTCAAAGTGGCTACATCCATTCTGAATTAATTACATAAGACCTCCAGTTTCCCTACACCCTCACACGAGCATCAGTAATTTCACAGACACACACAGAAAAAGTTCCTTTAAAAATTAAAATATTTTAAAAACGCTTGAATGCAAAGTTTCACTTACACCACCCTTCAAATAAAAGAACAGCGAAAGCACAAAAAATGTTACAAAACGACATTTACTCTGCAACTTTATCATAATGAATTGCATCTCTTTGGTAAAAATAAACTTTATAAACATTTTAATAGTCAGAGATTAGATACAAAAACTAAACATTTGTAAGTTGTCTTACTATGAGCAAAGAGTGGCAAGTGAGAAGTGGTTCGCTTATGGCTGGTCATCTACTGGCAGTTAAACTCACAAGTTTTTATGCTATACCAGAAAAGATGAAACAATTTAATAACACATTTCTTTAATCAAAAAGTATTCTTATACTTTTGTTTAAAAATAAATAAGTTACAATGAATTGGCAATTATACATTTTATACACTATATGATGGCAACATAATACTTTAAAATGTAGTACTTTAATAAAAAGGTACAATTTTGAAAACAAGTTTGACAATGGCACTGGCAGTTAGATGCAAAGAATGTTCTTGAAAAATGGCAGGTATAACATTAAAATACTCTATTTTGCCTTTCAATAAATATTTGACTACATCATTAACACACTGGAGTAAACTTTAAGAAGAAAAAAAAAAAAAACCCAAACCCTATGACACATATGTAAACCGGAAAGCCTCAGAAGTCGCTTTAGAAAATGCTAGTTTTCCCAGGGTGTTAAGTAGGCTTGTATTTTGGATAACAGTCTTGTGGCTTTGTGGAACACTCCCACCTGCAGCCCGAGCTGATACGAAAGGCCTCCCAGTCTACAAAGACACAGACATTCCCTTAACACTCGCTCTAGCTTTGAACTGCGCTAATGTGCATTTAACTGACCATCTAGTATGAACCCTTCACAAATGCCTCAGAAAACAGTAAAAAAAAAAAAAAAAAAAAAAAACCACACATATGCTGAACTTCACAATACACAAAGGAATCTACGTTAGGAGAGGTCATGCTGGTCTGAGAACAGGCAAAGGTCCCAGGCAGGAAGGGGATGACACACCCCTTGCTTTTCTACCCATCTAGGCAATGTTTTCATTCTCAATGAAAAAGCAAAAGATCAACTAATTTAAGGATATTGCACAAACAAATTTCAAAGATTATTCAAGAAACACTGATTCTCTTGGCAATGTAGAAAATAAAGGTAACAGTGCCAAGACACAGCTTTTCCTAGGGATCCTTTAAAACTGGAACTGGTGGCAACCAAATTCTTATTTTGATTGAAGACAAAGTATACCTTAGCTAAAACAAGTTTAATATGTTGAAACATGTTGTTGTCCCTGGATTCTAGGTCGTGTTTATTACACAAAGTGTGTTCATTATTGGGAATTTCCAGTCCGCGAGGTTCAGAATGACTTCCTTAACTGGAAGCTTCCAGCTCCGTCTCTATCTGAGCACTCCAAGCAGGAGTGTGATCCCCGAGAACATCACAAGGGGCCAGAATGAAGAAGGCTCTCCCCTTGAGATGGATGCCTGGACACAACAGCACGTGGAAAGGGAGACACTGAATTCCACACCAGAACTAAGTGCAAACTGTTAGGGAACTCTGCTGTTGGTGCACAGGCAGGTGTTACCCTTGCTAATGGCTATAGCTTTAAGTAAGAGTCCACTGAAGAGGGAAAGGAAATCAAGGAACTCAAGTTACTGCCTGACAGGCATTCTGAAGAGGTCTCTTAGAGCTTAGAGTAACTCTTTCCTCCTACTTCAGATCATTTCCTCTACTTACACAACAGCTAACAGACAGCAACTTAGAGAAGCATTTGTGGTAGCCAATTTCAGAACAGAATGCAATGAACTGGATCCTGGACGCTGCAAGGCCAATCCAGAGGGCCGTGGTGATTAGCTTCAAAATATTGTGCTATTCAACCAACCTTTCTAACCTCTCTATGATTTACACCATGGTAAAACCACTTTTATTTGGTGTTTTATTCACTGCAGTAAAAGACTAACTTCACTTAGCTCCTTTTTGGAGGAGAGAACATTTATGAGTTAGAAAAACTTCAAATTCTTCATCCTGCATTATGAATGAAAGAGAAAAAGTCTGTATTTTAGTAGCACCTATTCCATTAATGCGGCTATCCAGATTTAATCACAGCTAACATGGACACAGGAGTGTACCAATGCTGTTATATCTTGAAGTGTGGTCAATTAAGAAACATGCCTTCTCCTTTGACAGTGTTGCCAAAATAAAATTTGTAAGTAAAAATTAAAACATTTGTCTCTTAAAAAAAATCTAAGAAAATGCTTTATAGTCATAAAAACACTTGAAAGCAAGAAGCTAACCTGAGCCTGTGTCTGTGTGCACACAGCAAGTGTATATATGCATATAAATGAGAAAACTGCAAAGAAGTCACTGTCTGGGATACAGGATGTATCATGAAATAAGACTCAACTTTCCCAAAGTTTCTCCCACCACTGTAAAAAAATATATTTGTGAGTTACAGTATTAGTATCCCTGCTCTGAATACTATAGTCAAACTGTACGTGATATGAAAACTGTCTCATAGAAGCAGTTTTGTTCAAATACTTAAAATACCTTAGCCAATGCACTTTTGGAATAGTAATATAAAATCTTTTAGCATAGATTAATGGCACATATAGGTATTACATTGCCTCTCAAAAAGTTCTGTGTAAGACCTAATTTTTATACATATTTTGAAATCCCTGAAGATATTTATCTCTACAGTTTCCTATCAAGTGTTTTAAATCTAATTCATTATACATATAATTTTAATTTATACAAAGCTTGGAAAGTTTTGCCCTCAATGACCTAGCTTCACAGTATTTCATTACACTATGTTTAGAAAGCAAACACAAGATTCTCTCTCTGTGAAAGTGTGTAAAGATGGATGTTATCCCACGACACACTCTGGCTGTATCCTCTTGCTGGACGATTTTTACTTAACAAAGACAGCTAGCAGCTAAAACTTAAACACACTTGCAAAGTACTCCGGAAATAGGTAAAGGCCCCAGGGATGCTATGCATTAACTGTGAGGTAAAAACATTTCAAAGATACTATTGCAATAGGAATTGGAGTCTTGAGATGAGCCACACCCCCAAATGGCCTTTCCTAAATCTTAGGACTGGATTCTCTACAAACCAGAGAAACTTCTAGGCATCTAGGGTCTTTCCCATTTATATTTGGCCATGCTCATGCTGCAAAAAGAGTAACCTAAAACAAACATAAGACAAAAGATACACATTTCATCTCTGGATTGTGTCAAGAGAGAAGCACATGAGAAAGATGCCAGCATATGCTTAGCTACATAAGTAACTACATTTAATTACAGAATGGGAAGAAAAATGAAATACTGAGTTACCAATTCTTATATTTTTGACCAATTAACAAAAGAGATTGATTTTTTTTTTCCCCTACAAGTTTAAGACAGAGGCTGAGAATTTTCTTATACAAAAATTTTCCAAATCTGGGAGACGCTTATTCACAGAAATTATGTTTTGGGGCCTTTATATCAGATTTACAATTAGGCATGATCCTAAGAGCAACTGTTTAATTTAACAAAACAAAAAAGAAAAGCAACCAAAAAATATTTAGAAAGAAACAAGTGGCACTCCTCCCCCCAACCCTCAAGCTAAAGAGGTCCGCTATGGCTCTGCTATCCCTTGAGAAGAGTTAAGTAGAAGAGTACTGCCACACTTTGAAGTAACTTCATACTAGTGAGTATTTCTACTTCTTCCGGTGTTTCTGACTTTGTGCCTTTGCAGTACTTAAGAGGGAACCAAGGCAGGTACGGATTCCAGCCAGGTGAAGCAGCGACCCTGCTGCCTCTTTGAGCTCCTCATCAATTTCTTGACATGACTGTTTTCGTATCTTCTTGCCTGGCCGTCCTTTCAGAGCACTGTCCTCATGAGCCTGTGGTGCATAGCCACTGTCCCCAAGAGGATCGTCCTCATCGTCAGCATCGGTGTCTTCCTCACTGTGGAAACCCTCGCTGCCATCACTTCCCACATGGCTACTCTTTGGGATGAACTCGAACACCTCCTCCACAGAGGACAGGGAAGACACGCTGGCCCTGGATGCGCAGCGCTGAGCGGCCATGCTGCTGGCACTGTAATTGTGGTCTGCCTTCGGGTCGATGCTGGCGGCTGCCGAGTGGCTCTCCTGCAGTCCCCCAGCGCTGGGGGCACTGAAGGCGCTGCTGTAAGCCCTCTTCTTCTGCAGCGAGCTTTTCAGAGGCAGAGGCTTCTCACCTGCGGAAACGGAACTTGTATCAGCAAGTCAGAGTATTTGACCGCAAAAACAGATCCCCCCCCAAAACTCCCACTTTTGAGTAATAAGAGCTCGTAGTTAGTAGTTTTGTAGGATTTTCCCCATATATTATTCTATCTACAGGCATTATTCTGAAACATTTAAAAACCATTTGGAAGATAGCCTGACTTTTATGGGACATAAAAGTTACTTTGTACTATTTGCAAAGAATGTCTCAAGATGACTGCACCACTGCTTGACAATTTCCTGGTGGGCATTTACATTGTTCCCAAGTTTGTACTTGTCCAGTAATGCTGCAGCAATGAAATTTGTTGGATACCCTTCACACATTCTCACACTCACACACACACTTTCTAGGAGAGATGGTAAGAAATATAAGGGCTGAATAAAAAGGGAAGTGTATTTTAAATTCAAGTATACTCAAATCACCCCTGGGGGCTGTAATAATTAACCAACAGTGTATGAAAAAACACACTAGTCATCATTTACATTTTTTGTTTCCTAAACTAAAGGCAGTATCTGAAACTTACTTTACATCTCCCCATATTTCTCCTTTTGAGAGTAACTTTCATATATTTTGCTGACTGTTCTGCTTTACTTTAAAATGTTACTTAAATATTTTTAGTAACTAACAATATACTTCTCTCACATTCTTTCCTCTCTCTTAACTCCTCTCCACCCACCTACCCACATGGCCTTATATTCTTTCTCTCAAAGAATAAAAACAAAACACAAAAAACTGAAAATCAAAACAGACTAACTAAACCAAACAAATCCAATAAGAAAAAAATTAAATTAAGTTGCACACTGCCAGTCTCTGTAAGTTCATGTCCACATCTGTACTGCTGTCCAGAAAACACACCTTTCCACTACCTCTGGCTCAATCTCTCTGCTTCCTCTTCCACACAGACCCGGACCTGAGTGGCAGGCAGACTAGTGTGGTGCTGGGTCCTGTATGCTCATTTCTTACTTGTTGGGTCTTTTACAGACATGATATTAATCTTTTATCTATTATACATAGTTAAAAAATTCTTCCAGTGGGCTGGAGAGATGGCTCAGAGGTTAAGAGCACTGGCTGTTCTTCCAGAGGTCCTGAGTTCAATTCCCAGCAACCACATGGTGGCTCACAGACATCTGGAATGAGATCTGGTGCCCTCTTCTGGCCTGCCTGCATACATGCAGGCAGAACACTGTATACATAATAAATAAATCTTTGGAAAAAAATAAATAAATAAATAAAAATTCTTCCAGTATTCTGCACTACTTCTCTTATTTATTTATTTACTTTTTGGTTGCTGGAAGTCAAACTTGCCCAGGGCCTTGCATGTTAGACAAGCCTTCTAACACATGCTGAAGTCCCCAGCCTCCTAGCCTCTTTTTTATTTCATTGTTTGGAGACAAGGTCGTATGTATCCCAGGCTGGTATCAATGTGCTATCTAGTCAAGGGTGATCCTGAACTCCTGGTCTTCTTGCTCTACTTCCCAGTGCTGGGATTACACTCACCAATCAAAGAATTTTAATGAAATCTGTCCATCTTTTCCTCACACAAGTTTCCTTTGCAATTTACATCTTAGCACTTTTCCTATTCCAAACTCTAAATATCCTTCAAAAAGTATTTTGTGTCACTATCCAAACTAGTGGAGACACATGAACTGTGGACCAACAGCTGAGGAGCCCCATGGAACTGGACTGGGCCCTCTGGACAGGCGAGACAGTGGTTTGTCTTGAACTGTATAGGGGCCCCCAGGCAGTGGGATCAGAACCTGTCCCTAGTGCATGAGCTGGATTTCTGAAACCTAGTGCCCATGGTGAGACACTTTGCTCAGCCTTGGAGTAGGGAGGAGGGGCTTGGTCCTGCCTCAGCTGAATGTACCAGGCTCTGCTGACTCCCCATGGGAGACCTTGCCTTGGAGGAGGTGGGAATGGGGGGTGGGTTGGGGGGAAGGCTGGGGGGCGGGAGGAGGGAGGACAGGGGATCTTTGGCTAGTATGTAAAATGAATAAAAAAATCTCTTAATAAAAAAAATTTATTAAAAAAATTATTTTGTGTCTTTGTGTATGTTCACTCGGGCCTGTGTATGGAGTCAGAGGACAAGCTCTGAGGATTAGTTCCCCCCTTCTACCACACAGGTCCCAGGAACTGAACTAAGATCAGATCTGGTGGCAATCATGTTTACCCAGAGCCATCCCTCAGCCCAAATGGCAAATATCTTTCCCATGGAGTCTTTGTAGCTTTCATCTTTATTTTTAGCCTCTCAAGCTTACTTCTGAAAAGCATTTCCCCCCTCCATTTCTTGATCAACACAAAAATCTCCCACAGCATTAACTTCATTGTTTTCAAATGATTATATAAATGTTAATACAATAATACAACAGAAACTGAGTCATTCAGATTAAAACACAATTTAGTAGAAAAGAAATAATTCTGCTATGACATTTAGTCATCTTGTATTTTAAAAGCATTAGTTTGAAAAGACACTTATAAAATTGATTTTAAAAGAAAAGGATGGTTGCTTACATTCTAAAATCTCTTGTTCTATTGAAGTATTTAAAAGTATCATTGCAGTGGCAGCATCAATATCAGATTCTGAAAAGAGAGAAGAGTGGCAGCATTAATGTCAAAGATGTCAGCATTAGGACTAAGGTGGCCTGAAGTCATGACATAAACCTTCAATCCCAGCATTTAGGAAGCAGAGGCAGATCCCTGTGAGTCCAAAACCAACCTGGGGCTGGAGAGATGGATCAGCAGTTAAAGGCTAGGCTCACAACCAAAAAACAAAACAGTTCTTGTCAATAATTTTTGAACAAGTATTTCATTTAATGTGTATTAGTGTTTTACCTACATGTATGTCTGTCCAACACTTATGTGTCTGATGCCTGCAAAGGCTGTTCACAAGTGTCTCAAAAAATATCCCCCCACCCCCAAACTATCTCATTGGTCTGGAACTTGCTAAGCAGGCTAGCCCAATTGGTAAGGCAGCCCCAGTCACCCCACTTCCACCTCTCTAGAACCTGAATTACAAGCGCCTGGCTTTTTCCCATGGGTTCTGGGGCTCAGGCTCCTGTCCTTGTAAGAAAGTACCTTGCAGACTGAGCTCTCTCTCCCAGCCCCAGCATTATACATTCTGTCTGTTTGTTTGGAGACAGGATCTCACTATATCACATAGGCTAGCCTAAGAATTCTGATCCTCTGCCTCTAGAGTTTAGAATTAGGATGTATGCATGCATGCCTCTACACAGGGTTTACAGAATGACCTCAAGCTGGGTATTCTAACAGGGGCACAAGAACCATGAACTCCAGACTAGACAGGGATACAATGAGAAACTTTGTCTCAAAAATGCATAAATAGGACCTGAGACAGCTCAGAAGGTAAAGAGGTGCTTGCTGCCAAGTCTGACTATCTGAGTCACATCACAGGACCCCACGTGGTAAGGAGAGAAGCAACTTGTACAAGCTGTTCTCCAACCGTGCCCATCAATATACACCACATACAAACATGTGGGGACTACAAGACTCTACTTCAGATAAAGCCACCAGGCTGTCACATCTACACACGTACGTTTTTCTTCCTCTTGTTGATAGTAGTCCAAATAACTATTTGAAGAAACAAATAAAATGGTGCAAGCAATGATTATAAACTTAAGCTTAAAAGATAAAAGAAGATCTAGATATGAAGTTTCCATTCACTGTATCTTAAAATTGGAAACATTTATATTACAAAGTTTTCTAATTTATGTGCTTTAACTTACTTTCCATTACTACAGACAATGAACCTTGAAGATGCTGACTTGTGTACTCCCAACACGACTGCAAATGCTCTGAGGGTAGGCAATGTTACTGGGGTTTTGTTGTTACTTGTTTGGGGAGACAAGTCTATACATCCCAGGCTGGCCCTGAACTAGGGTTCCTCCAGCCTCAACTTCCTGAGCACTGAGGATTAAAGACATGAACCATGAGACCTGGCCTATATCACCACCTTGGGTTTTAATAACAAGTTCATGTATATCTCACATGTCAGACACTACAGTATTTGCCTGTAATTCCAGCATTCCAAAGGCAGAAAAAATGAGTTCTATGTCAGCCTGGCTTATCTCACACAAAGACCTTATTAAAAAAAAAAAAATAAACAGAAGGGCTCCCTAAAAATCAGGTGGGATGGCGACTGGAGAGCTGGCTCAGAGGTTAAGAGCACTGACTGCTCTTCCAGAGGTTCTGAGTTCAATTCCCAGCAACCACATGGTGGTTCACAACCATCTATAATGAGATCTGGTTCCCTCTTCTGTCATGCAGGCATACATGCAGGCAGAATACTGTATACATAATAAATAAATAAATAAAAAAAAATCAGGTGGGATTTGTATTTCAGCAATGAGCCTCTGGAATGCAAGTGTTCAAGGTCTAGCACTCCTCAATATTTAGTAAGCATCCAGGATTACAGTGGAAATTGTAGAAATTAATCAGAATACAATGTAGTCTCCATTCTATTATTCATCCAGTAAGTTGAATGCCCTCCTGTGAGCCTAACATTATTCCAGACTGAAAACATAGCAGAAAAAAGAAACAGTCATCTCTCGGAATATAAAGAAACAATTAGAACATTAAGGCAGTGATAAGTATGAAGGAGAAAAAGAAGAGAAGGTAACGGTTGGATGAAGGGCTCAGGGAGGTCGGGGAATGTCCAAAGGAAAAAGCTCAGAATGTGAACTGATAAGTCATGGTCACAACAGAGAGGCTGGACATACAGAGGTCTCCAATTCCTGCCTCTTGAGACTTGAGACAATTTGAAAGAGTCCATTACGCTTTTGAAAAAAACAAAAAACAAAAAACCGCAGTTACTACATGTTGTCATACTGTGACCTGGACAAGGGCAATCAGTTCTCCAAGTGAGTGTTCCCAACTGTGGAGAACAGCTAAGAGGGTAGTGGGTGGGCTGGATCTCGAACCCCACTCGTGCCCTCCAAGTGTCCTGACACAACTCACAACTTCACAGGACTACTATTCCATACATAATTCTTCTCTCCATAAAAGAGGATTAATCTTGTTCCCAATTTTATTTAAAGGGGGGTTGACAGTGAGAGAGAATCTAACAAGGAAAATTAGAGATTTCTATCATCTATGACTAAAACACCCCAAAACGCTTCTCATTTAAAGTTAGTGTATATTTGTATTCCTTTTTAAAAAGATTTTTGATTTATGTATGCACATGTGTTCAAGGTGCCTGCTGAGAGGCTAGCAGAGGTGTTGGATCATTAGAGCTGGAGTTTCTGGCAACTGTGAGCTTAGGTGATGGAAAGTAAGCTTGGATCCTCACAAGAGCAGCAAGCACTCTGTAAGAAAAATCACACTACTGATTTCATAACTGGGTCAAACAGCAATCCATCCAAACAGTTCATTTCCTTCCTCTATTCCCCTTCCTTCTTTGTTTTTTGAAACAGTATTACTCTACAGCCCTAGCTAACTTCAACTGTTCAGCAATCCTCCTGCTCTGGCCTTCCAACTAAGGAGAGTCCAAGCATAAGCCACTTTGGCCACACTGCTAACAACTTCTCCCTCTTGATTTATGTGTCCTTACTCCTGATCTTGGAAAATTATCAGAAATTAAAAAAAACCTAGAATACCAATTTTAAGCCCTTGAAAGAGCCAAAACAAACATGTTCCTAGTGACTGATTCTCAGTTGATATGCTTAAATAATATGAGAACAACCAGTCACATTTAAATGGCTCTGAGCTTAGTAATAATTATAAAAGAATTTACCTCCTCTATCAAAATGAACACATACATTTACAAGTTATCCAAAAGGAGAAGCTGCCTCTTAGAATTCTTTAAGCAAGGCAGCAATTCATTAGAATTACCAATATTTTAATCCATCTAGTCTACTGGTTTATCTTCATTTTAATTTAAAAATATGCTAACCTGCACCTATAAACTTGTAACTAGATGTGTAGTTAACCTTTAACATGACCATCAACTGTTAAATTACATATCTATGTGTAGTGCCCCGAGTGTTTTAGGAAAACAGACAGTGAAGGCTGGTAACCGGATGAGTTCACTTCTGTTTCCCGCACTGTCCTGGGCCCAGTTTTGCTGATGATAGCTTCTCAAGTTCCCATAACTAACCTCTGCTCTTACGTGTCGAGTGGCAGCTAAAGAGCACGATCAGGAAAGTGATTCTATGGTGGGAGAGATGACTGTATTTTAAAACTAGAGCCCTACAGGATGCATAAGAGATGTGTGTGAAACAAACTAGTATTTACCCTCTATTGAAGATCTTTGGCAGCTTCTTCAGAGCATCGCATCTTGCAGGAAGGAGCACAGGCCACAAAGCTATGCCACTTACCAGCTGTGTGACCTTGAGAAAGCTTCTTAAATCTCTTTAAATTTTACTCTCCTTGTTTGTTTACTTTTTAAGGTATAGAAACATCTCAAAAGGATCGAATGAGATCATGCTGCAGGCACTGTGGTGAGCACTTGGCTTCCCTTTGCCTTGTCCACACAGGACACAAACAAGCACGCCTGCACGGTCCCCTCCTATACCTAGGCTGCAGTCACACTCATAGTATGCTTGCCAGAGGCCTAGCAATGACCAGACAATTTTCTGAATGCTAGCATTCTGTCCTGTAACTAACTCTGCACGTCCTGCATCGAACCCTCACTCAGAGATTAAGCAACCTCGCTATCTGTGAGGCTCTCAGCAACTCAAGCATCAGTTCCTTTCTGAAGATGGAATACTGCATGAACTTGTGCACCATTCTGCACAGGCTCACTCTTTTCTTTCTTTTTTCGTTTATTTGAGACATGGTCTCTCTATATTAGACCTGGCTGTACTTGAACTCACTGAGATCTGCCTGCCTCTGCCAGGGATTAAAGGCACGCACCTCCATGCCTGGTCTTCATTTCTTTCTTTCTTTTTTTTTTTTTTGGTTTTTCGAGACAGGGTTTCTCTGTGTAGCTTTGCGCCTTTCCTGGAACTCACTTGGTAGTCCAGGCTGGCCTCGAACTCACAGAGATCCGCCTGGCTCTGCCTCCCGAGTGCTGGGATTAAAGGCGTGTGCCACCACCGCCCGGCCTTCATTTCTTTCTTTAAAAAAAAACAAAAAACAAAAAACAAAAAACCAAAAACCAAAAACCTTCCTGCCCAGATGGATTTCATACTCACACCTCCTCCCTCTGCGTAATCCTGAAAGTCAATCTTCTTCAGTTAGACTATTTCTCCTTTCTCTTTCTCTTTTTTTTAGGGGGGTGTTGCTGGGAATCAAACCCAGGGCTCTTTGCATGTGAAACAAATATTCTACCACAAAACATCCTGGTGAAGTTTCTGGGAGGTTGGCCTGAATCTGACCTTTGCAAATCTCAAGGCACCTTGGACAGTACCCAGCATGATGTAGGAACTCAATAGTAACTCGTGATGAATGTTTGATCTACTTGGTTATTTTTCAAACCTCTCCAGAAACAATTTAAGGGAAAAGAGGGGGAGCAAACTTTTCAGTTTATAAACATGCCCATACCCATACCAACCAAATTTAAATATAAACTTCCTTAAACTTTTAAAGGTTCTTCAGTTTTGCCTCTTAAAATTCAGGAGAATTCTGTGTTCTAGTCCAGAACAGGTCTAGAACTGTTTGAATTTAGAATATCAACCCTCCTCCCCTAACTCACTGTGGGCTAGGAGAACAGGCCTCATATTCCTAAGCAAGAGATAAAAGAAGTTGCTGGGAGCAACAGAGAAGAGACATGACATGCAAGCCATCACAGGCCAGGACAGAAAAACAGGCTGGAACTAAGGAATGTCTCCACAGGAAGGAATCCAACTGGGATGGAATGAAACAAGAGCAAGAAAAGATTCTAAGAAATCTCAGAATTCACAAAGAGCATGTCTCAGAATCTAGATGACATGAGCTTCAGGGTAAGATTCAGAAGTTAGTTGGGATATAAAAGCACAGAAGTGCCTCAGCAATGCCTAAGGGTAGAGAGATCCCATCTACCCTCACAGACTGGCTTCAGTGGAGGCAGAGGGTCACCAGAAACTGACCCACCCACTACATTTCTTTGCAAAGGTTTCTCCGTCTCTTATTTTCATAGGAAGCACAATGCTTCCAAAGCTCAGCTTTGTAAGCTCCCAAGAGCCAAAATAACTTACAACCCAAAGGCTTTCCTGTGAGGTTTTCATTTGTGAAGGACATGGAAATGTTAAGAATTGAAACAACAACACCACAAATCTCAGTGTACTAATCTACCTATTAATTATGAGCAGGGAGAAAATTCATGACATATGAGTTGAGGGCTGGGGGTGTTACTCAGAGGTATGGAGTTTGCCAACATGCTTTCACTCAGTATTTTCAGGAGAGAAACAACAAACTTTTGGATTTGTTCTTGTAACTATGATGCACGCACAGTTAAGGACTTTCTGACTAGGACTCCAGTCACAAAAGAAATAAGACGAACAATCGACAAATGGGAACTCCCGAAATTATCAACTCTGTCCACACAGATTTTATTGCAGATAAAGCAATTGATTCTCAGTGAAGAAGACAGCCTACAGGATGGAAGAGGATCTTTCCCAGTAATACATGACAAATTAAGTAACAAACAACCAAATCAAAAAATGAGCCAAGGAAGGCTGGGAATCTAGTTCAGTTGGTACATTATTTACCTAGCATGAATGAAGTCCTGGATTTGATCCTCAGCACACCGTAACTTGGCATGGTGCACGCCTGTCATCCTACTTTGGAGGTGGAAGTAGAAGGATCAGTAGTTCAAGGTCATCCTTAACTACACAGCAAGTTAAAAGGCCAGTTGGGCTCCATGAAACCTTATCAGTATTATTTTTTAAGACTTTGGCAAAGTGGCTGCAGAAACCAGTGACAACAGACAGTGGTAGGCATGGAGAAAGTGCAACCGTTCTTCATCGTTGGTCAAGAGCACAAACTCCTGCAGTACAAGGGAAATTGGTGTGCAAATTCCCCAAGACTAAAGACAGAAATCCTATGACCAGCTATTACACTCCTGGGTACATACCCAGAGGACTCCATGTTTTACTACTGAGATACTTGTACATCTATGTTCATTGCTACTGTATTTGCAATAGCAAAGAAACAGAATCAGCTGGACGCCCACCAGCAGATGAGTGGATAATGAAAATGTGGTACATATACACAACTCAGAAGTGACAGAAAATAAAGTTATGCAACTTGAGGAAAGTGGATGGAAGTGGAAAACACTGTTTTAAGTGAGGTGACCCAGGCTGAGAAAGATGAAAGAGAGCAGGTTTGCTGCTGTAAGGAGCCGAGCTCCTAATTTTCGAATATGCGTGTCTATGTGAGAATGAGACAGTGTAGATGCCTGGACACCCATGAGAAGGTGAAACATGGCTTTATGAGAGAATGATAAAGATGGTAATGAACACACGTGACATAGACATAAAAGGTGGATGAGCAGGGCATGGTGGCACAGTCTTAAATCCCAGTACTTGGGGAGCAGAAGCTGGTGGGTCTCTGTGAGTTTGAGGCAGCCTGGTCTAGAATTCCAGGCCAGCCAGGGCCACAAAGAGAGAGTCTTTCTCAAAAAAATAAACAACAAACAAACAAACAAAGGGGGGCTACTGGGGATGGAGTTTGGGTGGGGATGGGGGCAAAGGCGGACAGAAGGGGTGAGGAAAGGTCAACCAAACCCCACTGAAGAATGAAAATACTATGAAAATGAGGGGGAGGGGGACAAACATAAAAAACTCGTTTAAAAAGGTCAACCTATTAGTCTAAATGAAAGGCCTCCAGGCATAACCTATAAAAACATTCTGAACTACATGCCAATAGCAAAGGGTCACGAGACAAGTATTTTATGATTTGCGAACCAGGACGCAAAACCAAAGTCGTAACATGGAGGTCTCTGCTGCAGCTAATCCCATTGCAATGTGGCAGACACCGCACCTCAAAATACTAGTGTTAGTTCTATTTTTTCTTCAGCCATTTCATAGATGTAAAGTTACCATGGGCCACATAATAATCAGCAAAAGTAACTCCAATGATGATATTACTTAGAAATTAAATTTGGCTGGATGATGGTGGCGCACGCCTTTAATCTCAGCACTGGGGAGACAGAGGCAGGAGGATCTCTCTGAGTTTGAGGCCAGCCTGGGATACAGAGTGAGTTCCCAGGAAAGGCTCTAAAGCTACACAGAGAAACCCTGTCTCAAAAAACAAAACAAAACAAAAAAAGAAATTAAATGTGACTTTCAAGGAAAAATATACGTAAAGAGGAATTAACACAAGAGCAATGTAGAGGAACATAAATACCCGTACATTACGAGTCACTAAAGAAAAACATGCACACATATACACTATACCAAATATTGATAAGTGATGACTTTTTTTTCTCTACAGAAATTTATCGCTTAAGCCTTCTACGATCAGAAGAATCAGGACTCTGTAGGACAGTGTTCATACATACCTTCAAGAGTTTGCACTTGACTTTGCTTGAGAACAGAGCTCAAGTAGTGAGACGACAAAGGGCCACTAAAAGACAGGAGGAGAGACAGACGTGCTTACAAGTCTGACAGAGCCAGCCATAAACACACCTAGGATGTACCATAAAACCACAACAAACAACTTTTACTTCGTTTTCTTTGCTAATAGCACTCAGTTTAGAAAGAGCTACTAAAGAAATAAGTGAGCAAGGGTCAAAATTAAAAATAATTATTTAGGCCGGGCGGTGGTGGCGCACGCCTTTAATCCCAGCACTCGGGAGGCAGAGCCAGGCGGATCTCTGTGAGTTCGAGGCCAGCCTGGTCTACCAAGTGAGTTCCAGGAAAGGCGCAAAGCTACACAGAGAAACCCTGTCTCGAAAAACCAAAAAAAAAAAAAAAAAAAAAAAAAAAAAAAAAAAATTATTTAGTTATTGTTAAAAAATAATTTATCTCTTAATTTCTTCATTTGTAAAGCAGAAATAATTACATTTCTCATATAGCATTTTTGCACCAGTTACATAATAATGTATTTTAAATGCCTTGAACAATAAATATGTAAGGATTTATTTTATATTATATATTTAAATTTGATATATTAACAGTTATTAATTTAACACTAAGAATTTATCAAAACAAAGGGGCTGGAGAGGTGGCTCAGAGGTTAAGAGCACTGGCTGTTCTTCCAGAGGTCCTGAGTTCAATTCCCACAACCATATGGTTGCTCACAGCTGTCTGTAATGAGATCTGGTACTCTCTTCTGGAGACAGACACTGTATACATAATAAATGAAATATTAAAAAAAGATTTCTTCCTTAAAAAAAGAATTTATCAAAGTAAGTATTTAAGAAAAATTCTATATAATAATGCCACAGAGTTAAATTTCCAGGGTTTTTTTTGGGAGGGGGATCTACTTGTGATAGTAGAGAAAAATCTTTTAAAATGAAATTAAAAGTGTTATTTCATATTCAGTTTTTACATATACCTCATTCTTTCTCCCCAGAGTTACACAAAAAAACATGTCAAAAGGAAATCAACAAAATGGAACAAAATGTATTTATTTTATTAAGGTTTTAAAGTCAACAATTGATAATTCCCATGCTGTTATTTACTCTTAAAAAAAAAACCGCCGGGCAGTGGTGGCGCACGCCTTTAATCCCAGCACTCGGGAGGCAGAGCCAGGCGGATCTCTGTGAGTTCGAGGCCAGCCTGGACTACCAAGTGAGTTCCAGGAAAGGCGCAAAGCTACACAGAGAAACCCTGTCTCGAAAAACCAAAAAAAAAACCAAAAAAAAACAAAAAAAACAAAAAACCCCAACAAAATCACGTTTAATACCTAAAGTTATGATAAGCCTAAAGATAAAAACATAGATACAAGGCATAAAGATATAGTGGAATGTGATTTGTGGGAGTGTCCAAAGGACAGTGCCACCCTCCCACTTTATCCTTTAATCAAGAGCACAGCTAAGTAAGTCATGTAAGTAAACGTTAAAGATATTTCCTTTAGCTCTAAACTATTATTTAAATAGAATATCTCATAAGCACCAATATTAACTAAGAAGAAATCAACTTCCTTCCCCCCCCCCCTTTTTTTTTTGAGATAGGGTCTCACCACATATAGATTAGACTGGCCTTGAACCTACAGAAATCTGCTTCCCTCTGCTTCCCGAGTTCTGGGATTAAAGGTGTTTACACCTAGCTCCAATGAATCATTTCTTTTAAAATTTTGTTTCATAAGGATACATTACCTACTGGTTCCTCTTACAATGACTGATACATTGTCCAGTCATTTCCACTTTCCACCTTCAACTATAACCTTTCATTAATAACAGTTTACAAATTCAAATGAACTACAATGGGAAATTCTCAATTTGTTGCAGTGAGATTTTAATTTCATTTTCTCCCTACGCATGTATTTGAAAGTTTATTAACAAGTGATTCCTGAATTTGGAAAGGCTAAACAGGATTGCAATGAGTTCAAGGCTGGCCTGGGTCACAGCGAGCTTTAGGCTAGCCTGGGCTGTGCAGTGGTTTTTGACCCCCATAGGCTCATATTTTTGCATGTTTTGTCCCCAGTTGAGAATGTCTGGAACCGTTTGGGGAGGACTAGATCTGTCGTTCTTGGAGCAGGAGTGTGCTTGTTGGAAGGAGGGGTGTCACTAGGAGTGGGCTTTGAGTTTCAAAAGCCCATCCCAGGCCCAGTCTTTCTCTCTCTGCCTGCTGCCTGTGGGTAAGGATATAAAGACCTCAGCTACTGCTCCAGTGCCATGATGATAATGGACTAACCCTCGGAAACTAAAAGCAAGTCCTCAATTAAATGTTTTCTTTGTAAGAGCTGCCTTGGGAAGTGAATGGCTCAGTTGTCTTTAGTCTTCTGACTATGGGTGAGTTAGGACTTCTGTTGGTCTTTTCTGTGTCGAACACACAGATTGCAAGCCCAGAGCCACTTTGAGATCTTTGGCAGCAGTTAACTCTGCAGCTCACACGTGATTGAGCCTGTATGATAATGAGTATTCAGAGACGGGTAATATCTGGGGGGCGCTCACCAACCTAAGACAGAGTGCCTGTGTGGCCTGGGCAGGCGTCTCCATGATGGGTAAGATGACCTGCTGACATCCCACGCATCCTAAGTCAGAAGCTCATTTTTTTAGTAAAATGGGGGACCTGTAGGGTCCTGGCCCCCATTTTGGGTAACTGTTGCCTTGCTTGCTGACCTTGACCTTCATATCCTCCCTATGCTAATTCCCTGCCGGGTTCCACCCTCCTGAATGCTTAAGGGAAGTTCCTTGTCTGTGTATCCTGCATAATGGGCGTTAACAGCTTAGATGCAAGATCGCAAAACATCGGTAGCGAACTTCTGCCCTCAGGGTTCTCCCATTGTGCTGTAAGCCTGTATTTAAGACCTCCTCCCTCCTTCAAAAAAAAAAAAAAAAAAAAGAGATGCCTTGGTCACGATGTCTCTTTATAGCAATGAAACAATCTTAAATGGTGTATCAAAAATGTTATAATTACAAACTGTGAATCATCTTATTTTAAAAATTTAAATATGCATTTAATTTGCTATGTAAGTCATGCAAACAATTAAAATGAGTTAGTCTTTTTGCAACTGAAGTCATATAATTTATTAGCTTACTTACAATATATTGCACTGACTTTACTTCTGAGAATTTATATTCAACTCCCCAGCATTTTATTGTTGCAGAATTGTTCCTAAAGCCATTCCACTGTGCCAACAAAGCCACCTTGAATCAAAGGATGGAGTCAGCAACTGACTGACCAGTATTAGCCAGAAAGTTCTTGGAGGACTGAGGTCTGCTAGAGAGGACAGGAAGAGAAGATTTCCTGGGTGGGGGTGGGTGTCTGGAGCTGGTGGTTGGGGAAAACTGTGGAGAGAAGGTCATCCAATCAACTCTCCCATGTCCTTGGATTTATCAGGTCTTTGTCTCTGATTCCCAAGTTTTTATTTTTAATGGAACCATTTAGATATTTGTTACACCTGTTGCCCCACATTGGGCACAATGTGTACCGAGTCTTTCTCGGCCCACTAGCCAGCTCCCAATTAATGACACGGAGACTTCTTATTAGCTGAGGCTTGTTTCTCACTAGATCTTATAACTTAAATTAACCCATTTTTATCTACGCGCTGCCACGTGGCTTCGTGGCTTTCACCTCTCCTTCTGCATGTTTTCCTTCCTCTGCAGTACCAGGCTGGAGACTCTCCCTTTCTTCTTCTCAGAGCACTCTCTCTCTGGAAGTCCTACCTCTTGCCTAGTTACTGGCCACTTAGTTCTTATTTAAATCAATCACAGTGACCTATCTTTACACAGTGTAATTAAATATCTCACAACATTTTATTTTCTAGAAAGAAGGAAAGTAACCAAGAGGAAAATCCCCTAGGTTAATGTTAGCTGTAAATACTTCTCTATACAATTAAATAAACACACAAATAAAACAAGGCCCGACAATTTTGTTTTTTCCATCTCACAAAATAAATCTAAATCACACAGAGGGCCCTTACCTTTGTGGAGAGGAAAAAGGTTGCTTCTTCAAGGCCTGCATAAGGTTGGGCTTATATTCTGGATCAACACACCATAAGGAACCTTTTCCATTAACCTAGAAAAAAGTGTGCAAGAATCAATAGCCTGGAATTGTTATGTATCACAATTTATCAGATTGCTCTGAGTAAGTTTATGGGGAAAGCCCTCCCACCTTTGAGTACATGCCAAGGCTGAAGCGAAGGCTGGAGATGCAGCAGCTACCCCTGTGCCTGCTGCTAGATGTTGATCTGCTGTAAAATCCACACCTGCTTCCCCAACGCCCCGCCCCCCAAAGTGGAAGTGAGCCTGCTGCTATACATGACTGATTGCAGTCACCACGAAATACATAAAACTTGTTCTAACCACACGATGAGAGAGGTTCAAACTTATTTATACCCAGGCTTATATAATGCTTAAACTTATTTATTTATGAAAGAGAGACAAGCCATGAGTGTGGGATGGAGGAAAACTTGCAGGAATCAGTCCTCTCCTTTTATTGAGTAGATCTAAGAACTCAAAGTTAGGTCCCTCAGACTTTGTAGCAAGTACCTTTACCTTCTAAGCCATCTCACTGATCCTATGCTTTTTATATTGCCAAAAAATCTTAAAATTTAAATTATACTTTACAACTACATTAATAATTCTTTGAAAAACAATTAAATTTACTTATTTCCTTTCCCAATACTCCTTCCTTGTATAAAATCTTGCATGATGTAAGGCTTAATGCAATTATCTCCACATTGCTTCCATTTCCTAAATTCTTTGTCACAGCAATATTAGTCTACTATTGAGATCTTTTATCTTTGAATCCGTTTCATTTTTATAAAATGGCATGAAGAAAAAATATTGTTCCACAATTTTAAAAACTAAGATCTAAGGCTGGAGAGATGGTTCAGCAGCTAATAGTATGCTGTACTGAACTTTCAGAAGACCCAAGTTTGGTTCCCAGCACCCATCAGAGGGCTCACACCACATATAACTGCAGTTGGGGGGGGGGATCTGCTGCCCTCTTTGACCTCTGTTGATACTCACACACAGGTATACATACTCACACACACAGACACATAATATGTAATTTAAAAAAAAAAATCTTAAAACCCAAGTTTTTCATTACTACTTACTGCCTGATCATGTGAAACTGGACAAATCATTCAATGTGGAGTCGGACATTTCACAATTTACCCATAAAATAAAAGATCCAAGTGAGTTGCAATGAGATTCAAATAAAGTAATTTATATCCAAGTGACACAGTTCAAAATAAATGAACATTAATTGGTTATTTTGAAATTGACACGGGGTGTTTATTGAATGCTAGTTGAAGGGGGTTAATGATACCAACAATAGAGCTGGGTAGTGGTGGCGCACGCCTTTAATCCCAGCACTCAGGAGGCAGAGAGGCAGGATCTCTGTGAGTTCAAGGCCTGTCTGGTCTACAGAGTGAGTTCCAGGACAGTCAAGGTTACACTGAGAGACCTTGTTTCAAAAAACCCAGAACAACAACAACAAACCAGTAAGAACAAAAGTAAATTTTTTAAAAAAAGTTTAGGTGATAAGCAGTAAGGGATAAACTAACTTGGGGGAAAGCTTCTTATCTGTGGAAAAGCCCATCCACTGAGAACAAAACAGTTTTAAACACCCTGGCAAATGAGACATGCAGAGGAAGGAAAAGTGAGCAAGTCTTTTAACACAGTCACATAGGGAGGAATGAGCTGAGACATCTCTCTTGCATGTAGTGGCAAGGCACCACAGAAAGCACTAGGGCTAGGCAGAGGCAAGAGGACTGTCTCAAGTTCGAGGCTAGCCTGGTCTACATAGTGAGTTTTGTCCCAGCCAGCACTATATAATTTACTTACACACACACACACACACACACACACACTCACACTGTGCACACCCTGTCTCAAAAACTAACAAATAAAAATAACAAAAAACCCAAGCAACTGACAAGTTTTTCCAAGAAATGTTAAAATTTGCAAACGTATTTTTAGATTAAGTGATAAAAACTAATTTAGATCTTTGTTCAGTCATTTAGACAAAATGATATGTTTTGACAATTGGGAAATAAAACTGTCAACACACATCTTTTGTTCCAATTAGGTTTCATATACACAAGTAATTTTTCATACTTTGACCAAGACATGTCTATCAATAACTACCCATGTTCTACTTTGGTATTCCAGAGATATCTCCTACAAACTGGTTTAAACCTTGTTTAAAATTCTATAGTAGGAAGTCTGAAAAGTTTTTTTTTTTTTTTGATCACAGTAGAAAAAGCTATTTCTTTGAAACAGCACACTGTAAAAACTGAGAACTTGCAGTTTCAGTACAGTTTCAAATAACAGTCTGGCTTATGTTGCCATGGCAGCATTTCCTTCCACTGGTCTGTTCAAGAGATAAACTATGTATTTGCTCATCTATATTCCAGAGTCTGCAAAAAGAATTTTTAACTAACTCTCACTTAAACTCTGGTTACTGATAACCACAAATGATAAAAATGTTAGAAATACTATTCTAAAATGAAACTTGCTGATAATAAATAGACTGGGAAACAGAAAATAGGCATTCTCTCATTTATTATCATGAATTTTAAAACTTAAGATTGGTAGAAAAACCACTGAAGGTTTTGTAGAAAGGAATATATTAGGAGCTAAAATGCAAAGATTCATCTTAATAAAAGTTTAAATAACAAATTCAGAGAAGATACAATATTATGTCTGAAATGTTATGTTCTTGCCTTATACATTTTAAAAGTTGTCTTGTCTAATCCCTTCATATATATGCAGAATCACCAAATTATAAAACATTAAAACTGTAACTAGACTAGCAAAAATTTAATTCTGTATTTATAGACTAAAAATCAGTCATAATGTTCACTTACGTTCCACAAAAATTCAGAAAAACAATATTGGATGTTGGCTGGGAACATAACTCAGTGGTGGATGCCTGCCATGCATATGCAATGGCCGTAAGTCTGATCCCCAGACCTGGACAAAAAGGCCTTAAGCCTTTAGACCTGCTTTTCTGAAGTGGTGTGGATAACACAAAGCGGACAGAAGGTAGACCTTGCCTTCCTCCTGTGGGGAGAAACCTCATCTCTAAATATCATCCATTCATGGACCAAATCCAACAGATGCAAAGGAAAATACACTCTGAGACACTGACTCAAAAGGTTCATACATTTAAACAAAACAAAACCACCGAGCTATGGGGGTGAAAAACTGCAATTCTAACACCTGAGGTGGTGGCAGGACACCAGGAGTTCAAGGTCATCTTTAGCTGCCTATCAAGTTTCACTGGAAGCTAGCCTGAGCTACATTAAGACCTGCCCCCAAGCAAATCAATCAATAAATCCATAAGCGCTTTTCCTCTGCCCCTGAAAGTAAGAACTCTCCTAAGTCTCAAACTATCAAGCACAGTGTTCTAGTTTTCATCAACATCAAGCAGTTTCCTCTGGGGTTGAAACATTACATCCTGCAGGGGAGCTCAAGACAAAAAAAAAGTAAACACCTCAAAACAGCTTCAGGAAGTCCTTGAAAGACAGATTCACTGGGCTCCTCCTTCCCAGAGTAAACATAATTCCGAGAGTCACTCTCCTCAGACATGACAAGCTACAAAGACCTTGCAGAGACCAGCCAAGTCCATGAAAGCAGCAGAGACCACTGAGCTGCCCTGAAAAGGACACTCTCGGATCTGCTGAGCTGCCTGCAGGCTGTGCAGTGGGCTCCAGGTTCCCACCTTTGTGAGCTGTCACCTGTGCTGGGGTGGGCTTTGGTGATGGAGCTGTCTCTGACTCCTTTCTGCTCCTCTAAGTGACCCCTCACACATTCTTATTAAGTAACTCAAATAAAAAATCACCGCTTCGCCGGGCGGTGGTGGCGCACGCCTTTAATCCCAGCACTCGGGAGGCAGAGCCAGGTGGATCTCTGTGAGTTCGAGGCCAGCCTGGTCTCCAAAGCGAGTTCCAGGAAAGGCGCAAAGCTACACAGAGAAACCCTGTCTCAAAAAAACCAAAAAAAAAAAATCACCGCTTCACCAAGTTGGACGTTGGTGGTGTGTACTCACAGCTTCTTCTCTCCTACCCCTACTTGTGACAGACAGCTTGCTAACTTTTGCTTCAGTGGTGCAATTTCTATCTCATTCTTCAGGGACAGGTATTCCTCTTTCTCAAATGAAACGGAAACATCCTTTCCCATTCCCTAGCTCTCGCCTCCTTACTTCCTTTCTCTGAACACTGCAATTGCTCAATAGGCAGGTGTGAAATACTAGCATTTAAGGAAACAGGCAGGCAGATCAAGATCAAAGGATCAGGCCTGGAACTGGAGAGCTGGCTCAGGTTAAGAGCACTGGCTGCTCTTGCAGAGGACCTAGGTTCACTTTCCAGCATCTGCATGGTGGCTTACAGCCACTTTAACTCCAGTGCCTTCTGGCCTCTGCAGACTCCTACATGTACACAGAGCACACATATACATTCATTGACATTCACATAAAACAAAATAGGCTGGGTGGCGGTGGCACACTCAGAAGGGAAAGGTCTCTGTGAGTTCTAGGCCACTGTGGTCTACATAGTGAATCTGAGGTCTGTCATGATTTAAATTTTGAAACACTGTTTCAAAAAAAAAAAAAAAAAGGAAATCTTTAATAACGTCCAGACCATTGTGGTGATTTGAATGAAAACAGCCCCCACAAGCTGGTATCTTTAAATACATGGTCCCCAGTAGTGAAACTGTTTGGGAAGGATTAGGAGATGTGGCCTTGGAGGAAGTGTGTCTCTGGGGTGGGTTCTGAGGTTTCAAAAGTCCACACCATTCTCAGTTCCTTCTCTCTGCCTCATGCTTGTGTCTTAAGGTGCTCAGCTACTACTTCAGCACCATACCTGCCTGTCCACTGTCATCCCCTACCATGATGGTTATGGATTCAACCTCTGCAACTGGAATCCCCTCAATAAACACAGTGAGTTTGAGCCCAGCTGGGCTACATGAAACCCTATCTCTAGGAAGGAAGGGAGAGAAGGAAGGAGGAAGAGAGGGGAGGAGGGTGAGTGAGCTCACTGTATAAAAACCAAACAAGTAAAAAATGTAAATAAAAGAACTTTCACTGTATTAGTGTTTTTGGAAAAACCTAAACTCAGATGTATAAGAACCATTAAATAAGGTAAAATAAATTATGCATTAAAATGGGAACTACTGAACTTTTTAAAAGGTTGCAGAATAATCCCTCCACCCCTCCACACACACCTTAATCTCTTCTCCCTTCTCTAACTTCAGGGAACAAGAGCCTGAGGATCTTTGCCTACCTTTTGAACCATTCACCTACGGCCGAAAGGTTGGTTGAATCATGGCCCCTGTTACCAATCACTATGAGGCAAGGGATAAGCAGGAGATAACTCCGTAAGAGAGTCTATACCCACCCTGGTGGGATATAAAAACTTGTACATAGCTATAATATGCGAAGGCACTCTAGCCAGCCCGAGCATGGCAAACATGGCTCTAGCAGGCCTTGCCCTTCCTCCATTCCCTCTGCCTGCTAAAACCATTAGATGACATCCCTAAAGCTGGCCACCGCTTCCTCCTCCTGAGACTGACTACCAAGGCCCATCTATCAGAGTACTGAAGTCCAACAATCAAAAGCCCTTTTGGCTGCCCTAATTAACCTGTCCAATCAAAATTAAACAGCTCATCCTAACACGGGTTCCCCTTGTACCTTTATAAACTGCCATTTGCCTATGTGCCACGTCTGTCTCCTCTCTATCCAAAGGCTGTCCTTTGTCCCTCCAGGACAAGTACCCCTGCCCCCTCTCCCTTATTCCCTTCCTTTCTTCTCCCTTATCCTCTATCTCCTGTCTGTCTCTTATCCCCTGCCCTTTGTCCCTCTGGGGCAAATAAATCCCCTTTGCGCTGCTGAGAACTTGGTCCTGGGCCGATTACCGGTCCCTTCAATATCTAACTATAGAAACAATAAAGGAAAGGTTACAGGAGCCCGGAACAGATATACCAAGCAGCAAGTGCCTATGGGGGAGCTTCCAAACTGAGCTCCGAGGAAGTGGTTTCTCCACAGAGACTAGGAAAATGCACTCTAGATGGGATAGGATAAAGACCACACACCGGAATAGCTAGTGTGGTGTGGGGGTGGGGTGGGGAGCGGTAGTTCATGGAGTAATTTTTTAAACAGCATCAAAAACAGAGATCAGATTGAGAGAACCCTAAAAACTATTCTAAGGAATGTTTTTTATTTAAAGATTGACTATTTATTTATTTGTATATGTGTGGTGGCTATGCTACCTGTGTGTGCTTGCACAGGCTAGAAGAGCGCATCAGATCTCCTGGAGCTGGAGTTACTGGTGGGTGTGAGCTGCCTGACCTGCGTGCTGGGAACCAAACTCTGCTCCTCTAGAAGAGCACACATGTTCTCAATGGCTCAGCAATCTCTCCAGCCCTGGGAGTTCTTTAATGTCCGTAACTCACTGTTTTACAATTTAGAATTCACAACCACCTGAAGTGACATGAGGCTACTGTGAGCTAACTTCATGAAGTACATTTCTGGCTCTTGGAACACCTGATTCACATTACCCACACCGACTCCTCTCTATGTGTGTGAGTGTGTGTGTGTGTGTGTGTATTATATACACATATATAAATATAAGAGATGACCCAAAACACTAAACTAATAAGACAACAATGAAAAAAAGTTAAAAAAAAAAAGGTTTAAAAAGTTAATGGTTGCCAGATGGTGGTGCACGCCTTTAATCCCAGCACTCGGGAGGCAAAGGCAGGCGGATCTCTTAGTTCAAGGCCAGCCTGGTCTACAGAGTGAGATCTAGGATAGCCAGGGCTACACGGAGAAAGCCTGTCTCGAAACACTGGCTGCCCCCTTCCCCCCACCCAAAGGTAATGGTAAAGAAAAAGAATCCAGGCAATTATGAACATCGTATTATGTATTATGCAAATCAATGAAAAATAAATTTCTAAAGCTATTATTACCATACACACACACACACACACACACACACACACACACACGTGCATTTCAATTGATAAGAAATGAAGATCTAAACTAGGATCCTTGAGAATTTATAGGTAATTTATTTCCTAGATTCTAACTTGATTTTTGCAGGCAATGGTCAAATGACTTTACCTAGCTGGGTCTCATTTTCCTGGTTATGAAGTAAGAGACTTCAGCAGGATAATGTATAAACTTCTTTCAAATTTTATATCCAAGTAACTAGTCATCATAAAGAAAACCATCAAGCTTAGAATCTTGGATCCTAGAAGAGGGAGGCATAAAGTTCAACTTATATAAACGCCAATGTAACTCTAGATTAAACAATTGGCTGCAAATTAAGTCTGGCTTTAGGAGACAAACTCGAGTCATGAGCAACCAGATGCTAAGTGAAGCCCTGGGAATGGATGAGATTACCCAAGAAAACACGAAACTAAAAAGACCACAGTGAAAACAGTTTTTAAAACAGGTTTAAAAAGCTAATGGTAAAGAAAACGAATCCAGGCAAGTCTGAACATGGTATTACATATTCTGTAAATCAAGGAAAATGAATTTCTCAAGCTAGTCTTACCTTACAACACAATGTCTAACCAGGTCAGCAGTCATGAGGCAGGTGTTAGACTGTTCAAACCTGCATCTTTATTGAAACTATGTCCATGTGCAGTACTAAGTGTGATCCTCCTTTGACAGGGAATGGAGACATGTTTAGGAAAACAACATATCACAAATGAAATAAAGGAAAACCTCAGAACTGAAGCCTAAGTAACTGATTATGACATTCACTAGCCTTCACATTCATTGTACCTTTCCACTCTGCCTGCCTACATTTCTCACTCAGACTATTGCCTTTATATAACTTTTATAGCTACAGAAAACTTATTATTACTATTATTATTATTATTATTTTAGACAGGGTTTCTCTGTGTAGCTTTGGAGTCTGTCCTGAAACTCGCTTTGTAGACCAGGCTGGCCTGGAACTCAGAGATCTACCTGCCTCTGCCTCCCAAGTGCTGGGAGAAAACTTATTTTTTAAAGCACATTTAAAAAGCAAATTTAAAAAAATAGAACAGAGAAAAAGCAAACTAAAAATAATTCCTGTCATATTCTTCAATGTAAATGAGCTACAGTTTCATTACGAGGTAGATTTTTATACTGAATAAATAGGATATATACTGATATAGTTGTATAAATTAGGGGGATCCACTCCGTGGGACTAGAGAGATGGAACCAAGGTTAAAAGCATGCATGGCCCCTTCCAGAGAACCCAAGTTCAGTTCCTAGCACCCCATCAGGCAGTTCAAAGGCAATGCCTTTCATTCTAGCTCTGGAGACCCCGATGTCCTATTGTGACTTCTGAAGACACTGTACTCAGGCACAAACCCATGACACACATACACACTTTTAAATTACATAAAATCCTTTTACACTGAGACACACACACCCTCAAAAGGAGAAACAAACAACCTGGTGGTCTAGATATACAGCACAGTGGAGTGCTTGCCGAACACAGCACAGTTTCAACTCCTGGTCAGGGCAGATGGTGGATAATGGGGTGGGAAGGAGCACTGGTAAGAATCACGCGGATGCCAAAGGCAGACTGAATGTAATTCTAGTAAAAATTTCTCAACACTAAAAAATTTTAAAGCATCAGAAATGAAAGCAAGTGATAAATATAATGAGTCTCAAACTAATCTGACTTGGCTTCGCTTCCTTGGTTTCCCCATATCGTAAGGGCCTGTATTACTTCCCCCACCACACAGAGCAATGTTGATAAATACTGACCTTGCCATGGCTCCTTTCCACTTTCTGAAAACACTTATTCAGGGACAGGTTATGCCGAACAGAATTCTTCCAGCCTGTGGGTGCAGTGGCAAAGTATGGGAAGCGGTCCAGAATCCAGCTATAAATTTCTTTGACAGGCAAACATTTATTTGGAGAGTGTTCAATAGCCATATAAATGAGAAGACTAAAGGAGTATGGGGGCTTTGAAGTTGCTGACTTTTTTTCTGGGTTCTGGTAGCAGGACGGTGCAAAGGCTGGCAGATCATCCCCCTCTATGTCATACAATGGGCTAACCATTGGGAGACCTTCACTTCCAAGCCTGAAGTTGGTCAGAAGATTACTACTTTCGTGAAGCCAGTTCAAGTTTGTCAGTTCGTCATCCGCCGAGTCACTGCCCACTAGGGTGGCCTTTGGCCTCGCAGCATCCCCGACTTCAGGCAAGCTTCCCATTCTGTAAATCTGACTTAGTCCTGCAACCTTCTCGGCTCCTGGGGTCTCAGCTCTCTTATCTGGAGTCATTCCAATTACTGGACCCATTTACTCGTGTAGTTCTGCAAAAAAAGAAGTTATCCATTAATATAAATCTTAAACTCTGGAAAAAGCAAATGAACATTTACATATACACATCCAAATTAAGAAAAATTTGCAATTGACTATGCCATACAAACAAACAATAAATATATATATTTAGGATTTTCTTTTATTTTTTTCTGAGACAGGGTCTCTCTTTGTAGTCCTGACTGTCCTGGAACTCCTGCCTCTGCCTCCTGTGTACGGGGATTAAGGTGTGCACCACCATGCCCAGCTCCCCATATAATATCGTATACTTAAATACAATACCATTTTGACAGTTATAATGCATACAAAGAAGTAGTTGCTTCATATGTGAAACAAATAAACAGTAAATAAAACATAACTTGACAGCATCACATGTATTAGTGATAATAAAAAACAATATAGCTTCAATAGCGAAGTTTCCAGTCCACAATAACCAGTAGTAGCTCTTACTAAACATAATGGGGCTGGTGAGATGGCCTGCTAGATAGAGTACTTCCTCCAAGCCTGACAACCTAAGTTCAACTCTGAGAACCCAGCAGGAAGAAGAAGAGAACCAATACCTGTAAGTTGCCTTTGGACCTCCACAGGCATACAGGGGCAAGTATTATACAACTGTTCTCATCCATAACTAAACTATGAACAGACTATGTCATGACTTTATAATTTATCCTAAGTATTTTTTTTACTGTAATAATCATACATAGTACTCAATCTTTAAAATACTGAAATTTGAAACAATGTTTAAAGAATTCCAAGTAAATCTCCAAATCTTAAATATTTACCATAAAAAACAAATCATTACTAGGACTAGAGAAATGGCTCAGTATAAGAGCACTTGTTGCTCTCTCAGAGGGCCCTGGGTTCAATTCCCAGCACTCACACAGCAGCTCACAATCATCCACAACTCCAGTTATAGAGGGTCCAATGCCCTCTTCTAACTTCTGTGGATACTAGGAACGTGTTATACACATAATATTTTTTAAAAGTAAACTAGTTTTGTTTTTATATATCATACTAAGAAAAAAACATTTCCTTTCAAATTATTTTTAATTGACACAGAATAATTACACAAACTGCACATGTATACACTGTGAATGATGAAAACAGGCTAATTAGCTGAATGTGGTGCATTCCTGTAATCTCACCATTCAGGAGGCAGGGCAGGACGACAACTCCAGGTTCAAGGCCAGCTTGGTCTACATAGCAAGTTATAGGTTAGTCACTGTGGTAGTTGGAATGAAATCGGATCCCATAAGGTCATAGGGAGTGGCCCTATTAGGAGGCGTGGCTTTCTTGGAGTAGGTATGGCCTTGCTGAAGAAGTATGTCACTGTAGAGGTGGGCTTTGAGGTCTCATATAAACTTAAGCCACGCCCAGTATTTCAGACCACTTCCTGTTGCCTGAACAAAATGTGGAACTCTCTCTCAGTTACCTCTCTACCGCCATGTCCCACCATGATGATGAATGAACGGAACTCTGAACTGTAAACCAGCCACCACAATGAAATGTTTTCTTTTAAACGAATTGCTGTGGTCACTGTGTCTCTTCACAGCAATAGAAACCCAAACTAAGACAGCCAGGACTATGTAATAAAACCCTGACACAAAATACACACACACACACACACACACACACACAGTGTGTGTGTGTGTGTGTGTGTGTGTGTGTGTGTCAACATAAAGAAAACAAATCACCTCACGTATTTATTTCTCCATGGTAAGAACATATTTAACACTTACTACTGTTTAGCAGTTTTTATTTTATTTAGCAGTTTTAGCCGTTTATATTTTTATTAACTACAGTCACAGTGCTGTACGAGAGAACAAGAGCTTACTCCTGTGTAACTACAACTCTGCACCCTCTGACTAATATTCCTGTCCCTTCTCCTGCTACAGTACCTGGGAACCACCACTTTTTTTCTTCTGCAAGTTCAACAAAGTAACATTTCTTATTCCCTAAATTTACTATTGGCGAAGTTAAGTTCAGTAAACATTTGCTGTTTCTTTAAAAACACCAAAAATCTAGTATTTTAACTGCATTCTGAATCCTCTCACCCTCAGCATGCCCCATCATTGACATGCTCAGGAAGTCTGAACTGCCACTATATTAATCATGAAGCTGCTTCTCAACTATCCTCTTGCACTTCTAGTTTCTCAAATGATGTTTGTTTTGTTTTTTATATATACTTAAAAGTCTACACCTATTCGAGTGGTTCAGGGTCCACTAACTGAAATGGGGAGAAGGTCCCTGCAGAGCTTCGCTCTGCTTAGAGCAGTCACAGGCTACTTCAAGAATACGGAACTTGTCTATTTGGATCCTGGGAGTCACTACTAAATTCTTCAGTGATAACCTCAGCCAATTTGTTCAGGGCCAGACATTATACTTAACACCCTGCATGCTATATGTCAGGTACCAATCAATTAAAGTTGAGACAACTTCGAACCTTATTTTATAGATGAGGAAAAGGACTCAGGCTAAGCATTCTGGCTAATATGCAAAAACAGAGTGAACACCCATGCACGCAAACACAGAACCAAAACTCGAACCACTATATACGATGGTAACAGTATATAAACATCACCTATGGGTACCAATCCCCTCACTCTGGTATCTAGTTTGTCTTTCCTGCTGACTCAGAGTCAAAAACCTTCAATACAGCTGATACAAGCCAAACTTGTATAGAGATAATAGGAAGTTTTCCTAAAAACATCTCAAACAAGGGTGCTAATACACTAAGTGAACTCTGCTCACTCAAGGCCAGAACCCATGCGGCGTCAACCCTCTGAGTGCTGCAATTCCAGGCCCACTCCTGCTATAACGCCTGGTTTCTGAGGTGCTGGGGAAGGAGCCCAGAGCTTTGGGCAAGCGAGGCAAGTACTCCATCAGGTAAGCCACATCCCCATGTGTTTGTAGCCTCAACTTTCATATCAGCAATCCTCTCTCATTCTTAAAACCATAACAAGATAAAAATCAACTTACGCCGGGCGGTGGTGGCGCACGCCTTTAATCCCAGCACTCGGGAGGCAGAGGCAGGAGGATCTCTGTGAGTTCGAGGCCAGCCTGGTCTACAAAGTGAGTTCCAGGAAAGGCGCAAAACTACAGAGAAACCCTGTCTCAAAAAAAACAAAAACAAAAACAAAAACAAAAAACAAAAAAAAATCAACTTACAATTTAATTTACAAAGGAAATTCTGAAAGAAAAATTGTAAACTGGCCCATACATTTCTACTTACTATTTAAACTTCAAGTCTAAGCTTTGATTAATCTTTAAACCTTGTGGTAAATTACAGCATTTGAGCCACACGATCACATGAACAGGCATTGTAAAGACACCTAAAAGTGACTCTCTTAAGAAGCCTATTATGTTCTGGGGTTGTTTACTGCCTCCTCCTCACCCCACATCTCTGTCTTAATATTTAATGAACTTGTTACCAAACTTAGGGGGTACAAGCTGTGACTTCCTACATCTGAGAATACACTCACTTTGTTTCACTCTGGCTCTCCCTGAAAACCTTTCCTACAGCGAAGTCCTCATCAGCCTTTACCTGAGTGGAGGTCGTCAGCAGATAAGGAACTCCCTGGGCTGCGCTGGGCCTCTTTGCTACAGGTAACACACGTGCATTAATGTGACAGGCACTCAAAAAAATCACAATCTCTTGACTAAATATTCTCAGAAACTAATTTAGATGGGGCAAATATGGTTTTCTTTTAAAGTACATTTATAAAAATTCCTTTATTAGGTCCTTTTTGGTTGTTAAACATGATGTCCGGTATTCACATTCTATTGTGGCATGTGTGTCCCTCCAACCTGTTACAATGCTGGCATAGTACCACGTGGACATGATCTTGGAGTGGAGTACAAACAGCAGCCAGTGTGCTCTAGCATTCCAGGAAGTACAGCAAGCAGAGCTGAGAAAGCAGGGGTGACACTGCAGAGTAGCATTTTCTTAGCAAGACTGGCAGTCGTCGTCGTCGTCGTCGTCGTGGTATTTTCAAGGAGAAACGCAGAACTGTTTTAAACTATCATTTTAGAGCAGTCACAAGCACTCCCCATCCAAGCACTAAGTCTGCCACAGCAGATAAAATAAGTGTCAATAGCAAAAATGTGCGACAATATTAGACTTCATTAGCAATCAAGGAAATGAAAACAAAACAAAATCTGATGTTAAATATTATGTGGCACAGCCCATGGTATGTAGCAAACAAAGATATTAGTAATTTAAAAAACATTTATTTCTGTCCAAAAATATACAAAATTATATTATATACAATTATAACCCCTCTACAACCTTCCCTCTTCCTCCTCCACCCCCACAAATATCCAAAGAATCATTAAAGATTGGAAAACTACTTACATATCCTGCAATAGAGAAATTGCCAAGTTACCTATTCAGTCTACTATTCAGTAGCCACTAAAATCGACTGTATAAAACAATAACTGAAATAAACAAAAGAACTTGTAAAAACTGGGGGGAAGTATATTTTAAAAGTTGTTTATACTACAGACTTGGTAATGGCCTTTGTTAGTCTTTCTGGATTTTCTTTAATGTATTTATTTTTATAGTTTAAACTTAAGCTCAAAGGTCTTGAGGAAAATGCTATGCTAGATTATTTTTAGTTTTAGTAGTTATACATCTTTTTCACATGAGCGTGCATGGACACACACACACACACAGGGTCAATTTATGGACTTAACAGAAAACTCAAGGCCAAAACAAAAGTCACCTCTTACACGATTAGACTAGCCTATTCTATCACAAAGCTTCTTCTATAACATGAATTAATTCATCAATTAATAGATGATTTTTCTGTTTTGAAATTATAAAAGAGATTCTACTAAGCACACCTCTCCCTCACCACCCGACGGCAGCCATGACCACAGGACTTCTCAGAAGAGTGCCCCAATAGCTGTCCCCACCCCCCCACCCCCCTTCCTCATAACGCAACGCTCACTTCCTTATTGTTTGTTTCATCCACTGCATTCTGGGCTCTGCCAATCACATCACTTAACAGAATCCTTCTGATCTCTGGGATTTAAGCAATTTCAAACAATTTAAATTCAGGACTCTCAGTATTTTGTTATTAATGTCTTAACAGCTCTGCCCGGTGCCAACATTCTCAGACAGAAAAGAATTTTTTAACAAGAGGCTGGAGAGACAGCTCAGTGGTTAAGAGCACTTGCTGTTTCTGCAGATCAGGTTCAGTTCCTAGAACCCACATGGTGGCTCACAACCACCTGTAGCTACAGCTGCAGGCACACACACACACACACACACCCACCCACCCACCCCATGATGGCAAATATTTATACATACAAGTCTTTAAAAAAAAAAAAAAGACAACCTAGGAAATTAGAAAAAAAGGTTGAGTTTTTACTTGTTAACACCATTTCAGTAACATAAGAAGATAAAGCAACAAATACAATATAAAATGAAAACAGCTATATAAAAATGTAGTTATAGTCATTCATATTCAACTCAGAATTTACTGTCCTCTTTCAGAATTTGTATCAAGTAAAAAAAATCCATCTATTATCAAGATAATTATGGCTGGGTATGGTGGCACACACTTTGTCTTTAATCCCAGCAGTTGGGAGGCAGAGGCAGGAGGATCTCTGTAAATTCAAGCCAGCTGCTCCCTCTTTGCGGATCATGACATAGCTCTCAACTACTTCTCCAGTACCCTGCCTTCATGCAGCCAGGCTCCCTACCATGATGATAAAGAACCTCTGAAACTGTAAGCAAGCCCCCAATTAAATGATTTCTCTTCTAAGAGTTGCCTTGGTCATGGTGTCTCTTCACAGCAATAGAACACTGACTAAGAAAGGGACCAAAAGATATCCCAACTTTTCCTACAGATTTACATCACATTCTTTAAGGTTCTCCATTACATAGTGCCCATTCCACAACACCCAATTCTGGGATTAGACAGATTTAAAATCCCAATGCAGTGCTGGAGAGAGGGCACAGCTGTTAAGAGAATTTACAGCTCTTGCAGGAGACTGGGTTTGGATCACTACACCCACACGGCATCTCACAACCGCCTGTAACTTCAGTTCCAGGGACCCCAGTGTCCTCTTGTGATCTTCGCAGGCTCCTGAATGCATGTGGTACAATAGATACACTCAGGTACACACATCACATAGAATAAATAAAATAGATTTTTTTTTTTTTTTTGGTTTTTCGAGACAGGGTTTCTCTGTGTAGCTTTGCGCCTTTCCTGGAACTCACTTGGTAGCCCAGGCTGGCCTCGAACTCACAGAGATCCGCCTGGCTCTGCCTCCCGAGTGCTGGGATTAAAGGCGTGCGTCACCACCGCCCGGCTATAAAATATATTTTTAAATCCCAAATGTACTGCACAAAATGTGCATCTGATCATAATGCTACACAGTGTCATGTACCCAGACAACTGAGGAATTAAACTGCCTCTTGGTCAGATTTAGATGACACAGCATGTGATCCATTGTCTCTGAACAACAACAAAAATGTGTGCAGCTGCATTTTCTGGTGAAGAGAAGGAGACAGAGTTCTCATGGAGAAACTGCCTCTGAAATGAGGGTAAGAAATAAAACTGAGTGGGGAAAGAAAACACACCTTTCAACAATGCTAAAAGCAGAAAGCACTAAAACTGAAAAAGAAAAGTTTGTAGGGCTACTTCTCTCTAAGTCCACTTTCTCTCTCCCCAACTCATCCAGATACATTTTGTAACCTTGAGTTTATATTTCACATCTATGTAAATAATTTGCACACAGTATGGTATTCTATACATTGTTTCAGCATATCTCCAAAACTATGTGATAGTTTTTTGGGGAAGTTAAAAAGATGCATTATTTGATAAGGTAAAACATGAAACACCTCTAACAAATAAACAGCAAGCCAACCTATTATTTTCTGTATAAAAAACATGAACAATGAAAGATATTTCTTTTTTTTTTTTTTTTTTTTTTTTTTTTTTTGGTTTTTCGAGACAGGGTTTCTCTGTGTAGCTTTGCGCCTTTCCTGGAACTCACTTGGTAGTCCAGGCTGGCCTCGAACTCACAGAGATCCGCCTGGCTCTGCCTCCCGAGTGCTGGGATTAAAGGCGTGCGCCAAAGATATTTCTTAAAGAAAGGAAGGGAGGGAGGGAGCCTGCCTGGACTTTGGAATCACTTCTTCTTGATGTCAGTGAGCACCTACCTATTTGAGCTTTTGTTATGGTAGTTGAAGTATCCTTGCTAAAACTGGGGACAGCAGCTTGGATACGTCAGGACCGAAGAATGTGCGATGACCGAGTATGAATATGGCAATGCTTTTCCTTTTGACCTTGAAGTCTACACAGTTGGTCATTCTTTTAAATGACATCTATCAAATTGCTAAATTATGTCGGTACACCATAGTGTCACATGCATTTCTCTTGTTTATGTCTTGGACATCTCTTTAACTAACTGGTAAGTTCTATTGAAGAACTCGGCTTTCACACTAAAGCTCCTAGTTTAAAATTCAGGACTATTTGGGGAAAAAAAAAATACATGTATTTGTCTATGGGCTGACTCGTTCTTTAAATCCAAGGGCAAATTTTATCAGTGAAGTTTTATGTATTTAATGACTTCAAAGCTAGCTTCAAATCCATAAACAGAATAAGAACCTGTTAGGCATCGGTATGGTAATAAATATTCTTAAAATATAGGGGCTAGAGAGATGGCTTTGTGGTTAAGAGCACTTGCTGTTCTTCCAGAGGACTCACATGATTGCAGCTCATAACCACCTATAACTCCAGTTACAGGCATCTGATGCCCTCTTCTGACTACAGTAGGTACCAGGTACACATGTGATACACAGACATACATACAGGCAAAAACACCCATAAACATAAGGAGCCATAAATATTACTAAGATCTATTTAAATGAGAGGGGGAAACCCATAACATTTTATTACAAGAAATCCCTGATTGACCCATAAATAATGACTTCAAAATACAATACCACAGAGGCCCAATATGGTGGTATATGTCTTTAGTCCCTTTAAATCCAGGACTCAGTAGGGAGAGGTGGGTAGATCTCTGTGAGTTCCAGGCCAGTCAGGCTACATAGTGAGACCCTGTCATAAAAAACCAATGGTATCCCAGGGCCAGAGAGAAAGCTCAGCAGTTACACTGCTCCTCCAGATGACTGAGACTGATTCCCAGAACCCACACTGGGCAGCTTCAGGGGGATTCTATACCCTTTTCTGGTTTGTGCACAACCTCCTTCCCCCACACATACACATACTTTAAAAAAGAACAAACAAAAATTTAGAATAAATACCACAAATATCTCAATTGCAAAGTGCCCCCACCTAGCCAAAGAAAGTAAATGTTTCTTTTTTTTTTTTTTTTTAAGTTGAAAACACAATTTGAAAATACTCTAAGTGTTTCATTACCTAGCCCTAGACCACCAAAACTGTAGTACATTTAGATGGACACTCCAATATACAGGAACTGTGATGGTATGTCCCTAGATTACGTTTCCTTGCATTTCTGTGCTGCAAACTGTTCACAGCACACCCAACTCTAGCCAACTGTTAGTTATCCTTAATATTTCAGCTCAGAAACTTTAAGAATGTTCCAACACCCAGATTTGGGAGAGACCCTTCTACTCTCCCACGATTAAATAAAATTCCCACACCTAAAATGGTTTAATATACATCTTTCCAACAGTTCTGCTATTATGTTAGTTTGGTAGCTGAGAAATGGTATGACTCAATTTTTCTAGAATAGTCTACATAATAACACAAACTGAAATTCAGGTGGTGCAGGCTACCTTATAACACAGCACTTAGGAGACCAAAGCAGAAGAGTTTAGGGTAGGTCTACACAACAAAACAAGATGTTATCTTTAAACATACACACTCAAATTCAAATATTAACTGGCTTTCCTGTAGAGAAATGTACATGTGTGCATGTATTACAAGAGACTAAAAGAAGATCTGTTGATGCTCATTAATAGTAGGTATCGTTTTAAAATCTTTACTAAAACTAACTCACGAGCTCTGTAACAACCCTACCGATAGTGACTACTATGGGCTTCTATTTTATATGTGGAAGCAGACACAGGGCAATTAAGGGGATGCAACTCACTGAAGTGCGCTGCAGAGCCCACGCTCACTTCTGCCTGGGCGCCATCCTGCCTTCACTGCTGTCAGTGCAAAAGCCTGGGAAAGTACATGCTGCCATCAATATACCCAACCCAGACCTATAGCCTTAGGATAGATACTGTCCTCTCTCTTGCTAAAGTCAATTCAAACTATACTAATCCTGATCAAGTGTTTACCGGTCACTTCTCTGTAAGCTTTCAAAGGTCCAGCCTATAGTTGGGCCTTGCGGCACATACCTGTAATCCAGCACTCAAGAGGCAGGATGATTAGTGGGTCAGTCTGAGCAACATGAGACACAGTGTTGGGGAGATGGCTCAACTGGTTAAGAGTGATTACTGTGCAAGCATGATGACCTGAGATCAAATCCCTAGCTCTCCTGTAAAAAAAGACTGGTATGGCCACATATGCCTGTAACCTCACACCGGGGTGGACAGGAGAATCAATAGGGTTTTCTGGCTACCAGCCTAGTCCCAAGATGATTCAAAATAATAAGGCAGAAAGTGAAAGAAGGAGATACCCAACCCCCACCTTTGGCCTCTGGAATGCAGAGACCAGCACACACATGTGCACACACATCAGAGAAGCCTAACAATGACAACTCCGCCTTATAAATCGTATCTAAACTTCTGTTAAAGACTTTTGGGGGCTGGAGAGGTGGCTCAGTGGTTAAGAGCACTGACTGCTCTTCCAGAGGTCCTGAGTTCAATTCCCAGCAACCACATGGTGGCTCACAACCACCTGTAATGAGATTTGGTGCCCTCTTCTGGCCTGCAAGGACACATGCAGACAGGACACTGCATATTTAATAAATAAAAATAAATCTTAAAAAGAAAAAAGTTCTTTACCCAGGTGGTGGTGCCGCATGCCTTTAATCCCAGCACCTGGGAGGCAGAGCCAGGCGGATCTCTGTGAGTTCGAGACCAGCCTGGGCTACCAAGTGAGTTCCAGGAAAGGCGCAAAGCTACACAGAGAAACCCTGTCTCGAAAAAACAAAAACAAAAAACAACAACAAAGACTTTCAATCTCTCCTACTATATTCTTCTACTGGTTATTAGTGTAAGTAGTTCAAAAGAAACAACAGACATTGGATTATCTTATAAACACTAAAGTTCAATACCTATGAGGTACTTAATTCAGAAAAAGTCAGACCAATTGCTAACCAGAGAAAGAAAACTGAAAACAATAAGACTCACATCCCTAAGCAGAATTCCTCAAGTATAACCTGCCTATAACTTGCTGTGTCAAACTAGATGAGAAGCACAAAGGGAAAAGCATACCCAAATTATGTCACCTTACATTTGATTTCAACTAAACAAAGGAAACATACTAATCTAACTGTGAAACAAAAGTCAAGGCTGGAACACAGTCTCTCCATTTACTGAGCAATTTGCCGTCCAAGTACAGAACATCATGTCTGGCACTGTTTCCCATTCTGCTTTGTGGTGGCACTTGCCAAACTTTTCTTTTCCTTTAAGAGGTATTCTGGTCAAGGTTTCTTGTAGAGGCAAGTGCTCCATCACACAACTGCACTGCAATATTAAGTAACACTTGGAAAACTGTATCGGGAAGGAGGGAGGGAGGACAGGCAGGCAGACAGGCAGACCATTGGAACACATTATTTTCAAATAAAACTGGGCTCTCACAAGATGGCTCAGGGGGGTTAAGGCACTTTTCCACCAAGCCAGATCATTTGAGTTAGTAGATCCCTTTACCTCTGGAGGAAAGCCAATCCCTACTCCCCATATTCCCTCTGTAATCATGAATCTAAGCTGACAATGTCTAGAAGAATCTACGCTTCCCCTTTTCAGCTGTGGCACTGGGGATGAGTACAGAAGACTGATTTATGCTACAACTGTTTACATACAGCTGATTCCTAATATATAGCAAGCATCTAACATATTAGGTCATCTGTACACAATTTAGCCTCTTTGTTCTTCTGAACATAAAAAGAACTCTCCACTGGGCTAAAAAGACAACTCAGCGGTTAAGAGCACATGCTGCTCTGAGGAGTGGTTCCCAGCACCCATGCCAAGTAAGTCACAAGTCCTGGAGACTCCAGCTCCAGGAGATCTGGCCCCTCTTCTGGCCTCTGCAGGTACCCACAGACATGTGCACACACAAACATACATATAAAAGAATTTTTGTTGTTGTTTTTTTGAGACAGGGTTTCTTTGCGTAGACCTGACTATCCTGGAACTCATTTTGTACACCAGGCTGTTCTCAACCTCTCACCACCCGCCTCTGCCTCTGAGTTCTAGGATTAAAGATGTGTGTCACCACTGCCCGGCAAGATTTTTTTTTTTTTTAAATTACAATTGTCAAGGCTAGCAGTGGTGGTTCACACCTTTAATCCCAGCACTCAGGAGGCAGAGGTAGGAGAGTCTCTAAGTTCAAAGCTAGACTGGTCTACACAGAGAGTTCCAAGACAGCCCCCGCCACACCAAAAAACTCTGTCTTGAAAAAAATCAAATTAACAAAAAATTCTCCATTAGCTTTCTGAACATTTAAGTCAGATTTTCAAACTATCTTTTATTTATCCTTAAAGATTTATCTCATTTTAAATTATGCGTCTGTGTATGAGTTATGTGCATGTGTTCTGGTGTCCATGGAGGCCAGAAGCATCAGATCCCTGCATGCTGGAGTTACAGGCAGTTGTGGGCCACCTGGAAATCAAACTTTAGTCCTTTGCAAGAGCCGAAATTGCTCTTAATCACCAAGGCATCTCTGAGCTCCTAGTTATTTTAAGATAGGGTCTCAATATGCTGCTCTGGCTAGCTTCCAACTGTTGGACTTAAGTGATCTTCCTGCCTCAGCATCTCAAATATCTAGGAGTATGAGCAAGCATGTCTCAATCAAATCATCTCTAAATAAATAAAATCCAGCAAGTTCCCCAAACACTAATCCATCAATATTGAGCTACTTAAATCTAATTATTTCTCTATAAGTTTAGAATGTGTCTAGCTCTGAACCATGAGTTAGCTACTAACTACTACTAAGAACTCGGGTGCCAGGTGGTGGTGGTGTACCCCTTTAATCCCAACACTTGGGAGGCAGAGGCAGGTGGATCTCTGTTGAGTTCAATGCCAGCCTGGTTTACAGAGTGAGTTCCAGGACAGATTCCAAAGCTGCACAGAGAAACCCTGTCTCAAAAAACAAACAGAACTAGAACAGTCAAGGAACTATCTGAATCAAGAATCCTAGGATTGCCTCTCCAAAGAACCTTTACTAGATTCTCAAACGCCATCTTAACTATGAAGAAACAGAAAAAAAATTAATTTGAGGCTTTTTGCTATATAAATTACTGTCAGAAAAAGTAAATAGTAGTAATTTTAGGGAAGAAGGACTCACCAAGATTTTAAGACAAACTGATGTGATCATTCCAGGAGTTAAAATCTGCTCTAGTGCAGCAAATTTCTGATTCTTCACAATCATCACACGAAGGCACTAAGGTTGGAGCGCGGCTCAGGGTTAGAACACTTGCCCACCATGTGCAAGGCCCTAGTTTCAGCCCCAGCACCACCAACAGAAAGCAACTGGAGAGCAGATCCCAAACTCATTAACCCGCAGAACACACACAACAAACCAAGAAACAAAGGGCTGACAGCCTGGCCACAGCCTTGTTTCCTGTCCATGTCTAAATGAGAGAGAAACAACGGAGTGACTGGGGGAGCTGGGACACAGTCAACCAACAGGCATTGCCCGGGACGCCCCAGGGAACCACTGGTCAATGGAGGCTAACAGGCTCCAAAGGCAGAAGTGCCACGCGCCCCCCGTAAGGTCTGTAGAGCTGGGTTGTTGTAGTCTGTCTGAACTCTTGGAGCTGACCCTGGAGCTCTCTTCCAGGACAGAGCCCACACTTAGTATACAGTATCGGGAATGGAAATAAACGGAGCAGAGGGCCGAGCAAAGAAACAGTCCAGATGGGAATAAACTACACATGGTGACACATACCTATAACCCCAGCACTAAGCCTGAGGCAGGAAAATTGTGAGTTCAAGGTCATCCTGGGCTACAAAGTCAGACACTGTATTTAACCAAAAAAGAAAAAAAGCTGGACTGTCAGCACGTGGGAGGCAGAAGCAGACAGATCTTTGTGAGTCTGAGTCCAGCCTGGTCTATACAGGCAGTTTCAGAGAAGCCAGGGCTACATAGTGAGACCCTGCCTCCAAATGAAATTTTTAAAGTGCCTGGAAATCTTAGAAGCCTATCCACATAAAACTTTAATGATAAATGCAGCAGAAGAGAACTCCATGAATTTTGACCTATCAGAGTCACTGCCTGAAAATTTAGAGTTCATATTTTTAAAAATGGCTAAAATATGAATATAACCCTATTTATAAAGTTACAATTAAAAATAAGTAAAATTACACCCTTTTAGATAATAAAGCATGCTTGAGAAAACTGCTCAGCAAGCTGGCTTACCTCAGCACGCCCTTAAGTGCAGCACTAGGAAGGCGAGTAGAAGGTCGGCTCAAGTTCTGGGCCAGGGAGGGCAAGAGTGAAACCCTGTCTCAAAAAACAAAGGCCTGGAGAGGGGGCTTTAAGGGCAGTAGCTGCTCTTGCAGAGGACTGAGTTCAATTCCCAGTACCCTCTGTAACTCTAGTCCCAGGGGATCCAATGCCCTCTTCTGGCTCCCTCAGGCAATACACAGAAATAAATGAAAGATTTCAAAGCGAGTTTAAAAATAAAAAGCCATACAAGCCGTAAAAGAAAAATAGCAGAAGCAGAAAGGAGTCAAGAGACGTCGGAATAGCTTGAACATGAAGTGACAGAGTTCAAGAACAATAAATAAAAGGGAGAGGAGAATCCCAATCACATAGCTCATGTTAGCAAATTACAGGAAAAGAAGTGAACGTATTATATATATCCAACCTTAGGAGACACATAAGATGAAGAAGTTGATAATCAAGGTGGGGGAGGGGTGGGAAATGAGGAAGACAAAAGGGGAATATCAGAAGACACTCCCAAACAAACAGGCCTAACTGCTGGCTAGGGATACATACCTGCATAGCTAAATCCAAGCCTGATTTTTTTTTTTTTTAAAGCCAGACATGTAATCCAGAAACTAGGGAGGCCAAAGCAGGAGGGTCCAATTCTAAACGACTATGTAACATGGCAAGGTGCTATCTCAAGCAAAACCCCAAAGCCAGTGTGTGCTAGAGATGGGACCTAGAGCCTCCTCGCCCACTAGTGAACTACACCCCAGCCACTTGATAAAGGAAGGACTCTGTGATTACAAGTCTGGAAGGGCTTCTTCTTGCTGGCACCTTCTAGTCCCTGCTTGGGAGGAGGTTGTGTGGGTGCTAGATTTACAGTAACTCAAATACTCAAGTTATGTATTTGCTCTAGATGGTTTTCTGCAACTACATTTCACTTCACAACACAAATAACGAAACATTTTTGGAATAATCTCTAACACAGTTTAATAAAATGAGAAGGCAAACCAAGAGACTGACTGTCGCATAACATTTCACTATAATATTTGGCAGTGTAATAAGTCTACAGTACCTACCTGTTGTTCCTCAAATATAACACATTTTAAAAGTATCTGACCTTTATTTGTGTAGGCCAAAGTGCAAAATTTAAAAATATGTAAAACCTATCTTTTTAGTTAAGAGACATTCTAGAACTTCCAAGAACATTTATTTTTCAGACATAAACAGGAGAGTCTCAAAAACCAATATAGTAATTCAGCAAGTATTTATCCAGTGAATATCACAACGAAATATTTCAATTTAGTGGAAGGGCCACACAGCTCACTGTAACAGAACATGTTTAATAAGTGCTTTGAGAAAGCCTCAGAAGGAAAGGTCAGCTCACCTGCTCTATTGCACTGGCATTCTAACAGGCTCCTCTCTGATTCTTCCAATCCATCCTCCCCAGTACCGGGGGAGACCATCTTTGAAAGACCCAAAGCCCACTTTGAAAACACTTCACAAAGTACAGCACGAAGAAGGTAACTGAAATGACTCCCATGGCTAAGGAAGCAATAAATGAGTAAAGATGGGCTGGTGTGTAAGACATATAGTGATGGGGCCTGCCTGTCTAAACCAGGGCAGCAGCTTTCTGTCAGTTATTACACTGAAACCAACACTATCACACAAATGCTGGATACAACTCTCTACACTGACTCTAGCATGTATTTAAGAAATACTAAAAATGTGGAGATAGGGGACACCATGAATACCAGTAATACCAACACCTGAAAAACAGAAGTTTAAGGTCAGCCCTTCCCTGCATATAACTAGTTCAAGGCCAGCCTGGGCTACATGGCACCCTGCCTCAAAAAAAAAAAAAATACAAAATTGGGGAGGGAGAAGTATGGATAGGCAGACAGACATTAGGCTATAAATCACTGTTGGCAGGATACAATGCATTCATTTTTATGCTCCAGCAAAAACTGTAATATTAGTGAGCAAACATTTAAAAAAAATAATTATAGCAAAATGTCATGCTAGGCAACTGAACAGTGAGATCTGCAATCAAGCAAACCCACCAGCCACCAACTCACCTACACAGCCTGACAGATCGCTGAACCTTCCCTGAATCCCAGGGAGCAGCACCCATTATTTAACTCACAGGAACAAGAAAAGTAGCGGGATTCCTGCCAGTGTAGGCATGTAAATAACAGTTTCTCTATCAAGCATTCTTTACTGCTCCTGCTTGGAACAGAGCAATATGTAAGCATTTCATTCTGACAAATAACCCATTTTCTTAAAAAACTTCAGATTGTAATACAAAGAAAACATGGATTTTTACTATGATAGATTTGTGTTCAAATACCCAGCACTTCATTTACATAATTTCTCCTTATTTGTTTCTTATATATGCAAAAATACAATACTCTCTGCAGGGATGTTGCTGAGAATTATATACTCATGGGCCTAGTAGCATAATACCATGCCAGGACACAGTAGACAATTAATAAGCAGTAGAAATTATTGCTATGATTATTAATAAGTGTTCAATCAGCATAAAAGAAAGGCGCATTTAGACTGGAAAGAGATGGGTCAGCAGTTATGAGCTCATACTCTTCTAGATGACATGAGTTCAATTCCCATGTCAGGTAGCCCACAGCCACCTGTTATTCCAGATCCCACACTCTGATTTTAATGTGTGTGCATGTCAGGGGTGGGGGTATTACTGAAGTGAACTTTTAAGAATGAAACAAAGCCACAGTGCAGTAAAATCTTAAATTTAAAAGAAACTTCTTCCCATTTTTATTTGTATTTCTTCTTTTATGATAAACCACAAGGCGTGGTGGCTCATGCCTTTAATCCCAGCACTCAGGAGGCAGAGGCAGGTGGATCTCTGTGAGTTCAAGGCCAGCCTGGTCTACAGAGTGAGTCCTAGGACAGGCTCCAAAGTTACACAGAGAAACCCTGTCTCAAAAACAAAAACAAAACAAACAAACAAAAAGATAAACCACAAGGGTATGTTTTTATCACTTTCCTAAATTCCTTACCTCTAAGGTTATGTATAAAATTCAAAATAACTATATTAGCCACCCATGGTAACACACGCCTTTAATCCTAGTACTTAGGAGACAGAGGCAGACAGATCTCTGTGAGTTCCAGGGCAGCCAGAGCTACACAGTGAGACCCTGTCTCAAAAACAAAACAACAAAAATCTGGACAGCCAGGGCTACACAGAGAAACCTTATCTCAGGGATGGGGGTGGGATGGGTGGGTGATCTCTATTAGCACCACATCACTGCAAAATCTAATATTAAATCTACTCATTGAATCCATAACTTGAAGTATATTTATACAATTTAGAAAGAATTTCAAAGCTGGGTGTGATGCTACCTACTTATCTGTGATCCTAACATTCAGAAAACTGAAGCAGGAGAATCAAGTTTGAGTCCAGGGCTAAACAGTAAATTTGAGGCCAGTTTGGATATACAGCTAGATCATGTCTTAAAAAAAAAAAAAAGAGGGCCAGCAAGATGGCTCACCAAGTGAAAGCACCTGCCACATCCTGGTACCCGCATTTGATTCTTGAAAACCAACTCTCACGAGCCCTCCTCCGACCTCTATCTGCGCATGTGTCCCTGTTCTTTTCCCAATGTGGTTTCCTAGACACATATTTTCACACATCGATTTAGGAGCACTTCTCAAACAAACCAGACGGGCTTCTGGGGGCCAAAAGAACCAAATGCATAGTATCAGGTAGTAACTTTCAGGAAGCCAAGAAGTGCTGGAGAGATGGTTCAGTGCTTAAAAGTGTCTGCTACTCTTGCAGAGGAGCAGGGTTCAATTCTCAGCAACCACATTGGGCAGCTCACGACTACTTGTAACTCCAGGTCCAGGTGATCTGACAACCTCTTCCGGTCTCCTCAGGCACTTGTACACATACACACTAAAAATTCTGAAAAGGCAAGAAAATTCTTAACTTCTTTAACACCTGAAAACTCCAATCTGGCATGGTAGCACACACCTGTAATCCCAGCACTCAGCATATAGAGGAAGGAGGATCAGGAGCTCCAGGCCAGCCTTAGCTACACAAAAGGATCTCTAGGTGTTGCAGGCCAGCCTGATCTACATAGCAAGTTCCAAGGCCAGCCAGAGCTATGTAGTGAGACCTTGTCTCAAAACCACCACAAAAGATGCAAGAGGTCACTCCAATTTCAAAGGCAGCCAGGACTGCATAGTGAGAGCCTTTTCAAAACACACACACACACACACACACACACACACACACACACACACACACACACACGCAGAGCTTTGAAGACAGGTGACAACAGTTAAACTCTGCTGGTAACTGATCAGGAGTGTTAACTACTTGGGAAGAACGAAAACCTGTGTTGATAACAAAAGGAAAGCTATTTTTATGGCACACATACTAAGTTATAGGACAGTAGCTTACAAACAGCCACGTTAAGAGCTTTATTTAGACTTTTAGGGCTTTGGTAAATTTTATTTATAAATGCTAATGAAATCGGAACACATAGTAAGAGAGTAAATCCTACTTTATGATTAAATCAGGCATACACCTGGGGTATAACAATGTCTTTCTTGAACCTAACTCAGTAGATGCTCAAAAACATCAGTGCAGGTTTAAATTTTTTTTAATGTGAAAGAAAATTAGGTTGAAGGAAATAAAAAAAAAAATTGATCAGAATTGGGTCAAGGCCTGTGAGCATGGGCTGTACTGAATACTTTGCTTCCAAAGCAGATCTGGTATGGAGAGGTGGATAAGATATATATATTATAAAATCTGGCAAGCAAAGCTCATAATCAATGATGAAGGTTATCCGTTCTACGGTATGTCAGCAAGTACCCTTAATATACTCTAAAGGCACTTTACCTTTGATCTTCCTCCCTAAACCCACAAGCCAGAGCTCATGATGAGAAAGACATCAGGTAAGTCTCAACTGAGGAACAGTCTATAAAATTTCTGATTAGGTCTTGAAGTTCTCATGCCATCAAAGTCCAGAAAACTGTAGGTATGGGATTAAAAAGGTACGTTAGAGAAGTCTGAATGGCATGTTTAATAGTAATATAGGAATCCTGTTTCCTTAATTGTGACAATGTACCACAAAAGGCCCTATCAGAGATACTGGGTAAGGTTTTTTGCATGTTTTTTGCACAAGCAAAACTATTCTAAAACAAAGTCTGCTTAAATAAAAACTAAATGAGGATAAATGTTCTTTTGGTCTTTGTTTGGTGGCAAGACAGTGACAGTATTCTACTGTAGTGGAACTAAAAGTATCCGTAAAGTAATACCATAGGCATGATACAAGTCTTGATACAATATTCATTACAGACCTCCATGTCACCAAAGCAAAGCCCATTACATTCTAGTTTCCCAAGCAACATTCTTAGTCCTCAACACTCAACTACTACCTCTCATGACAATTCATACCACTAGCTGCCACCCCTGTATTAATTACTCTGAACCTCTATGGGCCGTTCCTCCAAGTCATGTTCACTCTGACATCTCCCACTCCTCTACATTCAGCAGACTAATCCACCAGCTTTCTGTCATTAAACATCCTTCCTAACTTCATTGTTATTACTTTTTCCTTCAAATACGCTCTTTCAGTTCCTCCCATTTCCTCTGAGCGCTGCACACACTGCAGTCAAATGAGCCTTCCTCAGAAAAGGATTTCATCATCCTCCAAGTCATCCTGGAGGAAATGAGACCGTATTTAAATTCAGAAGTGGTTCCTTTTCCACCTTTACTTATAAAGACAGATCTATTCATCTTCACACCTCACACACTTCTTTATTCAGACCAGGCAGAGTATACATATTTAAAACAAGACCCTAATAAGTGGTCAAAGCGTATAATCTAATTAGGGTTATAGAATCTAAAAGACAATAAACCATGAAGGAAGGAATTCCTTTTGTTCAGTACTATTCACTGCTCCTGTAATACAGGTTGGCACATTGTTAAGTACTCAGTATTTATTGATTTTAGAAAAGGGGCAGTAGAGAATGCTATAGCCTAAAGAATTATATGCTCTCACAGAAGGAAAACAAATTACAGTTGAAAGTAAAGGTAGGTCTAAAAGTCTAGGAGGCCAAGTGCTGTAGGATGTCTTTCTGTACGCCGTGAATATATATTGCTCCCATTGGCTAATAAATAAAGCTGCACTGGCCTATGGCAGGGCAGGATGGAGCCAGGAGGGAAAATCCAAAAGAGACAGTGAGAGGAGAAAAGAGTTGAGACAGACTCCAAACCGCCATCCAAGGAGCAACATGGAATGAGATGCAGGTAAAGTCACAGAACAAGTGGCGATACACAGGTAATAGTTATGGGTTGAGTTAAGTAGTAAGAGCTAGTTAGCAAGAAGCCTGAGCCAATAGGCCATAGAATTGGTAATTAATATAAGCCTCTGTGTAATTCATTATTTTATAAGCGGCTGTGGACGGTGGGGCTGGGCAAACCAGAGAAACACAGGACTAGGGGTCAAGTGGGACCGGAGAAACTCACAGATACAGCCAAGGCTTACAGCAATCAGCATTTCAGCCAGGCCTAACGCTGGAATGTCCAAGTGTAGTTCCAACTAATAAATAAGTATTGTCAACCGAGATGCAAAGTAAATTGTATACCACGCTGGGGTGTACGTCATTAACAGTTTCTACAGAACAGTGGGACAAGACTGGAGCCAAAGTGTGAAAAGTTAAGAAAAAACTCACATTCGTGGTTGGGTGACATCATCTACTCTGGAGGTAGTACAGACGTTCCCTTTAGAAAGCGATCGTCTTTCTCCTCCCAGAAGCCTCTCCTACCTACCCAAGCCTTCTACAGTTCCCCTCTCCATTTATCGCCCACACCGCCTACTTCACACACAGTTTAACTCCTCTCAGTTGAAGTTTCCTCGCCTGTGTTTAACTTCTTCAACCCAAGAAAAAGATCAGATCTAGGTATCTTTTTCTTCTCCAAATAGGTAAAGCCCTGAGCTCTCATGGAAGACTGTATTTACATAAAACCCAGTTATTAAATTACACACATAATCTAAAAGCAGCAACAACAAAATGGACATTTTAAAAAAATACCATTCTTGCCATGCACGGTGGTGCACGCCTTTGCCCCAGTACTCCGAAGACAGAGGCAGGCAGAACTCTACGGGTTAGACACAGAGAAACCCTGACTCAAAAAACCAAAATCAATAAAAGACCCAGAAACCATTCTTGGGTTTAAAAAAAAAAAAAAAAAAGAGTATATGAATTTGGGTAGGTATAGATGTGGGGTTGGATCTGGGGAGTTCCATTGTATGAAATTCTTAAAGAATAAAAATTTTATTTGAAAAATAACCATTCTTTTGAATTGCTGAAACAAACAGCAAGGAAACACATACAAGCCAAGTGTGGTGGTGTGCACCTGTAATGCCAGCTCTTGGGACACAAGCAGGTGCATCAGGAATTTAAACACATACAAGCCAAGTGTGGTGGTGTGCACCTGTAAAGCCAGCTCTTGGGACACAAGCAGGTGCATCGGGAGTTTTAAACACATACAAGCCAAGTGTGGTGGTGTACACCTGTAATACTGGCTCTTGGGACACAAGCAGGTGAATTGGAAGTTTAAAGTTGTCCTTATCTACACACCAAGCTTGGAGCTAGCCTGGGCTTATTGTAAGATCCTGTCCCAAACAATCAAAACAAAACCACATGCAGCCATCCATGGTGGTGCACACTTAATCCCAGCATTCAAGATGCAGATGCAGATGGATCTCTGGAGTGGCAGGCCAGCCTGATCTACATAGCAAGTTCCAGGCCAGCCAGAGCTACATACTGAGACCTTGTCTCAAAACCACAAAAGATGCAGAGGCAGGAGGGTCACTCCAATTTCAAAGGCAGCCAGGACCATATAGTGAGAATCTTTTCAAAACAAACACACACACACACACACACACACACACACACACAGAGAGAGAGAGAGAGAGAGAGAGAGAGAGAGAGAGAGAGAGAGAGAGAGAGAGAGAAGCACTTCCAGTTTGAGTAATACTTTTAAGTTTCATTTTGCTTTTAGACCTCATCGCAAACAGCGTAAGTTCCATCTTCCAGCATGTTTTCGGTCTTCCGGCTTCGCATAGCTACCTCTTCAGTTCATTTATTTTCTTTCTCGACTAAGCACTGCTCTCAGTGCTCAGCACACACTCATTTCTCAATTCCATTTTTTCTACATTGGCCAGCCCTCCAGCACCTCTTCAATACCTTCACAATCATCACAGAATAATCAAAAATCCAGTATATGGACTTGGAATGATTTCTCTCCCCAATTCTTTACAAATCTAAGGTGTTTCCTTCCCATGGCTCAGTGATCAAGTAAAACTAAGTATAATAGAAACGTATTACAGAAACAAATCAAATTGCCAAAGCAATAAAAAAAAATGACACATTGGTATCTAGGAATGTACAGACATTCTAAAAATTTACTCTCCAAAGTTTATTTTTTAACTTTATTTCCCTTTCACCTTTATATATTCTAAAAAGTAATTTCCCACTTAAGATGAATTCTTTTCATATTAATATCCCAAATCTGGCTGTATACAAATCAGACTAGTAGTTATCCCTAAAGAGGTATTTTCATCGCTAATCTATGTAAAAAGAAAAAAAATGAGTTTCTTCATAAACTCCAAACACCAGAATGTGATCATTTTACATTTATTAGAATCTCTCGTTAATGGTTTTGAAATTCAAACGACTTGAGAGTCAGGCAAGTCTATAAAGTGATACCTAACACTGCTGAAATTTTAAGATGAATCATCAAAGCTGCAAAGGACGGCAGAAATGTTAATATGCACACCTTACCAGAAGTGCAAAGCCAAGCCACCAGACGATTAAGGTGAAAACACTTAGACACGATCGGTTCGGCTCTTTTCCACTACCCCCTTCTCTGGTGTGTCAGAGCGCACCAAGAGAAGTCTGGAGCAGAACCCAAGACTAAACCATTACAAAGCCCCTGCTACCGGAGAAGCCTCAAGCCCTCTGGCCGCCAGAGCACTCTATTGCACTCAGCCGGCCACGTGGCTGTCACAATCAGAAGACAGGAGAAAGAGCACCAACTAACCTGGAAATAATTAACCGCGCACATCGGAGTTGCGAGTAGGAAAAAAAAAAGTCTATCATTTCTCTGCACTTAGGACTCCCTCCACCCCACCCCGCACCACCCATAAGGTGAAAAGGAAGGTTTTAAAGCAGAAACGAAGTGCAAGAAGACCTCGAGAGCGAGGCTTCCCAATGAAATAGCACCCCAAGTCGCGTCGTGAGGTGCGGTGGGGACAGAGGCTTTTTTTTTTTTTTTTTTTGCTAGAGGGTAGCCGGGGGCGGAGTTTGGAGTGGAGACGGAGCACCTCGCACATGGACTACCTCCCCTTACTCCCGCCGGGTGCGGGGTGCCAGGCCGCCGCCGGCCGCTGCACTCGGGGCCAGCTCCCAAGCTCAAGGCCGTCGACCACCGCGGACCTCTCCCGGCGGAGCCGAGGACCCAAGGGCACAAGGAACCTCGTCGGCCCGGGAGGCGATGGCGAACAGGAAGTGTCCATATTGCAACGCTTGAAACAGTCCCAAGTCCCAACCCACCCGGCCGGCTAACCCTCGGGGGGCGCCAGCCCGAGGAGCGCGGGCCGGGGTCGGCCACCCCACATCCGGGCCCCGCGCCCGAAGTTCACGCGGGGCGCGCGCGCGGCTCCTCCCGGGCACTACTTCGCCGGGCCCAGCCATTCCCGCCCGGGCCGGACGGGGACTCCACGCCGCGCGCCGTCCCGCTCGGATCGGAGAGCCCGAGCGGCGGCGACGTGGCGCGGGGCTCCCCGGTTTGCTCCGCGCAACTCCCCGGCCGCGGGTTTCAGCCGAGCCGAGCGCGCGCCGGCCGTCCTCTGGGGCTTGCCCACTGGGGCTGGGGCCGCGCGACGCCCCCTCCGGGCGGTCATTACCTCGGGGAGAAAACTCCTAACTCCTCACGGGGCCGTGCTCGCCTCAGTTCCACACCCCCGAGGGGTGTGGGGGGGGGGTGGTGGTGGTGGGAGAACCCACGCTCCGCCCGAGCCCGCGCGCCGGGAACACCCCCGCGCCGGGCGCCAATTCCTTCTCCACGGGACAAAAATGTCCCGGCGCGTCACGGGACAGCCGCCTCCGCGCCCCACGCCCTTGCGCCGCCGGCCGCACGCGCTGCCTTCCGCCCGCGCCGCTCGGGCCCCGGGACTCACCGTCAGCTCAGCCGCCGCGAACCGGAGGCGGCGAGGGCCGGGCCGGGCCGGGCCAGACACAATATGGCAGAGCACCGCAGCTGCTCCCGCGGCTCCCAGCAGCCGCCTCCGGGACACCCAGCCGCGAGCAGGCAGCGGCAGCTGCGGTGGCGGCCGCCGCAGCACCACATCCCCCCTCCCGCTCCCGCTCGCTGGCTCGCTCGCTTCCTCCCCGCCTCCCCGCCCCGCTGCCATGGCAACGCGGCGCCAAGGCGCTCAGCCCCGCCCCTCCTTCCGTCCCGCCTCCCGCGGCCCGCCCAGGCCTCCCCGCCCGCCTGCTACCAGGGCGGCGGCCGCCCCCTCCGGGCTGCCCTGGAGGCGGGTGGGGGACGGTGGCGCCCGGAAGGGCGGGGCGGGCTCGGGAGGCCGGGTGGGGACGCCCAGGGCCCGAGCCCAGCGGAGCGGGCGGGAAAAGGCAAAGCCCTCGCCTGTCGTCCCCCCCCCCCCGGAAGGACCTATGGGAGGGCGGCGGAGGCGCGGCGCGGCTGCTGAGTGGACGAGCGGGCGCGGGACGAGCGAGGGTGTCCTCCCGCCACGCGTGTGCCCGGGCTGCCGCGACGGCCAGCCCAGCCCTGGGTTCCTTCCAGTCCCCTAAGGCTCTCCACCATCGGCCGGGCTTTGAAAGTGGTGGAGAGACCGTCCAGCTTTCTTGGAGATCGCGCTACCCTCCGCTGGCTGAAACGCCGCCGTGGAAACTCTTTGTAGTGCGGGCTTTGGTTTTAGGGGAAAACGTGGACTTTGGGATTAGACACAGATCTTACTAAAGTAACATTTATAATGGGACTGTCTCGCAGATTTAAAAAAAAAAAGTGACAAAAAGCAAAACAAAAAAATGTACAGAGTCCTCGCTGATTGCTTTGGATAGTCATGAGGACTTTACACGTATTGTACGTGTATTGCCTTTCCGGGTACAGTGCTGCTAGATAAAACGGGAGTGCCCAGTTAAATCTGAATTTCAGACAAAGGTTGAGTAATTTTTTATATTAAGGACATTCCCTTTGGGGTATACTTACTGCGTGTTTCGTGGTTTTTGGTGAATCTGCCAACTCTGTACTTTTAAGGACTTCCACTTACAGAAAAGGACACTAAAGCCTAGAAAAGTAGCCTATCAAACCGCCCATGATGGCGCAGTTTTATATCCCAGTACTGGGTAGGGTAAGACAGGAGGATTGCCATGGTTTCGAGGTCAGCTTGGGCTTCATATGTAGCTTCTACCTCAAAAGAGAAAGCCAAATATAGTGCCTGACTTCTGTAATCCCAGAATTTGGAAGGTGGACATAGGAGAGTCAAGTGTTTAAGGTCATCTACTTACAGAACTAAGTTTTTTGTAAAAAGAAAAAAATATTCCATCGAATGTATGCCTTCATAAGAAAAAGCAAAACTATGACTTCAGTTTACTGTTGTTATTATGAACCTGGAAATTAAATCTTTCAATTTCTATATCCACTTCTTCAAAAACTACACTACTGATACCCATTTACACAGATATTAAGTGGATGAAGAGAAAAGGTATCAGAAATGGAGACATTGCCTGACTGTTTATGCCCAGTAGAATTTCATTTGATTCCTGATGAATGAATGTTGACTAGATATTCAGTATGTCTCAGGCCTTGCATATAAAGTGACCTGAATATGAAGCATGCTACCTAGCTGTGGGGATGTCAGAGCTATAGAAGAATTATAGGCATCCTGATATAGAAGAACGAAAACGAGAGTATTTGGTCCCCTCATCCACAGATGAAAACACCAGATGATTAGAGTCATCTACCAGTTCCTTTTCCCTCCTCCCTTACAATGTCCGGGAGAGCCCCAGCTTTTTTCAGAGTAAGAAGCCACAAGGCGAATGTAAGCTGTGCTTCAGCTGGAGCAACAGTTCACTGCAAGTCTCCTTTCCCAGCCATCACTGTTGCCCCCTCCTGTGGACAAACTGAAGGAAGTTCCTGGAAGAAGATGTAGAAGAGAGAAAGCACAGGAAGGAAGGAAGGTTGAAAAGGGCTGACTTTTAAAAAGCCACAACTCCAGCTGGGCAGCTGTGGCATGTCTTTAATCCCAGCACTTGGGAGGCAGAGGCAAGCGGATCTCTGTGAGGCCAGCTTGGGCTACAAAGTGAGTTCTAGGACAGCTAGGGTTACGTAGAGAAACCCTGTCTCAACAAACAAAAACAAAAAGCCCCAACTTTAGTGCCTCGGTTGTGTTTATCTGCTCCTGACAGATATAGACTAATATGGTATTTGATGTAGAGAATGAATTTTGGTTTCTTTTCTCATTTTTATTTATTTTTTTCTATTATCAACTTGATACAGTACAAATTCTTATCCTAATAGTGAAATGTTTCATTGAGGCTTGCCCAGTGATTGAGTAAAACCAAAACTTATAAGCCACAGTCATCCTAGGATCCGCCCTGCTATGTAGCCTCCCTGGTTCTGTGGGTGTATTTGAGTTTTCTTTTTCATTCATTGTTGCGTCTATTTTAAACTCAAGTAGTTAAGCACTCTTCCTGTATCATAAAATTTGAAAGCTGGAAGATAATTCAGAGTTAAACCACCTCAGGAGCCAGCCTACCATAAAATAAGTAACCCCCCTCCCCAAAAGTATACACCTTGTCTGAGGTCAAGTAATGAATCTTCTGCATCTTCACCCATAAAACCCTCTCCGCTGGTCCTCTGCAATGACTGGTCCCACCCTGGGAAGGCTGGCACATCTATACAACCCCAGCCTGGAAAGCTCAAGGCTGTTACCATCTGTTACATTCAGCTCAAAGTCCGGTGAGTCTTGTATACAGAGAGGCTTATTTAGAGAACTTTGAACATCCACCAAGGAAAAGCTTTGATTAAAGATAATGATGATCCAGAGGGAGTAGCTTTTCCCTTGAGTTTACCAGAACAAGCAGTCTGGAAGAACAGAACCTTAACTCTTTACAAAAAGGAGCCCTGGGCATCAAGTTTTCTTGCGTAGCTTTATTCTTTTTCCAGAATGCTGCTGCTTCTTTTTTTTTTCCCTGTGGATTTTTTTAAAACATAATTTCTGTTGTAGAATATTATTTTAAGGTATGTTACATTTGTTTATGCTGTGGAACATTTGTTTAATGATGCAAAGATGTGTTGCATTCTTCTATGTTGCATTTGTTTAACTCTGTGAAGCTGTGTTACTTTGCCTGTCTAAAACATCTGATGGTGTAATAAAGAGCTGAACAGCCAATAGCAAGGCGGGAGAAAGGATAGGTGGGGCTGGCAGGCAGAGAGAAGATATAGATGGAGAAATCTGGGAGGAGAGAAGTGGCCAGAGAAGGAGGAGGCCTCCAGGGGCCAGCCACCCAGCTATACAGCCAGCCATGGAGTACAAGTGAAAGTAAGATCTATAAAAGTAAGAAAAGGAAAAGGCACAGAGGAAAAAGGTAGATGGGATAAATTAAGTTAAGAAAACCTGGCAAGAAACAAGCCAAGCTAAGGCTGGGCATTTATAATTAAGCATAAGCCTCTGTGTGTCCTTATTTGGGAACTGGGTGGCAGGCCCCCCAAAGAGCCAAAAGAACAAAGAGCAAAAACAACTGAGTACAAATTTCTTTATTGATTCTTTGGGAATTTCACATTATACATCCTAATTCCACTCACCTCCTGGTCCCCCCCATATCATCCCTACCCTCCTGCAACACCCCCCCAAAAGAAAATTTTAAAAAATCAAAACAAAACAAACAAAAACAAGCACAAACTAAAACCAAACCAAAACTAAACCTCTTCGCTTCTCCTCCTTTCCTGCATCTCTAACACTTCTTCATTCACCCTGGTGGCATTGGGAGTGGTGTGTCACATAGTATACCCTTTTGTCCAATCAGTTTTTCTAGCAAATGTTCATTGCAATGAGTCACTGGTATGGTTCAAGGCCTCTGGTTTCTGTTACACCATAATCACTGGATCCTCACTGGAATTCCCCTGGAATATCCCACAGCTGCCTGAGTAATGGAGATCCTGTGGGTATCATTCCACAGGACCAGTCCCTTCATGAGCTCCAGCAGATCTTAGATGGTGTAGATGTTAGGGTGGGCCAACCCAAGGTCCAGCTGTGGACCTGGGTGGTAGTTGAGCTGGTAAATCTGTGCCACTGGCGCTACCCACCTCAAGTGAGGGAGTGTGTAGTGGAATATTTAACTATGTGAAGATGTGTTACATTTGTTTTTGCAGTGGAATATTACTTTAACTGTGTAAAGGTGCATTACATTTGTTTCTGCCACCTTTGTTTAATTATGAAAAGATGTGTTACTGTTTCACCTTGCCTGCCTAAGGCACCTGATTGGTCTAATAAAAAGCTGAATGACCAATAGCTAGGCAAAAGAGGGATAAGCAGGGCTGGCAGGAGGAGAGAAAAATAGGAGAAATCTAGGCTTGAGAAAAACCGGAGGAAGAAGAGGGGAGAGAAGGAGTGAGAAAGACAGGGAGACACCTGGGGCCAGCCAGGCAACCACCAGCCAGCAGACACAGAGTAGGACATACAGGAAGAAAGGTAAAAAGCCCCCTGCTAGCCAGCTTTTCTTAACTTAAATTATCCCCATCTATCTTTTGCCTCTAGTCTTTTACCTTTATTTCTGTGTATCTTTTCTTTCCTTCTTATTCCATGTCTGGCTGTGTAGCTGGTTGACGGCCACTAGTGTCCTCCTATCCTTGTTCTTACCCCTCCTTGATCCCAGATTTCTCCTCCTATTTATTCTCTGCCTGGCAGCCCCACCTACCCTTTCTCCTGCCTAGCTATTGGCCATTCATCTTATTAGACCAATCAGGTGTTTTAGACAGGCACAGTAACACAGCTTCACAGAATTAAACAAGTCCAACATAAAAGAATGCTGCCAGGGCACCATGAGCTAAACCACGTGGTGGGTTCCTGAAGTCTGTCATGCTGGCCACAGTACAGAAAAGTGTCTCCTGGCAGCTGCCAGCCACCAACCACCATGCGCTACCACCATGCGCTAAGCTGAGTAGTTCCGGTAGCTAACATAAGAGTTTAAGATTTGCCTCATCCAATCAAAAAACAATACTAATGCTTAGTAAAAACAGATCCAGGTAGAAAAAAAAACCCTCTGAATGGGTTATAGTGTGTTTAAATATATATATAGGCTCAGGAGAGAGAATAGAAAGTATATACAGTCATCAATTAAAAAAATATAATTTTAAAATAATAGTCCTTAAAGAAGGAGTAAAGTAATTTTTAAAAAGCCACATAAAGATGTAAAATACACAGAGAGTCTGAATACCATGTGTTATTGTGTTTTCTTTGAATTTTTTGGCCTCTGAGGAAGGAACAATAGCTGCTAAGACATTTGATTGTAAATGCTGCTGGGCTAAACCAACCTATATATTTTTAAAATGTCTTAACTTCAAAATGGAAGTCAAAAGATATGTTACATTGGGAAAGAGGTTCTGCTTTTATTTCCATAGAAAATGAAAGACCGTGGATTCATTCAAAGTTAAATATGATCAGGTTTGATCAAGGAAGACCTCCTGAAAATCCTGGCTACAAACATAGAAAGAAACCTAAAAAAGTATAAGACTTGTGATGTATATTTTACTTTTTCAAACATAAAACAAAAAATCATCTTTGGCTGACTTGTGTACAATGCACAGTCTATATTTGTATTAATACAGATATGTATGTTACCTTTCAAAGTTTATGTATTTTTGGGGTTGGGGATTTAGCTCAGTGGTAGAGTGTTTGCCTAGCAAGCACAAGGCCCTGGATTTGGTCCTAAGCTCTGAAAAAAAAAAAAAAAAGAAACCAAAGTTTATGTATTTTCAGAACAAGGAGACCAGACACCAATAAAAACAGATGGCCCAGGTGATTCAGCATCTAGAACAGCTTCAGGGCTGCTTGCTGGCTGAAATGATCCAGCCTCACAGAATACTCCAGCCAAGACTTAACAATTATCTGATTTTTCTCAAGGTTTCCCCAAAGATGTCAGCACCCCCAGACAACAGAAAGCAGTGTAGAGAAAACAACACCCATATTCCCAAAATATTGGTTATAGATGTTTGTTATCATTTAAGGGGGTTTGGTTACAAGTTGTTATTGGTCATAGTAAAAAAAAAAGGCTAAACAAAGGAGTTAAATTCAAAGATCTCTTTCTGAAAGAAAAATAGAGGATATAATATCGAAGAAATGATAGGAGGAAAGGGTAGATTATTGAATCTACTTTAATCCGGAAAAACAACTGTTAATCTCAAAATATTTTACATTAGTATAGATTTTGGTTTACTAATACAAATTAAAATTATTTTTGCTATGCTATATGTATGTTTCTACTCATGTTTGGGATATTGTGCTTATGTAACTCATTTAAAATGTAATGTATAATAAAAAATACAGGTCATCTATAATATTCAAACTTGTAGTTTAGTCATCTATAATAATCAAACTTGTAGTCATATGAGGTATGTTTTCAAGGTTAAACAGATATATTTAGATAGATAGATGGTCTTAAAATACTTCAAAGACCTACAAATATATGTTGCTGTGATTGGTTTAATAAAGAAGCTAACTGGCCAATAGCTGGACAGGATAAAGTTAGGTGGGAGAGCCAGACTGAGAATGCTGGGAGGAAGAAGGACAGAGTCTGGAGTCACCAAGAGAAGTAGAGAGAAGTAAGGTGGGCATACTGTACTGTACCAAGCCCCATGGCAAAGCATGGATAAGAAATGTGGGTTAATTTAAAATGTACGAGTTAGCTAGTAACAAGCCTGAGCTATTGGCTGAGCATTTATAATTAATATGAAGCCTCTGTGTGATTACCTGGAAGTGGCTGGTGGGCCAGAAACTTCTGCCTACAGTATTCCAAAGTACTGGCATGTCACTCGGGCTAAAATGTTAGAACTGCCAATGAAAATTTTTTAATGTACTTTTTAAAAATCATTTGTCTTATTTGTTTGTCATGGTCTTGTGTAGCTAAACTCTCTATGTAGCCAAGGATGACCTTGAACTCTTGATCCTCCTGCCTCTACCTCCAAAGTACTAGGATTACAGGTGTGGACCACCATGCCCAGCTTCCATGTACTGCTACCACTTTATTATTATTATTTTGTTTGTTTGAGACAGGGTTTCTCTGTGTATTGCTGACTGTCCTGGAACTCACTCTGTAGACCAGGCTGGCCTCAAACTCACAGAGATCCACCTGCCTCTGCCTCCCAAGTGCTGGGATTAAAGACATGTGCCACCACCGCAGGTTTTTGTTGTACATCTTAAAACTGATCATTTATATCAAATAAAATTTTCCAAACCCCAATATTAATAGTAATCTGTTGAGAAGTAGAAACTAAAACATTGCAACATAAATATTAGGCAGGGGCCAGGCAGTGGTGGCGCACGCCTTTAATCCCAGCACTCAGGAGGCAGAGCCAGTTGGATCTCTGTGAGTTGAGGCCAGCCTGGTCTACAACCCAGCAAGTCTTGTGTTTAAAAAAAAAAATTCCAGCCGGGCGGTGGTGGCGAACGCCTTTAATCCCAGCACTCGGGAGGCAGAGCCAGGCGGATCTCTGTGAGTTCGAGGCCAGCCTGGTCTCCAAAGCGAGTTCCAGGAAAGGCGCAAAGCTACACAGAGAAACCCTGTCTCGAAAAACCAAAAAAAAAAAATTCCAGAAAAAAAAGAAAAGAGGGCAGGACAGCAAATCTGTACTAGCTGCAGTAAGGTAAGGTGAAGCACGTTCAGAGATAGAGACAAGTACTGGAGGTCACTGCCCCCTTATGAGGCCATGCCATCACTTCGATCTGTATCGCTTTCTTCACTTTTTTATTTTTTAACGTTACGCATGTGGGCATTTTGCCTTTGTATATGTCTGTGTGCTGTGTGAGTACCTGGGGTCCACAGGGAATAGAAATGGGCATTGGAACCCTGGAACTGGAGTTACAGACAGCCGTGAGCCACCTTGGAGGCGCTGGAAATCAAACTCAGGCCCTCTGGGAGAGCAGCCGGTGCTCTTAACCACTGAGCCATCTCTCCAGCCCTGTCTTGCTTTCTTCCAACCATCTTGTTCTCCTAACCTTCATGCTTAAGCATACACAAAAAAAATATTTCTTAATGAAATCTCCAAACATGCTTCTTAAAGAAACAAAAAGAGGGGCTGGAGAGAGATGGCTCAGAGGTTAAGAACACTGACTGTTCTTCCAGAGGTCCTGAGTTCAATTCCCAGCACCCACATGGTGGCTCACAACCATCTGTAATGAGATCTGGCTCCCTCTTCTGGCCTGGGATACAAGCAAACAGAACACTGTATACATAATAAATAAATAAATCTTAAAAAAGAAAAAGAAAAAGAAACAAAAAGAAGGAAAGAACCTTTGGAAACAAATGGGAGGGGCGGGGTCTTTGAAATAGAATCGAGAAAGGAATCCCACCTAGCAAAACCCAATGGTATTTACAGCAGAGAACTGCCAGTCACTTACAAAGTTGGGTAGAAAAGGTTGCTCAAGTTATCGGGTGGCAAGAAACAGAAATGCAAGCCAATTGGCTCCATAAAAGATATCTGATACAAAAATAGGCAGGGATTATGTGAGAGGCAGCTAGAGTTGCAGGAACTTGCCTCTCTCTCTTCTCTCTCCTCATCAGGTTGTCTTGACATTTCTGCATGAGCTTGCTTCACTCTTGCAGAGACGGGTTTCTTTGCTCACTTATCTGCTCCCTGCCGCCTAATAAAGCTGCCCCAAATAACTGGGTCAGCATTTCATTGCTACCCAGTTCGCCTAGCCAGTCTGCTGAGCACCCACCAGTCATTACCCGACTGAGTCTCACGGTCCACCAGGAGTTGTAATCAGTCTTCTGTAGCATCTAAGTACTTAGGTGCCCTAATAGATACACCTGGCCTGTTTCCTGTACATTAAATTACAAATGTTTTTACATTTTATTTAAAAAATTTGCTTTGGGGTAGGGGTGGCGAGGCATGGGCCACAGCACAAGTATAGAAGTGAGGGAACAGTTGTAAGTGCAAAGGTCAGCTCTCTTCTTCTATGACCTGAGGCCCCGGGATCAAACTCTGGCCATCGGGCTTGGCAGCAAGTGCCTTTATGCATGGAGCCATTTCCCTGGCCTACAGATGAAACTTCAGTGCAAGAGTTCTCAATCTTTGGGTTGCAACCCCTTTGGGAGTTGAATGACTCCTTCACGGGGGTCACCTATCAGTTATCCTGCGTATCAAATATTTCCATTATGATTCATAGTGGTAACAAAATTACAGTCATAAAGTAGCAATGAAATCATTCCATGAGGGTCACCGCAATATGAGGAGCTGTGTTAAAGGGTCGCAGGTTTAGGAAGGTTGAGAAGCACTACTTGATTGGGATTATCACGGTGCCTATGTATTTACATGTTGTCTAAGGCTACTTTCACAGCTGGGTAATTGAAACAAAGATACTACAGACCAAAATGGCTGCCTAGACCTTTGAGTACAAGTTGGCCGAACCCTGCCGTCATTAAGGTAGTAGTTGAATGTAGAGATATGAATGAACATGTTTAAAGACTCAGGGGAAGTCAGCCGGGCAATCTCAGCTCTGAGAAAGGAGCTGTTTGAAAGTTCTAACATGGGAAAGAAAATAATCTCAAGCGTGAGCTGAGATTTCACACAGGGGGTGGTGGGGTGTAATCTGAAGATGTTCATTAAGATGCTGAATTTAGGGGAGCCTGTTGCCCTGACCACTTTCAAATAATTCACTCACGGCAAATTTTGCAAACCCTCTGTAGTTGAATTGGCCAAGGCACAGGTTTACCATACATGAAGCATTCTTAAATACCCCAAAGTTTAAATACTTCTTAGAGAGACAGCTAGACAAAGAGAATGAGACAAACAGATGTGAAGAAAGCCTGAGACTTCAGAGGGGGGGGATACAATGAAGTCTAGAATTCATCATTTTGGTTGACACAAAACCATTGTGGGGAAAATATTTCATTAATATGCCTGTTCAGGGGCCTGGAAGGATGGCTCAGTGGTTAAGAGTATTTGATGCTCTTGCAGAGAACTCAAATTCCATTCTCAGAATCCATGCCAGGTAGCTCACAACTGGCTGCAACTCCAGCTCCGGGGTATCCAATGCCTCTAGCCTCCATGAGCACACATATATGTACATACATATCCACAAACATGCATACACACAATTAAAAAAAAACTCTTTGGTTGGATGTGGTGGCTCACATTCATAATCCTACTCATAATGGGAGGCTGAGGGGGAGGGATCACCATGGTCAGTATGAGCTATAGAGTGAAACTTTGGGTCCACATCTAGCCCAGGTAACAGAACCTTCTGTTTCTTGCTACTCAAAGTTGACTGAGAACATTTAGCTGCTTTGGCACCAAGTTTACTGGAAATGTATAACCTTAGGTCCTGCTCCAGACTGCTGAATAAGAATCTCCGTTAAAAACAAAAACCAGCTGGGCGGTGGTGGCACACGCCTTTAATCCCAGCACTCGTGAGGCAGAGGCAGGCAAATCTCTGTGAGTTCAAGGCCAGCCTGGTCTACAAAGGAGTTCCAGGAAACATGCAAAGCTACACAGAGGAAAACAAACAAACAATAAAACCTCATGGGTAATTCTTTTTTTTTTCTTCATGGGTAATTCTGTCACAGAAAAAAAAATCAATACTTTAAAAATATAGCCGGGCGGTGATGGCTTCTTTAATCCCAGCACTGCGCAGGCAGAGGCAGAAGGATCTCTGAGTTCTAGGCCAGCTTGGTCTACAGAATGAGTTCCAGGACAGCCAGGACTACACAAAGAAACCCTGTCTTGAAAAACCAATATATAATGCATACATATATATAATATGTAAGCATATATATAATATGTATGCATATATATATCTATCTTCTGGGGAGGGGGTTATGCATGCCACAAGGCACATGTGTAGATCAACTTGCAGGAATCAATTCTTTTCTTCTACTATGTGGATTCCAGAGAGGATTGAACTCTGGTTGTAAGTCTTGGTGCCAAGTGCCTTTACCAGCAGAGCCATTTTGCCAGCCCAAACAATACTTTTTACTGCAGCATAGTGAGGCAGACTTTATTTGGGGTGTCAGTCACAGTAGGTGATAAGGACCCCGGCAATGGCACTTTGCAGTAGGGGACAAAGGATGGGCTCAATTCCAAACAGATAGCCTGGGCAGGTGGGAATAGATAGGAGAGCAGAGGTCAGAGGATGGAAAATTCCTAAGAGAAACCCTCAGGGGTAAGGGGAGGCTCAGGCTATACTGACCCCACAGCATTCTTGCTGAAGACAGACAGGGCGTCAGACTGTAGCCTAGGGGACGATGGCAGATAAGAAAGCCAACGAGGTGCTAAAGATAATCAGATGTCAAGGACAAAGGGTTCTGGCTAAGCTGACCTTGTGGGTTATTTGCTAAAAGTTGGGTTTACAGTAAAGAGACTGAGAGAAAGTTTGTAAGCATGCCTACAGCCGGCCAAGCAGAGCGCCTTTGTGAACGCCTGAAGATCCCAGAACGTAAGCAGGCCTGAGGTGCACAGTGATTTCCACTCTGCGTGGAAGTTGTTGTTTTGTTTCATTTTCTTTGGATGAGTCTTTTTGTTCTTGCACGGAACCCAGCTCTAGAAAGATAACGCAGGCTTGCGGCGATGGGATGGAAACCGGAGCAATGTGTAGAGAGGGAAAGCCCGGGCGTGTATCTCCATGTGTGTTCTTCCGCGAACACAGTTTGGAAACGGTAACACCGGGAGCATAACTAATATCAATCTTCAGAACCTGCGGTTGGGTTAGGGCACTTCTTAGGGTGCCAGACACCTTGTTTTCCATCCCTGGCACTGAGAGGGAAAAAAAGTAGAAAACACTTTGGGTCCAGGCATCCAGGCAGTTCACACCCCTGGGCCCTTCCGGCTTGGTTTTATGAGTGCTTCCATTACAGTGAACTCCCGTTGGTGATGGGCTATGCCCTGCCTGGAGGTAGCTGGGCAGTCTTAAGTCCTGAAAACCACTGTGTAAGTTTCTCCTCCTCCTCCATCTTCTTCTTACTTCCGTTAATTCTTTATTGTTGCTGTGTGTTTATGTATGTGTGTCAGAGTGTCCCTGAGGGAGTCAGAGGGCAACTTGGTGGAGTTGGCTCACTTCCTCCACCTTTATGGGAGTTCTGAAGATAGAACTCGGGTCCTTAGGCTCCACCAATGGGTGACAAGCACTTTTACCCACTGAACACTTCACTCTCCCCTCCCCCAACTTTTTTTTTTTTGAGACAAGGTCTTATTGTGGAACCCAAACTGACTTGTAGCCCAAGCTAACCTCAAACTCCCAGTAATCTTCCTGCCTCAGCATCCCAAATTCTGGGTTTATAGGCGTACACCATCATACCCAGCTAAATTTCTTTCTTTCTTTTCCTTCCTTCCTTCCTTCCTTCCTTTTCTTCTTCTTCTTCTTCTTCTTCTTCTTCTTCTTCTTCTTCTTCTTCTTCTTCTTCTTCTTCTTCTTCTTCTTCTTCTTTTTAAGGTAATCTCAGCATTTAAGACAGGAAATCAGGAGGCTCAGGAGTTCAAGGTCATCTGCTCCTAAGTAGTAAGTTAAAGGCCAGGCTAGCCTACAGGAGATCCAAACAGGGACATCCAGGTGTGTCTCAGCAAGTAAAAGTCTTTGCTGCCAATCCTGACAACCAAGTTCAAAGCCCCAAACCCACGTGCTGGCAGAACTGACTCTTGCAAAGTGTCCTCTGACCTCTGTATTTGCAGCATGATCCTGGAACAAAAAGAAAGGAAAACAAAACTATGTACTTGATTGATGGAGAAAAAGGAAAGTCCGGGGCTGGGGCTGTGGTTGGTCAGATACCCTCTATTGTCTTGCATGTACACAGCAAGAAAGGGTCCCATCCTCAGCATTGCGTAAACCTGGCCTGGTGACGTAGGCCTCTTATCCTAGTACTTGGGAAGTGGAACCAAGAGAATCAGAAGTTCAAAGTCATCCTTGGCTACACAGTAAGTTGAAGGTCAGGCTGGGCTACCTGAGACCCTGTCTTTAAAAAAAAAAAAAAAAAAAAGGATCAAAGCAAAACAAAAATACACACACGTATTCAGGGCAGGCGGTGAGGTTTGAAGGGATTTTCTGTTCCATTACATAATCTCTTGTAAACTCTTCCTTTTCTGTGGTGTTGAGACAGGAGCTGGCTTCCCTTAGGCAGTCAGGGCGGGGACCAAGGTGGATCATGAGCTAGTCCTATAGCACATGTGACCTCTCCCTTGAATGATGAGTCTCTCTAGCAGTGCTGACAGAACACGCCTGAGGCTTATGGACTCCTTACTGGCTGGGCCTTCGATTCTCCCCGAAACACGAACAATCCTAGCATGGAGGACCTCAGTCTCCGCTTTGTTCCCACGTCAAACCCATAAAAGACAGCTGAGCCGGGCGGCTGATGCGGGTCTCTCTCAGAGCGTGGCTTCCTTCTTGCCTTTCTTTAATGGTCTCCCTTAGTTCTGCTCACTCCTTGTCTGCCTTGCCTGATTCTTCCTGGGCATGAGACAAGGTACCTGGAAGACACAGGTTCAGGGTACTTTGGTGACTGTGCCTGTCTGGCACCCTGGCTCCCAGAGTTAAGCCCATCAAGAGCCAAGAAAAGCTCCATGATACTCAGAGAGCCTCAGTGTTCATGCTGCTTCTGGAGTGAGGGTTTTTCCAGTAACCATGGGCAACCGCTTCCTTGATCTTCTTGATTATGCGAAAGCCCAGCACCTTGAAGTTCCCATTGGTTCTGCTTTTTCTTACCTACAAGCACATCTAGAATCTGACCTCTTCTTTCCACGCTGTAGTACTACCCTGGGCAAAGCCACAGTAGTCTCTGGACAGAGTAATTTAAATCACCTCTTTAACTCCCTCCTGGACTTGGTCTCAGGAGTATTGTCCCTCTGTTTGTGTGCTGTTTTGAGACAGGACTCACTCTGTAGCCCTGGCCTCCCTGGAACTCACAGTGTAGCCCCAAAGTCATAGACCCGCCCACCTCCGCTTCTCAAGTGCTGGCATTAATGGTGTGCACCAGCAGTATTTTTTCAATGCGGCAGCCAAAGGCACCTCCTAAAATCTGTCACTTCCTGCCACTCCTCACCTTAAATTCCTCAATGGCCTCCCGTTTTGCTCAGAAAAATACCAGAATCCTTATAACAACCCACAAAGCCTTACATGGTCTCACTCCTTCCACCCAACCCCAAACTCCTCCTTCTTAACCCCAGGTATAGTCAGCTCACAGACCTTTGCTCTCTTCCACTTGGAAGGTCCTTGCCCAAGGAACCGGCTTAGCTAATGGTCTTATCTTCATTAAAGCCTCTGCTCGAGTGTTGCTTTCTCAGTGAGTCTCGTCTGAGACCACACATACCCTGCCGCATCCCGGGATCCCCGGTCCTCCCTGCTGTGTCTGCTTCCCACATAGCATCATTAGACGGCTTACTTATTACACTTGGGTAAGTTGGTCTTCTCCACTGAAAATTGATCCTCAAGGGCCAGGAATCTTTGTTTTCTAAGCATCTGGAATGCTGTTGGTACATAATACACGTTCAATAAATATTGACTGAATTAATTAATCTGTTGTATGGCTAGAATTTTATATATATTTGTTGCAGTGTCTTATCTGGATAAAGACTAAACCAAACTGACTAATTAAATAATGCAAATTACTGCATGAGTTATGAGTTCTCTATTCTACCTTTTAAAAATGGTATTTATTTATTTATTTATTTTGGACAAGGTCTTGCTATTTAAATTTAAGGGCCTCTGGCTTCTGTCTCTCCAGATTACAGAAATTATAGACACTTGCTATCATGCCCAGCTCTCTGCTTCTCTTTACTTTCAATTTCCCTTTTATGCTATCAAAAAACAAAACAAAACCCTCCCACTGAATGCACCTCTAGTTTAAGCTGATGCTACATTTTTTCACCTAAGAGTCCATGTTTCTCATATGTCATAATACTGAGACCATTTCTATTCCTTTTGTGGTCTTCAACCATATCTGATAGGTACACAGAATTCAGTGTGTGTGTGTGTGTGTGTGTGTGTGTGTGTGTGTGTGTGTGTGTAAGAGAGAGAGAGGAACAGAACCCTGGGCCTCAAGCATGTCAAACAAATGTTCTACCACTGAATTATAACCCCAGCCCAACCAAACCAGTCTCTCCTCCCTCTCTCCCAACTTCCTTCCTTCCTTCCTTCCTCCCTCCCTCCCTCCCTCCCTTCCTTCCTTCCTTCCTTCCTTCCTTCCTTTCTTCTCTCTCTCTCTCTCTCCCCAAGGTTTTTGCAATGTATCTCATGCTGGCCTTGAGCAGCAATCACCATTCCTCAGGCTTCCAGAATGCCGTAACTACAGGTGTGTGCCACCACTTCTCGCCAGACAAAACTTTTATGTACGAACATCCCCCAGCTTTAGGACTGCATGGGCAGCTATGCAGATGGAGAGGCACTGGTCCCAGGCCGGGAGCCTAAGTTGGGACTGTTGTTTGCAGCAAAGACAGCAGAGACTAGGAGTGACGTGTGGAGAGTAGAATTCTAGAGACTCCCTCTGTGGGAAATCGTTGAGCCTGTCTACCCGCCCCACCCCTCTGCTGGAGCCAGGGAAAGAGAAGCTGAAGGAGCATCAAGGGTGTTGTGTGAGGGTGGGGTGTGGTTTATAGCCCTTCCTTGGCTCCCTTACAGACTCTCCAGCAAAATGGGCATTGCTTATAAATATTTGAAAGGCACATTTTCTTTTGAAGGGATTTGAGTATGTTTGGATTTGTAATTCAGGGTTGATGTAGGGCAAAAAGGAAGCTTCCTAAGGCAGATCTTATGCAAGAAAGTTTGGGGTGTCAGAATAGCTAAAAGGACTTATTCAGTAAGAGGGACTTCTGGAGAGGGGGACCATAAAGTGACAGAAATGCACATTCTTTTTTTTCTTCTTCTTGGTTTTTGGACACAGGATTTCTCTTTGTAACCCTGACTGTCCTGGATCTCACTTTGTAGCCCAGGCTGGCCTCGAACTCACAGAGATCCTCCTGCCTCTGCCTCCCAAGTGCTGGGATTACAGGTGTGTACCACCACTACCCGGCAAAAGCACATTCTTTCTAGGTTGGTGGTTGGGTTCCTGAGACATCTCTTTTGAAGGTGCAAATGTCAAGCCAAGAAGGAAGAAATTGGGAGGGGCCTCTCCTCTCTCATAGACTGTTGAGGTTAGTTGGTTTCTTTAATAAATGAGTAAAACTTTGAGAATAAAATACAAAAACAAAGCGTTGCTAGCCAGGGTAGAGGAGGAGCTTCAGAAATGTTTGGTGGCCAAGCATATTGCTGACAGGGCCAAACAGGTACTAGGGCCTCAGTGTGTACCCTGAAAATGGGCAGAAGACACAGGTGAAGGTTTCCATCTTTCTCGTAAGAGGTTGGGTCCTTAATCTGTGTACGTTTATGTCAATTTGACACAAACTAAAGTCAATTAAACTGAGCCTCATTGGGAAAATGCCTCCATGAGATCGGGCTGTAGGCAAGCCTGTAGGGCATTTTATTAATTAGTGATTGATGGGGGAGGGCCCCAGCCCATGATAGGTGGTGCCATCCCTAGGCTGGTGGTCCTGGGTTCTATAAGAAAGCAGGTTGAGCAAACCATGGGGAGCAAACCAGTGAGCAGCACTCCTCCATGGCCTCTGCATCAGCTCCTGCCTCCAGGTTCCTGCCCTGTCTGAGTTCCTGTCCTGACTTCCTTCATCGATGAACAGCAATGTGGAAGTGTAAGGCAAACAAACCCTTTCTTTGGTTGCTTTGGTCACAGTGTTTCACCACAGCAATCGTGACCCTAACTAAGACCTAATATAACCTTTCTAGTCTGTTGCATTACATTTTTGCCCAAGATCACTAACAGACTTTTATGCTTACAAATAGCCTCACCTCCCTTTGGCTTTTTAATTTCAATAAAAACTTTGCTTTCATGTAGACAAGTTCTAAAATTGAACAACAAATGTGGAAGTCTGTCCTAGTCTGCTTCTCCGTCACTACGACAAAGACCGTGCCAGTGACAGTCATCACTGAGGGAAGCAGGGACACGAACCTCAGACAGAAGCTTGAAGCAGAAGCCACCAGAAGAATACTGCTTACTGTTTCCTGAGCTTGCTTAGGCACTTTTCTTAAAGTCCATGCTCTCCTGCCCAGGGATGGCACCATGCACAGCGTGCTGGCCCTCTTACATCAATTTGAAATTTAGAAAATGTCCCACAGGCCAGCCTATCATAGGCCAGCTTCTGTTGCTATGACAAAATACCCAAGGCCAGGCAATTTATACAGAACAAAAGGTTCCAGAGGCTAAAAACGTCTGAGAGTGTGGCACTGGTGTCTGGTAAGAGTCTGCTGTGGAAGGACAAGACAGAAAGCATCAGGCCAGCCTGGAACTTGAGCAGCTGGGAGTATCTGTATGTTTTTTCATTCTAGTACATGAACTTGGGATGACACCTTCAAACCGTAGCAGGGCCAAGACTTCTGTTGTCCCCAAGCCAAGTTCAGTCATGGCAGTTTTATAACGGCCAGTGTGGTCATTAAAGGTAGACTCATGAGACTGGGGGTGTGGCTCAGTGGGTAGAGTGCCCACCAAGCATGCAGAAGGCCCTGGGCTCCATTTTCAGCACCACATAGACAGGGTGTGGTGACACGTCTGTAGTCCCAGCACTCAGGAAGTGGAGGCAGGGGAATCAGGTCAGCCTCAGCTACATAGGGAGGTCGAGGCCAGCCTGGGCTACATGAGCCTCTGTCTCAAAATAAAAAAAAAAATTAAAGAGAGGGAGAGAGACATACACAGAGAGAAACAGAGAGGGAAAAGGTAAAAAACAAACACACGAATGGTCTTCTGTCAGAGAAAATGGAGGAGGAAGAGACCCAGGGCAGAGCTTGAGAAAGTCAAGTCTGTCAACCAGCATCTCCCACTACCAAGGCCAGCTCACAGAATTCACCACAAGTCTTCAAGGCAGCTGAGGGCTGCATGTTTTCATTCTAGGACATTGCCTTCGTGTGTGTGTGTGTGTGTGTGTGTGTGTGTGTGTGTGTGTGTGTGTGTGTGCGCGCGCGCGCGCGCGCATCCTTAACCACCCTGTCTGAATCATCCCTCTATGCCCCCAGCTCCCTCTTCCTGGTTTCCTCAAGGCCCAGTGCCCTGAGTACCATACCTGACTCACTCACCCTGTCTCAGTCCGGTGGTTTGCGCAAGTTTAGGCAGAGAGAGAGAGAGAGAGAGAGAGAGAGAGAGAGAGAGAGAGAGAGAGAAAGAAAGAAAGAAAAGGAAATGTCCCACAGGCTAATCAGATGGAGAAAATTCCTGAGATTTCCTCTTTCCAGGTAAGTTTAGATTTGTGTCAAGTTGACAAAAGTTAACCAGCACAGCTTCCAATTTTCAATAAAGATGTTGCTTTCATTTAAGCAAATTCTTAATGAGAAAAGCAATTTGGAGAGCTGTTTTTCAAATGTGATTAGATATATAACCCCCAAGGCAAATGATTATATTTTGAATGAAGAGGTAAAATCAGAAACAGGATGCTGGGCATTGTGATACACACCTATAATCCCAGTGCCTGGGTGCCAAAGGCAGGAGGATCGGGAGCTTGAAGTCAGCTTCAGCTACACAATGAGTTCAGGACCAGCCTGGGCTGCTTGAGTCTTGGTCTTAACAAACCAAGGGAGAGGGGAGAGAGAGTCATAACAAAACTCATTGTATTCCCCAACTCAGACTAAAATGCATGGAATTGTCAAAGAATCAATCAGTCAACCAGTGAAGGAACTCCAGCAGGCATCCCCTGGGAACCCACCAGCCACTCAAGCCAGGGAAGCAGGTAGGCTAGCTGCAGATCTGCACCTCTCCCTCCTCTCCTCCAAATCCAATCCCCCAGTCTCATCCCCAGTCTTATCCACCACACTGCCTGGTGTGGCCTCTCCTCGCTGTCTGCCCCAATTCCCAGGGAACTGAGCAGATCCCGGTTGAACATCCTGCTTTTCTCCCTCTTGTGGACCTCCTCAGCCCCTCCCTCCTAGCTCATCTCAATTCCCAAGTGTCAGCTGCCAATACCTAGAAACACATTTTACCCAGAAGTCCTAGTGGCCACACCTATCAAGATCCCAGAATTCCCTACCAGGCAACACACAACCGCCACACCTTCCTAAGAATGAAAGAGGCCAACAGAAACCAAGGAACAAAACATCCACCCAACAAAGACAAGACCAGATATCAGCCCAAACCCAGATGCCTAGATGCCAGTGTAAAAACACAATAACAGTCAGGACAATACGTCTCCACTAGAGCCCAACAGCCCTACCACAGCAGGCCCTGAGAATAGCACCATAGCTGAAGCACAAGTCAAAGACATTAAAATAGCCTTTGTGAATGTGATAGAGGTCCTTAAAGAGGAAGTGGATAAAGCCCTTAAAGAAATCTGTGAAAACACAAACAGTGGAAGGAAATGAATAAAACAGTTCAAGACCTGAAAGTGAAAATAGAATCAATAAAGAAAACTCAAACTGAGGGAAATATGGAGAAATGTGAAAAATGAAACATTTAAGAACTTTAACAGGAACCTCAGAGACAAGCCTCACCAACAGAATATAAGAGATGGGAAAGAAAATCTCAGGCATTGAAGACAGGATAGAAGAAATGGATACCTGGGTCAAAGAAAATGGTAAATCTAAAAAAAAAAAAATTCTGGCACAAAACATCCAGGAAATCTAGGACACTATGAAAAGACCAAATGTAAGAAATAATAGGAATATAGGAAGAAGAAACTCAGGTCAAAAGCACAGAAAATATTTTCAACAGAAATCATAGAAGAAAAATTTCCTAACCTAAAGAAAGAGATGCCTATCAAGGTACAAGAAGCTTACAGGACACCAAATAGACTGATCCAGACAAAAAAGTCCCCTTGTGTAGGAAGTTTTTCCAGTCTGCCTGTCCCTGAGGTCCAAATGAATCTCTCCCACCTGCAGTCCCAAAGCCACTTATAAAATAACCATTCAGAGGCTCAATATTAATTACAAACTGTATGGCCTATGGCTCAGGCTTCTTGCTAGCTAGCTTGTATAACTTAATTCAACCCATTTCTATTTATCTATGTATCGCCACATGTTCTGTGGCTTTACCTGTGTCCCAGGACATGTTGCTCCTTGGACGGTGGGTTGGTTGGTATCCCTCACCCTGCCTTTCTTCTCTCCCTATCTCTTTTGGATTTTCCCACCAGGCTCTATCCTGCCCTGCCATAGGCCAATGCAACTTTATTTATTATCCAATGGGAGCCACACATATTCTCAGCATACAGAAAGACATCCCACAGCACCCTTGACATATAACAATCAAAACACTAAACATACAGATCAAAGAAAGAATATTAAAACCTGCAAAGGAAAAAAGACCAAGTAACATACAAAATCAGATCTATTAGATTAACTCCTGACTTCTCAATGGAGACTATAAAAGCCAGAAGGGCCTGGAGAGATGTTCTCCAGATTCTAAGAGACCATAGATAACAGCCCAGACTACTATACCCAACAAAACTTTCAATCACAATAATGGAAAAAATAAGACATTCCATAACAAAACCAAATTTAAGCAATATTTATCTACAAATTCATCCCTACAGAAGGCACCAGAAAGAAAACTCAAACATAAAGAGGTTAACCACACCCAAGAAAACACAAAGAATAAATAATCTCGGACCAGCAAATCAGCACTACACATACACACACCACCACTACCACAAACAACAAAATAACAGGAATCAACAATCATTGCTCATTGATACCACCCAACACCAATCGTCCCAACTCCCTAATAAGAAGACACAGACTAACAGAATAGATTAAGAAATAGAACCATCCTTCTGCTGCATACAAGAAATACACCTTAACATCAAGGATAAACATCACCTTAGGTAAAAGATTAGAAAAAGGTATTCCAAGCAAATGGACCTAAAAAGCAAGCTGGTATAGCCATTTTAATACCTAACAAAATAGACTTCAAACCAAGACTAATCAGAAAAGGGAAAGACTCAACATACTCATCAAAGAAAAAATCCACCAAGAGGACATAACAAATCTTAACATCTATGCACCAAACACAAAGGTACCTAAGTTCATAAAAGAAACTACAACAGCTGAAATCATGTATTGACTCTCATACACTGATAGTGGGAGACTTCAATACCCCACTCTGGCCAATAGGTCATCTAGACAAAAAATAAACAGAGAAATGCCGGAGCTAACTGATGTTATGATCCTAAGGGACCTAACAGATGTTTACAGAATATTTCACCCAAACACAAAAGAATATATCTTCTTTTCAGCAACTCATGGAACTTTCTCCAAAATTGACCACATACCCAGACACAAAGCAAGTCTCATCAGATACAAGAAATCAGACCACTACAGATTGAGATGGATATCAACAACATAAACAACAGAAAGCTTACATACTCATGGAAACTGAACAACAACAACAACAAATGTTGATATCAAGAAAGAAAGTAAGCCGAGTGGTGGTGGTGGTGGTGGTGCACGCCTTTAATCCCAGCACTTGGGAGACAGAGGCAGGAAGATGTCTGTGAGTTTGAGGCCAGCCCGGTCTACAAATCAAGTTCCAGGACAGCCAGGGCTACACAGAGAAACCCTGTCTCAAAAATGCCAAAAAAAAAAAAAAAGACTTTTAAGAATTAAATGATAAAGAATATACAACATCCCAAACTTAGAGGCACAATGAGGGTGGTTCTAAGAGGCAAGCTGATAGCACTAAGTGTCTACATGAAAAAATTGGAGAGTTCTCATACTAGGAATTTAACAGCATACCTGAAAGCTCTAGAGGAAAGGAAGGAAGGAAGGAAGAAAGGAAGAAGGAAGGAAGGAAGGAAGGAAGGAAGGAAGGAAGGAAGGAAGGAAGGAAAGAAGGAAGAAGGAAATCACATCCAAAAGGAGTAGATGGCAAGAAATACTCAAACTCAGAAATCAATAAAACAGAAACAAGCAAACAAATGAAAAAGCAATACAAAGAATCAATGAAACAGAGTTTTTTGAAAAAAAATCAGTAAGATTGACAAATCCTTATCCAAATTAACTAAAAGAGAGAAAATCCTAATGAATAACATTTGAGTTGAAAATGGGACATAACAACTGATACCAAGGAAAGCCAGAGAGTCATAAGGACATACTTTAAAAACCTGTACTCCGCCGGGCAGTGGTGGCGCATGCCTGTAATCCCAGCACTCGGGAGGCAGAGCAGGCGGATCTCTGGGAGTTCGAGGCCAGCCTGGGCTACCAAGTGAGTTCCAGGAAAGGCGCAAAGCTACACAGAGAAACCCTGTCTCGAAAAACCAAAAAAAAAAACAAAAACAAAACAAAACAAAAAAAAACCTGTACTCCACAAAATTGAAAAATCTAAAGGAAATGGATAATTTTCTTGATACATACCACTTACCAAAGTTAAGATAAACAATTTAAAGAGACCTATAACCCCCTGTGAAATAGAAGCAGTTATTTAAAGTCTATAAAAAAAAAAAAAGCCCAGGGCCACATGTTTTAAAGAAGAGTTAATGCCAATACTCCTCAAATCATTTCACAAAAGAGAAAGAAACAAAACATAGCCCAATTTGTTTTCAAAGAAAGAGAATTTTAGACCAACTTCCCTTATAAACATACAAAAACACATTAAAAAAAAATCATCCACCATGATCAAGTAGGCTTCATCCCAGAGATGCTGGGGTGGTTCAACAAAACAAACTGAAAGACGAAACCACCTGATCATTCATTAGATACAGAAAAGGCCTCTGACAAAACCCAACACTCCTTCATGATAAAAGCCCTGGAGAGATTAGGGATTTGAGGACAAACCTCAACATAATAAAGTAATTGACAGCAAGCCCAACAGCCAACATCAGACTCAAATGGAGAGAAACTCAAAGCAATTCCATTAAAACCAGGAACAAGACAAGGTTGTTCATTGTCTCCATACCCATTCAATACAGTACTTGAAGTCTTAGCTAGAGGAAATAGACAACTGAGGGAAATCGGGATACATTGGAAAGGAGGAAGTTAAAGTATCTTTATTTGCAGGTGACCTTGGAACACATAGCCCTAATTGGATGTCTTCATCAAATCCCTTCCCAAAGGGATCAGGGAACTCTGCAGAAGAGGAGGCAGAAAGACTGTGAAATTCAGGGGATGAGGACCCCAGAACAAGGCCCTCTAAATCGACAGGATCAATGTACGTATGAACTCACAGAGACTGAGACAGCGTGCACAGGACCTGCACAGGCCTGCCCCATTTGGAGTCCTCGAGATGAAAAGAGAAATGGACACCCACCCTCTCCACCCCTAACTCAGAAGCTATGTCCAGTTGAATACCACTTGCAAATGAAAATTTAGTTTGGTCCAAGGGAGTCTCACTGGGAAAACAAACCACCCTTAAGGGTAGGTTGTATACCCAACAGTAGATGGTCAACAGGAAACAAACTCAACATCTTTGGAGCTTCCTTGTCTCATGATGTCCTGTACATTTTTAATTTTTATTATTAATTTTATTTATACATTTTCTCTTTTTTTATCCTATGTGTATATATTATGGCTTCCAGCTCAGTGTTTTTATGGGATTCCTGAGTGTGCAAATGAATGGGTCTCTGTCTCTATATCTGCTTCATGTGCCTTTTCTCAGGCTCTTTTCTTTTGGTTTTTTTTGTCCTGCTCTGACATGTTAGGCTTTGTTTTGTCTTATTAGATTTGATTTTATTATTATCCCTTAGAAGCCTGTTTGCTTGCTTTCTTTGCTTTCTCTCTCTCTCTCTCTCTCTCTCTCTCTCTCTCTCTCTCTCTCTCTCTCTCTTTTTGATTTTTCGAGACAGGGTTTCTCTGTGTAGCTTTGGAGCCTGTCCTGGAACTCGCTCTGTAGCCCAGGCTGTCCTCGAACTCATGGAGATCCGCCTGCCTCTGCCTCCCGTGTTGGGATTAAAGGTGTGAGCTACTACCGCCCAGCCGCCTGTTTGCTTTCTAATGAGAGACAGAAAGGGAGTGGATCCAGATGGGAGGAGCAGTGTGGAGGAACTGGGAGGAGAGAGAGGGAGGGAAAACCATAATCCGAATATATTATGTGAGAAAAGAATCTATTTTCAATAAAAGGAAGAAATAAATTAACTTTTAAAAAGAAAGGAAGAGCCGGGCATGGTGGTGCATGACTTTAATCCCAGCACTCTGGAGGCAGAGCCAGGTGGATCTCTGTGAGTTCGAGGCCAGCCTGGTTTACAGAGTGAGTTCCAGGGCAGGCACCAAAACTACAAGAGAAACCCTGTCTCAAAAAACAAAACAAAACAAACAAAAGAAGAAGGAGAAGGAGAAGGAGAAGGAGAAGGAGAAGGAGAAGGAGAAGGAGGAGAAGGAGAAGGAGAAGGAGAAGGAGAAGGAGAAGGAGAAGGAGAAGGAGAAGGAGAAGGAGAAGGAAGGAGAAGGAGAAGGAGAAGGAGAAGGAGAAGGAGAAGGAGAAGGAGAAGGAGAAGGAGAAGGAGAAGGAGAAGGAGAAGGAGAAGGAGAAGGAGAAGGAGAAGGAGAAGGAGAAGGAGAAGAAGAAGAAGAAGAAGAAGAAGAAGAAGAAGAAGAAGAAGAAGAAGAAAAGAGCGTAGAGAACACTAAAGAATTTGGAGTTGTTGTTTAATTTTGTGGCTATGGCCATCAAACCCAGTGCCTTATTTGTTTGGTGTTTTGCTTTGCTTTGCTTTGCTTTGCTTTGCTTTGAGACAGGGCCTCACTGTACAGCTCTGGCTGACCCAGAACTCAGTGATGATCCTGTCTGCCTCCCAAGTGCTGGGATTCAAGGTGTCTGTCACTGCAGCCAGTCCTGTTTGTTTTTTTTTCTTTATTGTGAGACAGGTTTTCATGCAGCGCTGGGTATAGCTGAGACACTGGTCTTGAACTCCTGATGCTCCTGCCTCTGTCTCCCAAATGTTAGAATTACAGGCATGGGTCATCACCCTTGGGCCCAAGTTCTCTTTCATTTCCTCTTTCTATTTTTAAAGGTTTGCTCATTTGGTTTTCTGCATAGGAATATTTTTTGCTTGCACGCATGTTTGTGTACCCTGTGCATGCCTGGTTCTTAAGGAGGACAGAAAGGGGTGACAGATGCCTGGAACTGAAGTTACAGCTGGTCATGAGCTGTCGTATAGTTGTGGGAATAGGAGGAGGTCCTCTGAAAGAGCCCTTTCACTGCTGAGTCATCTCCCCAGCCTCATCTTTTTCTCTCCTCCTCTGTCTTCTTCCTTTTTTTTTTTCTTTTTCTTTTTCTTTTTTTTTTTTTTTTTTTGGACAAGATTTTACACTTGTAGCCAAGGCTGACCCGGAACTCACAGCAATCCTCCTGCCTCAGTCTCCTAAATTCTGGAGTTGCAAGCGTAGGCCACAATGGCTCAGCTTCAAAGGAAGCAGAGTTCTGGCTTCGAAACACAGCACAAATATCACTGGAAGATAAACAATGGTGGTAAAAAAGAGGCGCTCACACACAGCCTTGGGGTGGTTGGAGACGGCCTTAGGAAAGGCGGAACTTGGTAGTTGATAGTTAAATGGTGCTGGTTACCGACAGAAAAGTCACAGGCCATGGCAGAACCCAATGTTAGTTTTTAGAGCTTTATTAGGAGGGAAATGGGGGAAAGAGAGAGCCAGGCCTGGGGGGTGGGCAGGGAGCAGAGAGAAAACAGAGAGAGAGTGGGGGTCTGCATCTGACTTTTTTTTTTTTTTTTTTTGGTTTTTCGAGACAGGGTTTCTCTGTGTAGCTTTGCGCCTTTCCTGGATCTCGCTCTGTAGACCAGGCTGGCCTCGAACTCACAGAGATCCGCCTGCCTCTGCCTCCCGAGTGCTGGGATTAAAGGTGTGCGCCACCACCGCCCGGCTGCATCTGACTTTTTTAAGGCGGGTACGTAGTTGCCTGCACCCATTGATGATGTAAGACACCATACCCCAAGGAGTGAGAGCAGAATCCTAACAGTAGAACATTGGGGTATTTCTAAATGGAGTGAAAAAGAGATGACATTCTGAATAGTGAATGTATGGATGATTCCCCATCATTGAAGGTCTAAATGCTTCCAAAACTTAGATGCATTTTATAATTGAATTTCATAGGGTTATTCAAAATAATTTAAAATTTTTCTGCAACATTTCCCACCTGTCTCTTGATCAAAGCTTCATGATCTATTTGAAAGAATTACTTTCATTATTTTGTTCCTTGGCACCATGATATGACATGAGTCCTGCCAAACCATTGGGTTTTTATCTAAAAATAACTTCAACCTGGAGATAGGCATGTGCCCACGCACACACACAGGTGTTCATGATTTCATCTTGGCAAGCTCTGGAAGAGACTGCAGTTCCTCAGGCAGGCCCAGCTTTGTGGCTGTGACCAGGTCAATCCCACGGGCCACGTGATGAGAAGAGCTCTGTGTTATTTATTTTATTTTTATTTACTGTGTGTGTTACAGGAGTCATTGCTCTTCTTCCACCACATAGACTCCTGGAATCAAGCACAGGTTATCAGATTTGGCGGCAAGCTCCTTTCCCATGGAGCCATCTTGCCAGCCCAAGGACTCTGTTTATTGTGTTTAGTGTTTACAGCCTCAAGTGTCTTAACTTTGTCTTTGCATTTATGTTTTATAAATAAAGTTTGTTGGAAGGTGTAGATGTGATGGAGGCTTGGAACCTTGTGAAACTCTTGTCATAGCCCTGCTTCCCAGGATGGGCACTCAGCTGCTGGCTCTCCCATGCTCTAACACACCAGTTGTTGTCTGCTCTCCTTTGCCCAGCCCTGGGACCACTTCTGACAAGGGTGGTACTGAGGTCATGAGTGAACAGAATATGTTCTGTCTAAACCTCTAATGGAGACCAACTTAGGCATATCGTACAAGGGGTCCACGAGGGAACAGGTGTAACATTCAATATATTGGGTTAGGGAGTGATGGCAGGCATCCATCTCTGCTCTGACAGACACTATGCATTTATTTAGTGGGTATTTTGCAGAGGCTAGCTTCTCATCCATCTATGATTCCAGGTACCAAAGGCTTTCAAGTACTTAAAGGCTTCAATCTTTATGGTATGTGTGGGATTGCTAGATGCCTTTGGTGCCTTGGGGTGGCTAGCCATGGGAAAAGTGGTTAACTTCCTGGTTTTTTTTATAGGGCCAGGTATCCTTGTCCCACGGCTGGTGAGAATATGAGCCTGATAAACTGGTAAGTGTAGAGTTCGGTGAGCCCAGCAGTTAGGGTCTAGGGCTCCTCTAAAGTTCTGTTTTGTGCAGCAGCTAAGTATGGCCATGGGAGAAAACACGACACTAAGTATGACTGGTCAAGAGAAAGATAGCTGTAGAAAAGACAATACTTTCCTATGTCAGTAGCTTTAAATACACTCTTCATAGTCTCCAAGTTTGGTTGGTTGGTTGGTTTGGTTAGTTGTTATCTGTTTGTTGGCCATTTAGTTGGTTAGTTTTGTTGACTGTTTAGTTGATTGTTTGATTGTTGGTTGGTTGGTTTTGTTGATTGTTTGCTTGGTTGGTTGTTGTTTTGGCTGTTTGTTGGCCGTTTGGTTGGTTGTTATTTGTTTTGTTTGGTTAGATGGTTAGTTGGTTGGTTGTTGGCTGGTTGGCTGGTTGGTTTGGTTGGTTGGTTGTTGGTTGTTTGGTTGTTTGGTTGGTTGTAAGAGGATTGGGTGGCCAAACCAGGGCCATAACAGGCTCCCCTGGCAGCCCTGACATGAACCGGGCCTTAGTTTTGTTTCACTAGAATGGGCTGGAGCTGAGCAAGCAATTCTCAGGAAAATCTCAATTTAGGGGTAACCAATCAACAGGTGCCCCCACCCCAGCCTCCTGCCGGCATAGCAGGCGCCCCCAAGCCCCTCCTGCTGGCTCAGCACATGCCCCCAGACTTCTGCTAGCTAAAGATGCTTTCCCTACCCTCTTGTCAACAAGCCCCTAGACACTAGACCCCCCTACCACCAATGGGCCCCTAACCAATACAGCCTCCTACCAATCAGCTCCCAGACTAAACTTTCCTCCACCAATCAACACCAGATTAATCCCTCCTCCCTGGAATTTCCCTAACTCTGCTTAAAAGGAGCTGCAACTCCCCTTCGGGGTCGCTATTTGCCACCCCAACATGCTGGAAATAAATGCTTTTGCTAAATTGCATATGTGACTGTTGGTCTTTCTTGGGGGCTTCTCTCGGACCCTAACAGTTGGATGGTTGGTTGGTTGGTTGGTTGGTTGTTGGTTGGTTGTTGACTGGTTTGGTTGGTTTGTTTGTTTGGTGGGTGGGTGGTTAGTTTGTTGATTTTCCACTCTAGATATCTGGATTACTTTTCTCATTCATTACTGTGACAAAATTCCTGATAGAGGTTGGCATATAGGGTTCCTCAGCTCAGGTTCCAAGTCTTTAGCCACAGTGCCTGCTGTACTCTGTGCTTCCAGCCCAAGCCTGTGGTCCTTTTCCCTCTCACCATGCCCTGGTTCATCCTGAATGCCAATGTACCCTCTGCCTCAGTGCCAGAGAGACTCCTCACTGAGCTCATGCAGCAGTTGGCACAGACTACCTGCAAGACAGCTCACTACAAAGCAAAGACCTCCTCTTAGCTTCTGGTATTTAGAGACAACTGTACACTCTGCAGCCTGCACAGCAGCATCTCTCCTTCCACAAGCTGCTCTCCAGCCTGCAGGCTGATGGCCGGTACGTTAGGCAGCACAGGATCTACATAGTGGAATGGAATGACTCCATTTTTGCTTGAATTCTGCCCTGATGTGCTGTGGGATGTTCTGTATGTCAAATGTGTTGCTGATTGGTCAATAAATAAATCACTGATTGGCCAGTGGCCAGGCAGGAAGTATAGGCGGGACAAGGAGGAGAATAAAGCTGGGAAGTGGAAGGCTGAGAGAGAGAGAGACACTGCCAGCCACCATGATGAGAAACAGCATGTGAAGATGCCGGTAAGCCACGAGCCATGTGGCAAGGTATAGATTAATGGAAATGGATTAATTTTTTTTTTTTTTTTTGGTTTTTGAGACAGGGTTTCTCTGTGTAGCTTTGCGCCTTTCCTGGAACTCACTTGGTAGTCCAGGCTGGCCTCGAACTCACAGAGATCCGCCTGGCTCTGCCTCCCGAGTGCTGGGATTAAAGGCGTGCGCCACCACCGCCCGGCGGAAATGGATTAATTTAAGCTGTAAGAACAGTTAGCAAGAAGCCTGCCACGGCCATACAGTTTGTAACCAATATAAGTCTCTGTGTTTACTTGGTTGGGTCTGACAGCTGTGGGACTGGCAGGTGATAGAGATTTGTCCTGACTGTGGGCCAGGCAGGAAAACTTTAGCTACACTGATGTCATTTACCTGCACCTTGGTGCCGAAGCCTTGGTGCTCACAGTACTGTGTGCTCCTCCACCAGTAGCGATGCCCATCTGATTGGGAGAAAGAAATGGTTTGGAGTCAGACAAACAAACAGACAAATCTGACAAAGACAAATTAGTAAAGGAAAGAGTAATTTTGGCTCACGGTTGCAGGGCAGTCCATTGCTGTGGTGACGGTGGCTGTAGCAGGATCGTCGAGAGACTGCTAATCACACTGCATCTGCAATGGGAAACAGACAGATGAATGTACCAGGCTTTCTTTTGGGCCACCAACCAGCTTCCAAATTATGACATGGAGACTTATTAGAAGTTTTTTTAATGCTCGGCCTTAGCTTAGCTCTTATTTTAATCTGTTTATCTATGTTTTGCCTTGGGGATTTTTACCTTCCATTCTTTCTGTATACTTTACTTTGTGCTGTCTCCATGTCTGGTAGCTGGTGGCTGCCGGGCTTCTGGCCCTGGGCGTGTGCCTCTAGTTCTCTCCTCCTTCCTCTTCTCTCGTTTTTCTCTCTCAAGCCTAGATTTCTACTTATTCTGTTTGTCTGCCAGCCCCGCCTACCCTTTCTCTGCCTAGCTATTGGCTGTTCAGCTTTTTATTAGACGAATCAGGTGCCTTAAGTAGGCAAGGTGAAACAAATGCAACACATCTTTATATAATTAAACAAAGGCAGCAGTAACAAATGTAACACATCTTTGGGCTGTTAACAAAGGCAGCAGAAACAAATGTAACACACCTTCATGTAGTTAAAGTAACAGTCCACAGCATAAACAAATGTAGCACATCTTTGCCCTGTTAAAATAATATTCACCACAGATGAATGTTAGTGTATGTTGGCTAGTTTTTTTTTTTTTTTTTTTTGTTCTTTTGGTTTTCTGAGACAGGGTTTCTCTGTGTAGCTTTGGAGCCTGTCCTGGAACTCACTTTGTAGAGCAGGCTGGCCTCAAACTCACAGAGATTCACCTGGCTCTGCCTCCCGAGTGCTGGGATTAAAGGCGTGCGCCACCACTGCCTGGCTTGTTGGCTAGTTTTTTAATGTGAACTTGACACACGCTAAAGTCATCTGAGAGGAGGGAATTTCATTTAAGAAAATGTTTCCATAAGATTGGGCCATAGGCAATTTCCTTAATTAGTTACTGATTTGGCAGGGTCCAGCCCACTGTGGTTCCAGAAGAAAGCAGGCAAACAGGCTGAGCAAGCCATAGGGAGAAAGCCAGTAAGCAGCACCCCTCCATGTCCTCTACATCAGCTCCTGCCTCCTGGCTCCTGCCCTGTTTGACTTTTTGCCCTGACTTCCTTCAATGATGGAAGCATAAGACAAATAAACCCTTTTGATGGTAAAATGGCGCTGGTTGGTTGACGCTGGTTGCCAGCAGAAAAGTCATGGGCCATGACCACGACTACCAGAGTTACAAAGAGTTTTATTAGAAAGAAATAGGGGATAGGAGGGGAGCCAGCCTGGTAGGGGAGGAAAGCAGGGGGAGGGAGTAGAGCAGAGAGAGAGGTGGGGGTCCGAGGGTCCGAGTCAGGCTTTTTAAGGCTGGGGATTGTGTGACCACACAGTGGTGGGTACATCAGTGCCAGCACCCACTGATGATGTAAGACGTAAGACCCAGGACCCCGAGCTGCGCATGTACAGAATCCTAACACCTTTCCCTCTCAAGATGCTTTTGGTCATGGTGTTTTATCACAGCAATGGTAGGTAACCCTAATGAAAACATGGTACTTAACAGACTTCCTTGTTTTTCTCTTTTTATTCAGTCGTGGACTTCAGCCCACGGGGTGGTCCCTTCCTTCTCAGTTAGACTTCTCTGGAAACATTGTAGACACCCAATGGTGTATCTCCTGGGTGATTCTACATCCCGTCAAACAAAAGGCTTTTCTCTGTATTTACTGAACAGCATAGAAAACATCACATTGGGAAGGGATGAGGGATAATATTTCACGGAAATCTGTAACAATTTGGCAAGGGTTTTTTGCTGACTTTACTGACCCCAGCTGACAAAAACTGATTACAGAAAAACAAACACTGTCAAGCAACATCCTTATGTTGCTTTCAATTTTTATGAATTTTTGTTTTGCTTTCACCCTGTTTGCAGCTTTATTATCATAACATACATGTGGTGATATTTTATTTGTGCTTTAATAAATAAAGCTTGCCTGGAGATCAGAGGAAAAAAAACAGCCACAACACAGAAGTCATGCAATGTTAGCACACGCCTTTAATCCTATCACTTGGCAGGCAGGGATCTGTCTGGATCTCTGTGTGTTCAAGGCCACACTGGAAACAGAGCCAGGTGTGGTGGCACACGCCTTCAATTCCAAAACTAGTTAACCTTGGAGGTCTGGAGGTCTGCACAGACAAACAGGAAGTGACAGAGCTGTGTAGGAAGAGGAAGTGATGTAGTTGGACAGAGAGCAAATCAGATGGCAGAACAGCAAGGCATATTGAGGTGGGTAGACAGGAAGTAACTCGCTTTTGGAAGCTGCAGAGTTGGTGAGGTAAAGTTTCCCTATTTCCCTGATCTCTCTAAGGCTTTCACCCCTATATTTGGCTCTGTGTTTTTTACTTAATAAAACCACTTAGAAATTCATCTACACGTACACACATACATTACTCATGGGTCAGCCATAAGGAAGTGTACACAATTTAAGATTAAAATTATGTATTAGTTTAGGTTGTAAAAGCTGATTACCTGGGAAAACCAAGGCAAGTAAGGTTAGAGCTGCTGCATTGTTCTCTTAAAGGCAGGTTAAACGAAAAGGCTGGGTACACAGCAGGATCTGGGTCTTAAGCTTAGATGATCTCAAGGTGTATTATTAACTCTGGCTGTGAGGTCCAGCAAAAGTTCCAGTCTCTTAGGATGTAAGAGAGATTCTCATAACAGTGTATTACCATGCCACACTTGGTTCTTTTTTTTTTTTTTTTCATTTTAATGTGGGTTCTGGAGATCAAATTCAGGTCCTCAAGCTTGAAGGTGAACACTTTCCCAATCGAACTGACTCTCTAGTCATCCTTAAATATCATTTGGAAACAGTCTCACTCAGTTGTCCAAGCAGCCTCAAATTTGTGAGAGGCCCGTGTCAGTCCCCCAACACCTAGAACTACAGATAATGTGCACCATATCAGCTCCCCACTGCTCCTCCCAACTTTTATTTGATCTTTATTCAGGGTTTCAATATGTAGCCCTGGCTGGCCTGGAGCTCTCTTTGTAGAGGAGGCTGGCCTTGAACTCAGAGATTGGCCAGCCTGTATGAGCGGGGTGCTGGGATTAATGGCATGGACCACCACACCTGGCTCTTGTCTGCTTTTGAAGCGAGGGGCCCTTGTTTTCATTTTTCAGTGGGCCCTGCAAACTATGTAGCTGGTTCTGTCTGTAGGCATTCTATTTATTTTTTTTTCTCTAGGTTATAATCTGCATCATCATAAACAGTGAGAAGCCTTCCAGTAGTGAAATAAGCCAGTTTTTACAATACGTAGTATTTATTATTAATCTTCAGTTACATTCGATGGGTTTAGAAAAGGAGAAGCATTTTTCCCATACCCAGAAGACTCACTGTGTCATTAAATTCACTTTATTGTATATGGTTTTAAATTATTAAGCAGGGAAGAAAATTTAGTAGTTATCAGTAAAATTCCATTTCACATTGCAACAACCTCTTCTCTAAGCTTTCTTGATATCACAGAATGATAATAAAATGCTGCTTATGTATAGATGCTATATTACATGAGATAATTTATTTCCAGCACAGAGGCAGTCAAGTCTTCTAAGACTAAAATAAGCATTAAAATAATTGAATCTTTGAAGTACATATTTCTTGTTGATATGATTAATGTCTTCTGTGTTTAGAAAGTGATACAGCTTGGTAGAAAGATCCCAAAATGACAAGTTAACTCTCAATTTTCTCTTTGTAAAATAAAGACCTTCAACTAACTAAAAAATTTCTAATGTTTTTTCCAACCCTAGAGCTCAGTAGTATTTGACTAGCATGCTTTCAGTTCTCATGGGGGCACACACATGCATGTATATATATACACACATATTTTCTCTCTTATATTATTACTAAGCCATTTTCCATAGCTGTGCATCTTGGAACATGTTGAATGAAAGAAAAAGAAACATAATAAATTAGCTCAAGTTTTGAGAATCTGTGTTATATAGAACAAGAGTATAAAACACACATGAGCTAATACTAAAAATAACTGTAAGGTAACCACTACCAGGCTAAGACTATAACACCACCAACACTACTCTGCCTCAGAAGCCCTGGTTTGTCTGTTTCTGAAAAAGTCCTCTCCCAGGTCCCCAGGAGTGACTTTCTGTGCTCCCGTCACCCCCCCACACCAAATATTAAACCTAAGGCCCTGCTACTTAAAACTGTGGGCATTCAGGGTAGCGTGGCCATAGACACTAAGGAAGTTTGAAAAGAAACATAGGGAAGCACATTATTTTATATTCACCTAAAACTACATATTAGTTATATAAAGTTATGCTACTTGGAGTGCTCCTACTACCCCTAAGAGCTATAGACTATCTAACAAAAACTCCAGTACTGGGTATGAGCACCTCCTTTCCAATTGTTGGTCAGGGAAGTTCCAGAGACTCCTAAAATAGTATAGGCTATTGCTGTTGCCCTTTGTCACCTCCCAGAAGTGGAAGGTAAGTCCCCATGGCTGAAGACATCGTGCCATTCAGACACAGGACTCGGAGGAATTGAACTGGACTTGACCCAAAGCCTCTGCCCTAAGGACCGACCTTCATAGTACTAGAAAGCGCTATTCCAGCTGACCAGGGAGAAAACAACCAATAGTTCTACCCAGCTGTGATACCTATGAACCCCAACAACGACCAGCAGGCAAGGTATCCCTAAAGGTACAACAGTGGCACCTTTTTTGGTGGTAACTAACTTAAGACTTGCCCAGTAGGAGGGAGATCACGCCTGCTAGTGGACGCCCAGCCCACCATCTGCAGCTGGTGAGGTCATGGATCTTGTAGGAGAACCTACTACTGCATTTTCCTAAACCAGTACAGTTCCTAACTGCACTCTAAATGCTCATCCTTAGACCCACAGGCAAGTGTCTCTCTCAGCCTTCATCAGAGAAGTTTACTTTTGCAGCTAAGACCACTACAGGAAGTCACAACTGGTCAAAATGCAGAGAACTGACCATGGGGTTCCCAGCCTCACTTGTTATACATACAATCCCAAGGCTCGGGGAACATCAAGGAAAAGCGGGGAGACAGACAGACTGTAAGACTCAGAGGACCAGGAAGTCTGCTACCATTGTGTATTCTAGATGTGGTAGGGAGAAGCTATGGCCATGAATCTATAAAGTTTTGAAATACGGCTGCTTACACAAGACCCGAGCATTGACAATACCCGTTGACATGCCGACATGGACGGATGTCTTAGGGTTTCTGTTGTTGTGATAAAACACCAGAACCAAAGCAACTCACCCAGGTAAAGGTTTATTCTGCCTACATTTCCACATCATAGTCCATCATCGAAAGAAGTCAGGACAGGAACTCAAAGCAGGGATCCAGGAGCAGAAACTGATGCTGAGGCCATGGAGGAGTGCTGCTTACTGGCTTGTTCCTCAGGGTTTGCTCAGCCTGCTCATTTCTACAGCACCCAGAACCACCAGCCCAGGGGTGGCATTGCCCAATACTGGCCTGCATCCTCCCAGATCAATCATCAATCAAGAAAACACATCACAGGTTTGCTTATAGGCCAGTCTGGTGGGGGCATTTTCTAAACTTAGGTTCCCTCTTCCAAAATGACTTTAGTTTGTGTCAAGCTGACTGAAAAAAAAAACCAAAAAACTAGCCAGCACAGTGAGAGAAATCTCAACCATTTGAGATGAAGAGCTCTAGATGAAGAACTACAGGCAATGAATGATTGCTGAGGAAGGGAGAATTAGTCTTCCCTGAGAGAGTTCCCTAATTGATTATCCAATAACTGTGGTCAGCCCTAAACACACACACATAGACACACACACATAGACACACACACACACACACACACACGCACACGCACACGCACACGCACACACACACACACAGGCACACAGACACACAGACAGACACACCATTAAATGGACTCAGCAGGTTGTATTTATTTATTTATTCATGTGTGTGTGTGTGTGTGTGTAACAATAACAATTATTATTATTTTTTTTACTTTTATCGGCATTTATTTTATGCAGAATTTATTCCTGTGCCTAAGTTTTTGTTTCTTCAGTTTCTTCTGGGATATCTTCTTCTTCTTCTGCGCAACCTCCTCTTCTGGCTTTGGAACAATTTGTTCCTGTTCAGTGAGGATCATCTCGATGTGGCAGGGGGAGCTCATGTATGGGTTAATCCGGCCATGAGCTCTGTAAGTCCGTCGGCGCTTCTTAGGTGCTTTGTTCACCTGGATGTGTTCAATGACTAGAGAATCCACATCCAAGCCCTTAAGTTCAGCATTACTCTCTGCATTCTTAAGCATGTGCAGCAAAAATTCAGTACTCTTTTTAGGCCACCGGCCCTGTGTCCAGCCCCACTGTTTGGCCTGGGCGCACCTACCAACTCCACCATTATACCGCCGGAAAGGCACACCTTGCTTCTTTAAAGTGACATCTTTCAGATATTTGGTGGCTTTTCGGATATGCATACCCTTGATGGCCTGGGCAGTTTCACGGGTGTTCTTAAAGTGAACCCGAAGATTTGAACCTCTTGATTTGCATGATTTTGTAGGGTTTTCTGGGTCAAGCGAGTAGCGAACCATCTTCACAGGTCACCTTAGGCCGCCTACAGGAAGAGCAACAATTATTTTTTTAAAAAAGGAGACCATGGCCAGCCTGGGCTACCAAGTGAGTTCCAGGAGAGGCGCAAAGCTACACAGAGAAACCCTGTCTCGAAAAAAAAAAAAAAAAAAGGAGACCATGAATTGAGAGAGAATGAGGGGACACCACAGGAAGAGTCAGAGGGAGGAGAGGGAAAGGTGAAATGATATAATTGTATTTTAATTAATAATAAAATAAAATTTTAAAAATGTGAAAGGTACTGAATCTATTTCTCTTCCTTCCTTTTCCTTTCTTTGAGATCTTGCTATGTAGTCTAGGCTGGCCTCATCAAACTCACGATTCTCTTAGAGTGCTGAAATTGTAGACATTTACCACTATGTCCAGTGATGCTTAACTTCTCTCTCTCTCCCTCTGTGTGTGTGTGTGTGTGTGTGTGTGTGTGTGTGTGTGTGTGCATGTTCCGTATGTAGCTCTGTTTGCATGTATGTATGTGCATGTGGTATATATGTGTGTACCTGTATGTGAAGGTGGGAACATGTATGTGTGTGTGCAGGTCAGGAGGAAGATGGCTGATGACCTGCTCTATCTTATCTCCTTGAGACAGGATCACTTAACCTAATCTGGAGTTCAGTTTTTGTTTTTGGCTAGGCTGGGTTACAGGTGTACACAACCACACCTGTCTTTTATGTGAGTGCTTGTCCTAGTTAGGTTTATTATTGCTGTTATGACTAAAAGCAACTTCAGAATAGAAGGGTTTATATGGCTTACACATCCTCATTTGTAGTCCATCACTGAAGGAAGTCAGGACAGGAACCTGGAGGCAGAGACCATGGAAGGGTGCTGCTTACTGGCTTGCTCCCCAGGGCTTATTCAGCCTGCTTTTGTGGAGAATCAGGACCACCAGCCCAGGGGTGGCACCGCCCACAATGGGCTGGACCCTCCCCCACCAATCACTTATTAAGAAAATGCCCAGCAGGCTTGCCTATGGCCCACACTTACGGAGACATTTCCTCAATTGAGGTTCCCTCCTCACAGATGACTTTAGCTGTGTCAAGCTGACATAAAACTAGCCAGCACAGTGTTGGGGGGGGGGAGCTATCTCTCCCTTAAAGCAGGGGGTGTGACAGACAGCGCCAACAGGTAGTGTGGCCCAGGGAGCTCATTCAAATGGCCACGACTGATGGTGGCATTTTGGTGCATACCTATAATCCCAATATTTGTGAGGTTGAAGCATAAGGATCAAAAGTTTGAGGCCAGACTGGGCTACATAATGAGACACTGTACAAAACATCAAAATAAAACATCAAAGATCACCGTGTGAGTGGTACCCCTAGAACTGCATACGGTGGTCACCATGTGAGTGGTACCCCTAGAACTGCATACGGTGGTCACCACGTGAGTGGTACCCCTAGAACTGCATACGGTGGTCACCACGTGAGTGGTACCCCTAGAACTGCATACGGTGGTCACCATGTGAGTGGTACCCCTAGAACTGCATACGGTGGTCACCACGTGAGTGGTACCCCTAGAACTGCATACGGTGGTCACCACATGAGTGGTACCCCTAGAACTGCATACGGTGGTCACCATGTGAGTGGTACCCCTAGAACTGCATACGGTGGTCACCACGTGAGTGGTACCCCTAGAACTGCATCCGGTGGTCGTCCTGGGATCGAGTAGCTATCTCACAGATTTTGTGATGATTAAAGTGTGAAATACATACGAGGGTTTGGAATAGTGCCTGTCATGCAAAAAGGACTTACTTGGTGTTATTATAAAGTAGATGTTTTGATTCATGCCAGAAAATCCTCCATGAGTGTTGCTGAGGGTTGGATGTGTTCTCTGCAAAATTAGGGTCTTGCCAATGTGATACTCTTAAAAGACTGGGTCTCTGAAAGGTGATTAAACTGTGGGATTGAGAGTATTCCAGCATGAGTCTGTTATCTTGCCTTTCCACATTCTACCATGTGAAGACTTTTGAGAAGGCTCTGACTGGATCAGATGCCCACAGGAGGAGCCTGGACTCTCAGCCTCTCCAACTGGCAGAAACAGAGTGCTTGCCTAGCATATAGAGGTCCTGAGTTCAATCCTAGTACAGATAGATAAGTAAGGAGGTAAATAGATAGATGATAGGTAGATAGATAGATAGATAGATAGATAGATAGATAGATGATATGTAGGTAGGTATATAGATCTATAGTTACATAGATGATAGAAAGATAGATGATAGGTAAATAGATGATAGGTCAATCAATAGATAAAAGATGATAGATAGAATACATAGATAGATAGGTGATAGATAGACAGACAGACAGACAGACAGATAATTGACCCAGTCTGATGTTCTACTACAACAGCATTTCAAGATCACTATATTTTTGAGCTAAAGTACCAGGCATGGTGGTACACTTTTGTAGTTTGAACACTTGGAAAACTGAGGCAGGAGGATTGAGAGTTTGAGGCAAGTCTAACTTACAATAGCTAGGTGGAGTGGCATACACCTGCCTATGACCTGCCCCTGGGGTGTGGCAAGAGGAGACCCCTTAAGACCCAAGATGCGTACGTGGTCGCTCTCTTAGCTCCTCGTGGTCCTGGAGGCTGGATTTGCAGACCAAGTCAGAGTTCCCGAGAGAACTACGCTGAACTGTGCCTCATCTCTCCCGGGTCCTGTAATCGAACCCTTATTGGTTGTAAGTTACCCCTAAAATAAGCCTCTTTAAATGATTTATTTTATGTGCATTGATGTCTTGTCTGTGTGAGGGTGTAGGATGCTCTAGAACTGGAGTTATAGATAGTTGTGAGCTGCCATGTGAGTGCTGGGAATTGAACCCAGGTCCTCTGGAAGAGCAGCTGATACTCTTAACCACTGAGCCATCTCTCCAGCCCTAATAAACCTCTTTTAATTACCAGATAAACTACATGGAATTACCTCATTAAATATAGCAATAGGATGGAGCTGAGGTTGTGCAGCTTTAGCAGCAAGCACCTCTCCCCCACCTGCCCTCTGCTCCTGCTCCCCTCCCCCCAACCATCCTGCTGGACCTCTACCTTACAGTGTCTCTTACTGGCCCATCAATTAGGCTAGAATGACTGGACATTGAGCCTCTGGGATCCTCCTGTCTCTCCCTCTCCATCACTGGGACTATAGGTTCATACTGCCACACTCTGCTTTTATGTGGGTACCATGGATCCCATCTCACTTCTCATGTTTTCTGTGTGAGTGTTTTTACTGACTGAGGTACACACACACACACACACACACACACACACACACACACCCCTTTTCACAGAGGGTGTCCCTGTGTGGTACAGGCTGGTTGCTGGTCTCAAACTTATGATCCTCTTGTCCTTCCAAGCACTGGCATGACATATGTGCACCAATACACCTGACTTCTCCCACAATCTATTCATTGGGAGCAAGGCTGGTCCAGCCCATGTGCAATAGGAGGAATTTCCACAAGAGTGCAAATACTAGGAGGCAGGGAACCCCAAGGGCTGCCCACAGTGTGTTACATCCACCCAAGGAAATGTTATTAAACAATAACAAATGGACTATAAAGATATGCTACAGATGAATGAACTTCAAAATATCAGGTTAAGTAAAGAAGCAAGACATAAAGGACGATATATTGTGTGACTCCATTTATTTGGCATCTTGAAGAAAGGCAAACTATGAAGATAGAAAGTGGGCAGCTACCACTTAGAGCTGGGGGTGGGAGTGGAGGAAAGGGGAATGTTGAGAGGTTACAAGTTTTATTTTAGTTTTTAAGTGTGTGTGTGGTCACATGAGTGAAGGTGTTTGCAAAGCCCACAAGAGGAAGTCACTCATCGAAGTTCAGAAAATTGAACTTGGTTCCTCTGGAAAAGTAGCAAGTGTTCTTAATAAACACTGGACTGTCTCTCCAGTCCCCATGTGGACATGGTCTAAGGCTGGACTGTAATGCTGTTTGTATAGCTCTATAAATTTACTGAAGACTATTCAATCATATATTTACCCCAAATGTCCAGGACCTAGAACAATTGGCCAATATTGATTTCAGTGTCAGTGGCATGAAAGACAGCAGAATTATACCAGATTAAAAAAATAATAAATGAAGAAGTAGAACCAGAAGCTGCTACTCAGGATCATGGATTGGATTATGATAGGGCCCAGGAAGGATGTCATAAGAAAACTATTGGGAAGGTTGGAAATATAGTAATTACATGAGGACTGTAGACAATGGCTTAATATCAATGTTAATGGTTGTAGAATATTATTTTAAGGTGTGTTACTTTTGTTTATGTTGTATTTGTTTAACTCTGTGAACCTGTTACTTTGCCTGTCTAATAAAGAACTGAATTTTGCTGCCGGGCGGTGGTGGCACACACCTTTAATCCCAGCACTCGGGAGGCAGAGGCAGGTGGATCTTTGTGAGTTCCAGGCTAGTCTGGTCTACAGAGTGAGATCCAGGAAAGGCATAAAGCTACACTGAGAAACCCTGTCTCAAAAAAAAAAAACAAAAACAAAAACAAAAAACCCAAAAAAATTAAAAAAAAAAAAAAGAACTGAATTTTGCCAAATAAGGCAAGACAGTCCTTGAAAATTCCTGCTTCTCAGAAGAAACTTCCAGACATGCTGCAGGACACACAGGAAAGTGACTGCTGAACTTTGCCAAAACAAGGCAGAACAGTCCTTCAAGTTTCCTGCTTCACTGAAAAGTCTACCAGATACTCTGGGCCTGTAGGCTGAAGATGGATACCCCAATGTTACAGAGGAACTTTGGGTGACTGTCCAGACATCCAGATGTCTCTGTTGTTAGGTAATATTACACCCTCTGAGTCATTGATGGAGTTGAAGACTAGATAGTTATAGTTGCAGTTTTCTTTAGTTATGATAGAAAGTAAGTTAGGTGTAAAATTTTGGATTCACTAAGATAGGATAGATAATGCATTATTATCTCTGAACATGCTAACTATAAATGGGCAGAATATTGTGAATGTAATCCTTACTTGATAATTGTTCTTGTATATAGTCTTACTACGTTTAAGTTAAAACCCTTCCATTTTTATTTAGACAAAAAGGGGGAAGTGTTGTAGAATATTATTTTAAGGTGTGTTACTTTTGCTTATGTTGCATTTGTTTAACTCTGTGAACCTGTGTTACTTTGCCTGTCTAATACACCTGATGGTCTGATAAAGAACTGAACAGCCAATAGCAAGGCAGGAGACAGAGCTAGGTGAGGCTGGTAGGCAGAGAGAATTTATAGAAGGAATCTGGGAGGAGGGAGAAGAAAAGAGATGGAAGAGTGGAGAAGTAGCCAGAGAAAGAGTAGAACATCAGGGTTAGCCACCCAGATACACAGCAAGCCATGGAGTAAGAGTAAGATTTACAGAAGTAAGAGAATGGGAAAAGCCCAGAGGCAAAAGGTAGACAGGATAAATTATGTTAAGAAAAGCTGGCTAGAAACTAAGCCAAGCTAAGGCCTGGCATTTGTAATTAAGAATAAGCCTCTGTGTGTGATCCATTTGAGACCTGGGTGGTGGGCTCCCCAAAAGAGCAAAACCCCCCCAACAATATTAATGTTTTCAATTCAGTATCCCACAGATACAGCTTTGTTCTTAGTAAGTATACAGTGTTTAAGAGTAAAGGGCATTGCAACTACTCAGCTGTTCAAGGAAGAAAACCATCATACGTATGGAGATATATATATGGTGGTGGTGGTGATAACATAGTAGTCTGTTAATGGAGGAATTTAGGTGAAAGATGTAGGTGGATTATTTCTATTGTTCTTCCAATGTTTTTTTAAGTTTAAAATTAATTCAAAGTAAGTGTAAAAAGAAACTAAATCTTTGAACAAAAGTCTCCCTCTGTTCTTTAGCTTCCTGCTCGGAGCAAACACAAGTGTGAACTTATTAAGAAACTAATTGAAGAAAGAAGGAAATGAGGCTTTATTATTATTATTATTTTTAATCCTCTCGTTGCCTATCAGCTGCTCACCTCTTCTGTTCTGTTGTGGTTGTTTTTCTTTCTTTCTGTGTGTGTGTGTGTGTGTGTGTGTTGTGTTGTGTTGTTTAGTTATGTAGCCCAGGCTGGCCAGGACTCTCCAGCTCCTGCTCCTGTTTTCTGAGGCCTGGGATGAGGCCTGGGCTCTCTTCTGTTTTATTTAGTTTTCACGACACTCCTTAGGACACTGGTTCTCAGCATCTGCTGCCTGTTACAGTCACCAGCAGAGCTTTAAAAATCCTTATGCCCTGGCAACAGCCCATACTGATAAATTAAATTTGGAATCTGCCCCGGGTCCCAGACAGCCGTTGGTTGTTTACGAAGTGCCCCAATGACTGTGTTGTGCAGCTAAGACCAACAGTGCCGTCTTGGGCTATACGTTCTACCATCTCCACTCACACTTACCAGAGGATGGGGCCCAAGGGGAAGCTGTGGCTAGACTAGCTGGTTACAAAGCTTGTGGAAGTGGCAGCCAGGGTGGAGGGGGACATGAACACCAAAGAGGGGAGGGATGTCGATGTGACCCCAACTTGCAGACTCTTCCAGGCACCACGGTCTCTATACTGATTTTTTATTGTTGTTGTTGTGGGGTTTGTTTTGTTTTGTTTTTTGAGACAGAGTCTCACTATGTAGCTCTGGCTGTCCTGGAACTCACTCTGTAGAAGAGGCTGGCCTTGAACTCAGAGAGATTCTTCTGCCTCTGTCTCCTGAGTGCTGGGATTAAAGACAATGCACCACCACACCTGGGTACCTTGCTTTCTTAAACCAGACCTGCAAGCAAGAAGCTGAGCTGAGTGCTGCAAAATAATCAGATTTCTTCCTAGTTGAAATACAAATGTTTAAGTGTGTGTATATGGTGTGTGTGTGTGTGTGTGTGTGTGTGTGTGTGTGTGTGTGTGTGTGTGTGTGTGCGCGCGCGCCACAGTAGAGCTCAGAGGACATCCTGTGGAAGTGGAAGCTGGTTCTCTGCCTGCAGCCTATGGGTCCCTGGGGTCGAACTCAGTTCATCAGACTTGGTGGCCAGCGCCTTGCTTAGCTGTTGAACCTTCTAAACTGCCTCTGTCCCAGAATTTTAAGGCGCGTATAACAGGAATGCAGAAAGGTAGAAGCCAGTAAATTCGAAACAAGCTATAAAGCTCTGAGCTGCTTTCTCTTTAGGTGAAAGGTCATGGGAATTGGTTCAACTGTAAGCCTCTGGTTATCTCTCAACACCATTCACTTCCTGGTGCAAACAGTTCAACCTTTAACCTTTTCTGAACTGGGTTTCCTCCCTGGCTCCTGTTTAAAACTTCTAACAAAACGAATCTTTTTTTTTTTTTTTCCTAAACCGCAATTTAAGAACTTCTTAAGATTTCACTCCAAATTTAGCATGGGTAAGTATGCCTCCTTTATATCATGTCGCTGCACAATTTGTAGATCAGTAGGAAGAACCATGTCTCACTTTAGTTTGGCCCTTTATTAATTTTTCATATTGCTGAACAGATCATTTTCACATAATAAACCTTAATTGCTTCTGCTCCTAGGTTCCCCAAACATTTAGAAAGAAATCCTTTTCAAGTGCTATTTAAGCTGAGGGAGAGAAAATCTGACCCACAGTTTATCACTTAGCTCATTAGCATACTAATACGGCTACAATTTACATTTGACTAGGGGGTTGTCTTTCACCCAGTGATCTTGTTGGCAGAGCATCACAGATTTTGGTTGATTTTTTAAAAACACTTTGTCTGTATACACAAGGGAAATAAGGTAGTGTTAGTACAAGAAGCTTGCAAGTGAATTAATTGCTCTGAAATAATTCCGGGTTGGGTTAGCCTCTCTGGCGGTGGTATTTGCTTGGCTCTCGCACACACTAATGATCAAGTCACACTGGCATTTAAACAGAATCAACCCTCCCGACGTTTCTCACACTTCCTAATGAATGATTATTTTCTCAAGGCACCTGAGTCCTGCAGGGAGTTAAGATAGCTCCGAGTGGATCATTTAAAAATTCGGCTGAAGTCTTCTAAGAACTTTTCCAGTTAAGGAATTCAGAAGGAATTGGCTGTTTTCTAAGCAATTCTGCCACTCAACGTGTTTACCTTGATGTCGAGACTTAGAGTAAAATTAACACTGGATCTCAAGGCTGCAACCTTATTGCTACCAAGAATTTTTTTGTTTTGTTTAGAAAAGAAAAAAATAAATAAAGTTAGGCATGGTGGTGCATTAGGGAGGCAAGAGAATCGGGTTCAAGGTGAACCTCAGCTACATAATAAGGCCAGCCTGGTCTACACAAGACTATCTCAAAACAAAAATAAAAATGAAAACAAAAACAAAGACCAACCAAACAAAAAACAAACAAGCAAACAAACAAAAACCAAACCCCTAACTGAATGTTTTCTGTAAGCTCGGGATGGAATGTAGCTCTCTGTTGATAGTTTACTTGCCTAGCATGAATGGGGGCCTGGGTTCCATTCCAAGCACACCCGGAACTGGGTGTGTTGATGATGCATACCTGTAATCCTAGCTCTCAGGAGGCAGAGGCAGCGGCAGAGCAGAAGTTCAAGGTCATCCTTGGCTAGTGAGTTGGTGGCCAGCCTGAACTACAAAGACTGTCTCAAAAAGAAAAGAAAGGCAACCTGACCTCTACGAGACTGTGGTTTTCACTGGATCTTAGATCAAGGCGGAGTATGACTGTGGTTTTTCCGAAGAGTAGTTTTATCTGTTATAGGAGCTTCAAGAAGACTGTCCAAAGCACTAGCTGCTCACATTAGGAATTCATTGACAGGAAGCGGGCCAGGGAAATATATGCAAACAAGAACATCCAGGCTTGGGGCTTCTGAACTCTGACATGTATGTGACACCCACACCACACACGACAAGTGTGAGTGCAGAGGTGGATATGTCCTCCTCCTCTGTGGCACCGAGCATTGAGAACAGGTCAACTAGATACTCCACCCCTCAGCTACATCCCCAGACCTATGTATTTCTATATAAAGAGTCTACGGTACTGGCATTAATGTAAGAGTGTAAATTAACACATCACATTGAAAGGCCATTTGGTAATATTCAAGTAATTTGTTTATTTTTTTCTAGTCAATTTTATTCTCAAGTGTGTACTCCGGAGAAATTTACCTTTATATGTGCAAAGGGATAGGAACAGATAGTTATTTACTTACTTATTTATTTTATTTTTTAAAATTTATTTAACTTTATTTTATATGCATTGGTGTGAAGTTATCAGAAGCCCTGGAACTGGAGTTACAGACATTTGTGAGCCATCATGTGGGTGCTGGGAATTGAACCCGGGTCCTCTAGAAGAACAGCCAGTGCTCTTAATGGCTGAGGCATCTCTCTAGTCCCCAACAGTTATTTATTTATTTATTGGCTTTTTGAAGTAAGGCCTTATTCTGCAGCTGAGCTGGTCTGAAACTCACTATGTAGTCCAGGATGGCATCCGACTTGCTGGGATTCTCCTGTCTCAGCTGGTTGGGTATAGTAGGATTTACAGGCATAAGGTACCACGCTCGGTAATTGCCATGTGTCTAACAATGGCATATTGGAAACAACCTACCTGGATTCATGGGAGAATTAATAACCGAACTGTTACGACATCTTCTGTCAGAATATCTATAACACAACAGTGACAATCAATGAAAGAGAGCTACAGATCTCAGCATAAATAATTCCAGACAATGACAAGTCACGGAAGCGAACTGCAAGCCAGTCCCTTGAGGAACCCCCGTTCTCAGGTGTGTGTTCTGATTTTCCTAAGGATCTTTCTTTCACTTAGCCTACACACTTAACCTCCGTGGGTAAACTATACTTCTTTTTTCCCCAAAAAGATCTTTTTTAATAAACTCCATCCCCACAAAAAAAAGACAAATTGCAATCCGGAACGACAGTGATTCATACCCACGATCACCCACATCACTTGAGAGGCTAACTATGAAGAGTGAAGGGAGTTCCTGCCCAGCCTGGGCTACAGAGTGAGACCCTCGCTCAAAATTAGAAAATTAAAAACATTGTAGAAGACTATAGTTATTTTAAATTTTAAAGTCTAACCAAACAGGGCTGAGAGTAAAGCTCAGTGACAGAGCTTGTATTTTGGATGCATGAGGCCCTGGATTCAATTGCCAGAATTGCAAAACGTGCTTGTGCACGCACATGCACACACATTCCCTCTCTCTCTCTCTCTCTCTCTCTCTCTCTCTCTCACACACACACACACACACACACACACACACACACACACACATAAATGTAATAAAAAATAAGAAATAGCCGGGCGGTGGTGGCGCACGCCTTTAATCCCAGCACTCGGGAGGCAGAGCCAGGCGGATCTCTGTGAGTTCGAGGCCAGCCTGGACTACCAAGTGAGTTCCAGGACAGGCGCAAAGCTACACAGAGAAACCCTGTCTCGAAAAAACTAAAAAAAAAAAAAAAAAAAAAAAAAAAAAAGAAATAAAGAAGGAAGAATGATAAAAGGGACAACATCAGTTTGTGTAATATTGTAAACTGGGTAATGAGCCTGGGGATTTTTTAAAAAATTAATCTCTAATATTTTATGTGACTAAAATATTTCAACTTAAAAGCTTAGGAGTAAAACTTAAAATCAAAAGGATACACAGTGAAATATCTAATAGCATTTGTTAGGATTAATTGTGCATTCAAATTTCCTGACATTCTCCAAAATAAATGAATTGCTTTAATTTTAAAATCCATCAATTAAAAAATAGTCTAAACACTGCAGAGACATGCGAAAGAGTAAGAGCTGTAACCAGCATGTGTTAAAGTCCCCATAAATATTTAGAGGACGGGTGAATGGATGGACGGCTCAGTGAGACCTGAGCCACACAGCCAGCAGGGGAGCGAAGAAGGCTAGGGATGCTGGGAGCAAGCTTGTGTTTGAGACAGATGGTCCTGTCCAGCATGATACACAGTGCACAGCGACCACAGTCCTGTTTCTAAGGAGAACTAATTCAGGTCTAATCAGATTCATTCTGGCAGGTGGGCTTGGGCCGGCAGGGATGCTGACAATCGCCTTCTGCATCCCATCTGACCTATTTTTAGTATTCTTGTCTGTGTCTTTCCTACCTGCTTACATTTCTTCTTTTCTTTTGAGACAGGCTCTTGTTATGTAGCACAAGCTTTCCTTGAACTCACAGCAATTCTCCAGCCTCAGACTCCTGAGATGATGGGCAAGGGCTGCTGCAGCCCTCTTTAACTTGTGTGTTATTTCTAAGATTCCCTCATCATGACCACCCGAGCCTGCTTGTCACCT
>NW_026294492.1:38633069-38648069 GCF_007827085.1 Peromyscus californicus insignis | reverse complement strand
TCAGTCTGTATAGTATGTGTATGTGTTCAGGGCTGACCATTTGGTATTAGATAACCAATTGGCATGCTCTTCTTTAGGGAAGACTATTTCTCCCACTTCCAGAGTTCCTTAGTTCCCTGTAGTTCTTTGTGTGTGATTCAGGCCTCACGAGTTTTTCTCTGTCCACTTTGCATGGCTGTTGTCCTTGTTCAGCTCATGTTTAGGCAGTCATGTTGGTGAGACTGTGTAGCTAGAGTTTTTCTGGTCCTGCCTGGCCCACGGTCAGGACAAATCTCTCTCACCTGCCAGTCCCACAGCCGCTCAGACCCAACGAGTAAACATACAGAGACTTATATTGGTTACAAACTGTATGGCCCGCAGCAGGCTTCTTGTTATCTAGTTCTTATTTCTTAAATTAACCCATTTCTATTAGTCTATAAGTTGCCACATGGCTCGTGGCTTACCAGTACCTTACATCTCGCTTGTCATGGCGGCGGTGACGCCTCTCTCTGCCTCAGCCTTCCACCTCCCAGAATTCTTTTCCTCCTTGTCCCGCCTACCCTATCCTTCCTGCCTGGCTACTGGCCAATCAGAATTTTACTTATTCACAACAAGACTGTATGGGTGCAGCTTCTGACATTCCTAGGAGACACAGTCTCACAGCAAACTCCCTGCTTCTCAGGCTCTTACAGTCTTTCCTCTCCCTCTTCCGCAGTGTTACATGAGCCTTAGGTGCAGAGCTGTATTGTAGATGTATCCATGGGGGTGGGGGTGTGAGATCCACAACTCAGCATTTCCTGTTTTATTTTAATGATATTTATTATTTTCTTTCTTAATTTTTTTTTTTTTTTGAGACAGAGTTTCTCTGTGTTACGGCTCTGGCTGTCCTGGAACTTGCTTTGTAGACCAGGCTAACCTCAAACTCATTAAAATCTGCCTGCCTCTGCCTCTGCCTCCTGAGTGCTGGGATTAAAGGCATGTACCATCACACCAGCTCTTTCTTAATCTTTAAAGTTTTACTATTATTATTTTTGAGACAGGATCTTACTATGTACTCTTGGTGGGTCTAGAACTCACTCTGTAGACCAGGCTGGCCTCAAAGTAGCAGACATCTGCCTGCCTCTGCCTCCCAAGCACTGGGATTAAAGGCATGCACCATTTGCCTAGCTATTATTTAGTTTCTAAGAGTCATACAAAGTATGAGCAGGTTTAGATGGGCCTTGTATGTTACTTCCACTTAGAACATTTTTTAACCTCTTCTGAATTTGACCCCATTCTCCACTAAATTCAGCCAAGTCTGTTCTTGGGATGACAGATAAACATTAAATGACCACACTCAGTGTGAGGACCTCAGAAACACCCAAGAGCTCATCAAAGTAGAAAAGAAACACGCATGTACTTCTGCAGGAGAAAGGAACCATATGCAGAGCTCTGGGGAGAGTCTAGATATAGGTGTGCAGCAGTAATAGTGACGCCACAGAATCTGAGCAGTTGAGGACCCCCCCACATCTGTTCCAGTCTTTAGCCACATTCCATAGATTAGACAGACAAAACAGCTTTGATCCACCCCGTCCACCGGCTTTGAGCTGCTCAGGGCTGTGTGGAGGTCAGTTGGCAGTCCCAGCCAGTCTTGAGGATTCATCAGGGCTCTCTCTGAGCCAACTTTCTTGAAGTATCCAATATAGCAAAGAGCTAGAGGCTCTTTGTGACTGTGTGTCACAATAATGTGGTGCCTATGATGAGTGAGACTGGAGCTGTGAATCTGTATCAGTCAGTTTGCAAGTCCTTATTAAGCACAGGCTTCCTAGGATTCCCAACTTCAAACACAAGGTCCTATTTTAAGAATGACGGTTCAAATACATGATCGTCATGGCTAGAGTATAAATCATTCTTGAGGCTGGAGAGATGGTTCAGAGGTGATGAGTTTATATTGCTATTGCAGAGGACCTGAGTGGGTACACTGAGCAAACTCAAAATTGCCGTAACTACAGCTTCAGGTTATCTGACACCCTCTGCTGGCCTCTCTGGGTACTGCACACAATGTGCACATATAAGCACACATCATATACATAAATATAGCTAAAATAAATCTTAATTTTTTTTGTCTTTCTTCTACACCTAAGGAAGATAGGGTGCTGCTTTTACAGGTAGCTCTGGCAGGTGGAAGTGATATATCCATAAATATTTACATTAAAAGGAAGTAATTCCAGAGATCTTGAGGATGTGCTCTTTGACCTCTAAGATTCCACTTGGAAGGGAATAAGCAGGTGGTAATTATTTAAATTCTATCAATTTTTTTCTCTTTTTTGGACAAATTCTCATCCTAGTCTGGCCTTGAACTCTTGATGGTTGTGGTCCAGCCTCCAGGGCTGTGTTGGAATTACAAGCATGTTGGAAATACAGAGCTCAGCATCATTTCCCTGTACTCCCTAAAAGCATTGATGTCATCCCCCAGTCCCTTCCTGACTGTAAACATCATCTCCTTATCTGGTTTTCCTCAGGCGGCAATCACATCTATTCTTCCCTATAGTCTTTAATGCATGTAGAGCCCTCAGTGTTTGTTGATTTAATTGATTAATCTTTCAGTTATATATTCAAACAACAAATATTTATCATGGAGCCACTTATACTTGTGGGGCTATAGCCACAGGCCCATGTGGCTTCACAACTCTTCTACTCTAGAGATTGGGGTGAGGAAAAAACCCTGGGTGCCTTTATTTATTTTCTAAATTATGACCCCTAAAATGACTTTCTTTCTCTCTTTCTCCCTCCCTCCCTTCCTTCCTTCCTTCCCTTCCTGAGACAGGTTTCTCTGTGTAGCTCTGATTGTCTTGGCACTCCCTCTATAGACCAGGCTGGCCTTGAACTCAGAGACACCCCCCCCACGCGCGTGCGTGCGCCTCCCAGTGTTGTGATTAAAGGTGTGCCACACAACCTCCAGGCTCTAACTTTCTAACAGTAGCCAGATGGAAACTACCTTTTGCAAAAACGGTTTCTAGCCTGTTCTGCTGAGTGAATGCAAAGAAAAGAGAAAGAGAAGGGGCAAGTCAGGCTCACATGTGTAAGTGTTTTCTCCTGATTCTCCCCTTCAGGGAACTGCAGACTCCAAAACACCAACCCTCCTAAGTCCCGAGGTGGGGACAGACGAACTCTCAGCTTGCCTTTGGTTCCCCAGAGTCCTATTGTCTTCCTTCAAATGTATGGCTTTCTATTTTCTTTCCCTTTTCCTTCTTTTCCTTTTTTTAAGGCAAGATTTCATGTAGCCCAGGCTGACCTTGGGCTCACTATATAGCCTAGGACAGTCTTGAAGTTGTTATCCTCCTGCCTCTACCACCCGAGGGCTGGAATTGCAGATGTGTGCACCACAGCTGGCAAAGATATTCTATTTCATGTAGTACAGACCTATTGTTGTATACACGGGCATATATATATATGTACATATACATATGTATATATATATATATGTGCATGCATATGTACACTGTGTGATGTGTGTGTATTCAGGTCTCCTTGTCTTTCTGCATTCCCCGTGGCTCTGGGTTTATTTAAGGTAACTCGGTGTCCTTTGTCTTCTGGGAAGACTTCCCAAAGGCGGGCAGGAGCCAAGGCTGTAAACCTTTGCCTTTGTAGTTCTCTGATGTCAGCACTTTCTCGCCATCTGCTCCTGGTGCAGGCAGTAACAGCGTGGGGAAGCCTGGGGCTGCCGCTCCTCAGCCACAGCGATCCCTTTCACGGAGGCGCGGAGGCAGCAAGTTCATAGGACCGTGACAACGGTAACACTGACTCTCAAACTGTGTGTTTCAGCAAACTGACCTTGAACAGAAATGGGGTCCTAAAACAGTGATTATGAGCTAGCTAGACACACGCGGAGGCACGTGCCTGTAACCCCAGCTACTGTGATGCTGGAACAGAGAGTCCAGAAGTTAAGAGCCATCTGGACAACACAGTGAGACCCGATCACAAAGACAAAGAAGTAAAAAGGCTGGGAAGATAGTTCAGTGGGCAGCGCACAAGAACCCAAGTCAGAAAGCCGAGAGTGCTGACATGCACCTGGAATGCCAGTGCTGGGGCGCCGGGGACCCACAGCCTAGCTTAGTCAGCAAATCCCAGGCCGCACGAGGGAATCCTGGCACCTAAGGAACAACACCCAAGGTTGAGCTCTGGCCTCCACACACACGAGCAGTCACATGGACACGGACACCTACACGTATGAACACACATATAGGCACAAAATAAATATCAATAATAACAAAAAGTAGATATATTCACCCGAGACTAGCTTGCTTTGTGAGACTTTGTGAGAATCCTAAAACCCATGCAGGCCATCCTGCACGGCGTGGTGGCGCAGGCCTTTAATCCCAGCACTCAGGAGACAGAGGCAGGTGGATTGCTGTGAGTTCAAGGCCAGCCTGGTCTACAGAGTGAATTCCAGGCTACCCAGGACTACATACTGAGACCTTGTCTCAATTAATTAATTAAAAACTCTCATCTTAAAATTTATTTTCAGCAGATAGTGAGAATCTTTGTCTCAAAAAAAGTAATTATAATACAAGTCGCTACAGGAGTCCGTGCGTTATACATAGGTACATATATACGCAAGCACCTTGCAAATGAGGAAAATGAAGAAGTCAGAGGTTTGCCCCCAGTGGATATAAATTAGCCTCCACGCCGCTGTGGCTACTCGGAAGCAACCCGGCTGAACCGTGCTTGCTGAAGGAGTGGACTTAGCTTCTTCTTCTTTCTTTTTTTTTTTTTTTTTTACCATTCCCAAACCCCTAATGCTTAGATATTGGATTATCTCTAAAGATAAGGAAACATTTTATGAGTATAAATAACAGGATTAGAGCAAATCCTACAGCATTTTGAACCAGGATTAGCGTGGTCAAAAATATAGTTCCTTAATCCAGGACTCATGTAAGTAATTGCCCCCACCCCAACTCTCTGTGAATTAGCTGAGTAATCCGATTACAGACAGATGGGGAGATGGAAGTTTCCAGAAAACGAACCAGGAGTATTTTTTTGTGTGTCTTAGAAACTCACAACACTTTCAGTCTTTCCAAGATAAAGTCTGTGCTGATCCATTCTTGATACCCCAAGAGGGGCTGTCGTGGGCTTACTGCTCTGGGGTGGACAACCTGAGTGTCTCGGAAGGATGACGGATTAATGGGTTTCCTGTGAGGTGACTGTTTCCTTTGTGCCAACAGAAAGGGCGTGCGGGGGACAGATGGCTGTCGCTGGGCACAGAATGGCTCCAGATGACAGTGCTGTTCCCACGTTGAGCTCTGAGGAAGCGCAAACCAACTTGGCTGTGGGCAGTTGCCCAGTGACTGCTGAAACCATCCCACACAGCCTGCACTGAGCTTTGGTGACTTTAGGGCAGAGAGACTTGTTTCCTGAGTGGGAGACTTGAAATGATCCACAATCCTAAAGGTAAAGAGGAGAAAATATCCCAGCCACAAAGGTGAGGCTGGAGTGTATTTTCTATCTGAAAAATACCAGAGAAAATAATGAAATCGCTTTAGTTTCTATCTTATTTGTACGATACAACGATAAACAATCTTGTGTGTGTGTGCATGTGTGCGTGTGTGTGTGTGTGTGTGTGTGTGTGTGTGTGTGTGTGCGTGTGCATGTGTGCATGTGCATGTGTGTAGTCGCAGGTACACTCACCCATGCATGCTCATGTGAAGGCCAGAGTTCAACATTGCTGCCTGCCTCTCTCACGCTCCACCTTATTTTTCTTTTTTTTTTTTTCAAGACAGGGTTTCTCTGTGTAGCTTGGTACCTTTCCTGGATCTCACTCTGTAGACCAGGCTGGCCTTGAGCTCACAGAGATCCACCTGCCTCTGCCTCCCGAGTGCTGGGATTAAAGGTGTTTGCCACCACTGCCTGGCTCGCCAGCCCCAGTGTTAGGCAGACCGTTTAGTGCCCATATTAGATAGTTGAATATTTCTGACCCTTAAACATTCAGGAGCTTGCAGCCCTCAGGAGACAATTCTATGTTGCTCCTGACCTGTGAACTCAAACTATAGTTTCTTCATGGAACAGAGTTGAAATGGTCAGCTTGCTTCTCTTTTGTTTCCACAGTCCAAAAACTAGAGAACTTTCCCATTTGTCTAACAAGTGGACAGAATTCAGATTCTTTTTTCTCCTCACTATGAAGTCAAGGATGATCTTGAACTCTCAATGCTGTCGTCTTTATCTCTTGCTGGGATTATAGGCATGCAATGTCATTCTTGGCTTATACAGTTGTTGGACATTGAACCCAAGGTTTCATGTATGCTAGAGAAGCATTCTACCAACTGAGCTACAAACCTACAGCCTTGAAGAAGAAACTCAATGAAGTCTCCAAGGAGAATGCATAATGCACATTGACTGATAAATTTTTGGGAAACTGGTCCTTTAAAATGTGTGCATCTTAACTGTATAAGTTAAAATAAACCATGAACATATTTAAATAATAGTTCTTTCAAAATTGGCCCCTATTTTATTTAGCTATACTGTCATTCACACAGACATTCACTCAGCAAGTGTTGATCAGTCACTTAGAGGGGGCCAGGTTCTGACCTAGGCCTCGGAATGTAAGAATGATCACAATATAAAGACTGTGACCCTTTACTCTGGTATTCTTAAAATTATGCCTCAGTGCCAGAACCACACGCACCAAACAAGTTCCAGGATTACCAAAATCGACTCCCTTTGCCGCGTCTGTCTCTAAGCACCCCTGGCCCTTCACTGTTCTTTGATTTCTCGTCTGTCTACTCACTTCAGTTTGGCACACCGACAAACTTCAGAACAGATCCTTCACTCTGTGTTCCCAAATCTCTTCTTTTTTCTGGCATGGTTCCCCGGAGAAGGAATAACCCAGTATCAGACTTGGTGGCTTGCAAGCCCATGAGCAGATGCTAAGCAGCGGCCCTGTACCCCCTTCTAAGTTAGCACTCCATGGCACAGGAGTGCTTTCGTGTACAGATTTCACTTGGCCCAGTGGGAGCCACAAATAAGCAAGTTCACCTCAGGACAAAATTAAGAAGCTGATAAAGATGACTGCCACTTCAATTTCCTTTGCTGCCTTTTCTTCACTTAACCAAAATGTTCTACCTTTTAGGATATTGCTGTAGTCATTAGGGGACCAAGGAAAGGGAACATTCCCCCTCCAACCTGTTCTTCCTGCTCCTATGCAAGGGAACCCTGCCTTAGTGGCCAGAGGATTAGAGGCTCCCTGTAAGACACCTGGAGGAGGAAGGATGCCTGGAGTTTCCCTCTTTGCCCCTTCCATTCAGCCTCCACGGACAAGTATCGAATATTTGAGCAACATCTGAAGTTCCAAAGTCTATAAAAATGAGCGTGATAACCTCTTGTTATAGCCGTGCTGATGTCAATACACTTAACTTCAGCAAAAATGATCAATTCACCTAATTCAAGATTATTACATCATCTGTCATTCTAGCATTAATCAGATCTGTGCTGCTCAAGTAAAATCTGGACACAGAGGAGATGAAGAGTCTAACCAGGCCATCAGAAGAGGGAAAGAGACAACACAGTAACTCAGGGAAGTTACAAAGTCTCCAGAGGCTTGCAAGACTTTTTTTTTTTTTTTTTGGTTTTTCGAGACAGGGTTTCTCTGTGTAGCTTCGCGCCTGTCCTGGAACTCACTTGGTAGCCCAGGCTGGCCTCGAACTCACAGAGATCCGCCTGCCTCTGCCTCCCGAGTGGTGGGATTAAAGGCGTGCGCCACCACCGCACTTTTTAAAAAGATTTTGTGGGGAGAGGAGGAAGCCCTGAGTGAATGAAGTCTTGAGTGAATGGGTGCTGTTAATGTGGGTCCCGCCATGCCATGGACCATAGCTTCTGACCCGGGAGAAAATGGCACAGTTCCTTCCCCTGCTCCCCTCCCCCAGGGTGAGGCCCAGAGTGATGTTGGCAGTATGTTTAGAAAGTGTTCGGCATAGCTTTCTCATGGACAGTATCTAGGACCTGAAGACTGCTCCCCTTTGGAGACTGCTCCTACCACAGTTAGCTAAATTGTATCCAGCTGCATACCATAAACCCACCTCCTTGTTTTTTTCTATGTGATAGCCCTCCTTGTTCAGCTGTGTGCAACTGCTCTGTCTCCCTGTTCAATTGTACATAACAAACACGCCGAGCTTCCAGATTGCTGCCGTTTCTCCACCAGAAAGCCCAGGCCCCCAGACCCCAGCCTTTTCTCTGTGTCTGTGTGTTTGTCTTTTCCTCATTCCCTTGGTCCCCGAGTTAGGTCAAGTCTCTCAAGCCACGCAAGAATTTTGCGAGATTTTATTTTTCACTGTGTATGTGTGCATCTACGTGTAGATTTGTGTAAGTGAGTGTAATGCTTTTGGATGCTAGAAGAAGACATTGGATTCCTTGGAGCTGGAATTATGGGTAGTTGTGAAATGGTCACAATGGGTGCTGGGAGCCAAACTGAGATCTTCTACAAGAGCAGTACTTGTTCTTTTTATGTTATTTATTAGACAGAGTCTCACTATGTATCCCTGGTTGACCTAGAGGTCACTGTGTAGACCAGGCTGGCTTCTAATTTATAGAGTTCCACCTGTCTCTGTCTCCTGAGTTTGGTATTAAAGGGTGGGATATCATGCCTGGTCCAGAGTCCATCATCTTAACTGCTGAACCATCTCTCTAGACCCTAGCATCTAACTTAAACCTTTTCCGGTACCCAGAGATGTCGGCAGCTCCTATTCTGCTCTAGGGGACTGCTCTTGCCAGAGTTCCTCTTCTGCAACTCCTTCACTCAGTTACCTGGTTCCCACGGGCCCCTCTCTTCTTTCAGAATGCTGCTTTTTAAGGACGTGTAAGAAGCTGGGTGTGGCGGTAACACCTTTAATCCCAGCACTCAGGAGACAGAGGCAGGTGGATCTCTAAGTCTGAGGCCAGTGTGGTCTATATAGAGAGTTCCGGGATATTCAGAGCTATATAGAGAGACCTTGTCTCAAACAAACAAACAAACAAACAAACAAACAAACAAATAAATAAATAAGAAAAAGTTAAAAATTAAAAAAAAAAGCAAAACCACGCTAGGTAGAGATAGGTAACCACTCTGCACTCCGAGGCCAAATCATTTACCATCAGAGTCACTGTGGGACACTCTTCCTCCATGTGTCCCTTATATCCTCAACAGAGTTTCTCAGCAGAACTAAAAGTGTAACAACTGACAGAGGACAGGGGGATGGACATAGGCAATGACGTGGGCACCACAGTCAGAGCATTTTCACCTCACTGCTTTACCAAGGGCCCTTCACAGCTGGTCTGGTACCCTGGTCATCATTCCCAGATGAAATACTTAGTAAGCTGTTCCAGGTACATGTCCCCTGTAAACCTGAATCTAGACACAGCAGATGTTAAACATGCGAATCACAGGAATCCGAGCTGCATAGTCAGGAGGCCAGCACTTTGAGGGACAGGCCAGTGACTCGTCATAAGTTGATATCCCACACAGGGGACATCTTGGAAGCCTTAATTTGCTAAATGGGACTTAGCAATACTAGTGCTCATTGGACTCAGATTTGTGAATGACTTGTTTCACTTGTGCTGTTTCTTTTCACTCTGTAGATTGTCTTTTTACTTTGTTGAAAGTGCTTTTCATTCATAAAATTTAGAAATGTTCACTTAAGTTCAACAACTCCTCTTCCTCTTTCTCCTCCTCCTTCTCTCCTCCTCCTCCTCCTCCTCCTCCTCCTCCTCCTCCTCCTCCTCCTCCTCCTCCTCCTTCTCCTTCTTCTGAGTCTTATGTAGCTGAGGCTGGCTTCCAATCAACTATGTAGTCAAGGATGCTGTTTAACTTCTGATTCTTCTGTCTATCTCTCACCAAGTGCCCTGGTTACAGATGTGAGCCACCATGTCTGGATTGTTACAGATGTGAGCCACGATGTCTGGATGGTTACAGATGTGAGCCACCATGGCTGGATGGTTACAGGACTGTGCCACCATGCCTGAATGGTTACAGGGCTGTGCCACCATGTCTGGATGGTTACAGGGCTGTGCCACCATGCCTGGATGGTTACAGAGGTGAGCCACCATGTCTGGATGGTTACAGATGTGAGCCACGATGTCTGGATGGTTACAGATGTGAGCCACCATATCTGGATGGTTACAGGGCTGTGCCACTATGCCTGGATGGTTACAGGGCTGTGCCACCATGTCTGGATGGTTACAGATGTGAGCCACGACGCCTGGATGGTTACAGATGTGAGCCACGATGTCTGGATGGTTACAGATGTGAGCCACGATGTCTGGATGGTTACAGATGTGAGCCACAATGGATGGTTACAGATGTGAGCCACCATGTCTGGATGGTTACAGATGTGAGCCACCATGTCTGGATGGTTACAGGTGTGAGCCACCATGCCTGGATGGTTACAGGTGTGAGCCACCATGTCTGGATGGTTACAGGTGTGAGCCACGATGTCTGGATAGTTACAGGTGTGAGCCACCATGTCTGGATGGTTACAGGTGTGAGCCGCGATGTCTGGATGGTTACAGGTGTGAGCCACCATGTCTGGATGGTTACAGGTGTGAGCCACCATGTCTGGATGGTTACAGGTGTGAGCCACCATGTCTGGATAGTTACAGGTGTGAGCCACCATGTCTGGATGGTTACAGGTGTGAGCCACGATGTCTGGATAGTTACAGATGTGAGCCACCATGCCTGGATGGTTACAGGTGTGAGCCACCATGTCTGGATGGTTACAGGTGTGAGCCACCATGTCTGGATGGTTACAGATGTGAGCCACGATGTCTGGATGGTTACAGATGTGAGCCACGATGTCTGGATGGTTACAGATGTGAGCCACAATGGATGGTTACAGATGTGAGCCACCATGTCTGGATGGTTACAGATGTGAGCCACCATGTCTGGATGGTTACAGGTGTGAGCCACCATGTCTGGATGGTTACAGGTGTGAGCCACCATGTCTGGATGGTTACAGGTGTGAGCCACGATGTCTGGATAGTTACAGGTGTGAGCCACCATGTCTGGATGGTTACAGGTGTGAGCCGCGATGTCTGGATGGTTACAGGTGTGAGCCACCATGTCTGGATGGTTACAGGTGTGAGCCACCATGTCTGGATGGTTACAGGTGTGAGCCACCATGTCTGGATGGTTACAGGTGTGAGCCACGATGTCTGGATGGTTACAGGTGTGAGCCACCATGTCTGGATGGTTACAGGTGTGAGCCACCATGTCTGGGTTATACAGTGCTGGAGCTTGAATGCAGGGATTCATGTATATTAAGGAAGCAATTCTACCAAGTGAGTCACATCCCCACCTTGTAGCTAGTCTCCCCCTCTGGTCCCCAAACACACTAGGGTTGAACCTAGGGCCTCACACATGCTTATCAAGTGCTTTACCACTGAGGTGCCACCCCAGCTCTCCAATACTAGTTGTTTTTATGGTAGGAGAGAAAGTACACTCTAAGTCAACTATGTAAAATGTCTCTGCCAGCTACTGTCTCTTATGGTTCAAATCCACCATGTTGTTGTGGAAGGCTTGGCTTTCATCTGCTGACACTATTCTTGAAATTCTGGACTTCAGGGGGTAGAATCTAGCCAGAGGAAGTGCGTTGCTAGGGGCCCATCCTTGGAGACTGTACCTTGTTCAGCTGCCTGCGCCCCCCCCATCTACCCTAAGATGAGAAGCCTCTGGTACATGCTCTATCATCATGATGTTCTGTCTGACCATGTGGCCAGAATCAACAGAGCCAAGGATGGTGGCTCTGGGACCTCTGAACCATGGAGGTCAGACATTTTTGCGTCGTTTACATTCATATTTTGCCAGTGATGAGATGTCTGAATAATACAGGTCCTTAATGTGGTCATGAAAAAGAGGTGGACTCCAAGTTGGAGAAGGTATCTGATGACCGTGAACTGTTTGGAGATGTTAAGAATCCCCCTGAAGAAGTCTAAGAAACTCCTGACATACTTCCACATGATGAGAGAGGGGGGCATAACAGTCTGGAATTTCCAGAAGTCTTGAATGGAAGATTGAAATGCTCAGATAATCTAAATTTGCTGAAAGAAGTCTAGAATTCATGACTCTCTGTCCAGAACTATTTACACAATGCAACAGCCCAAGGCGGGGGATGAGAAGCTCAGACCTGGTGTTTTGTCCAACATTTCTGTTTTCCTCTTTCTCAAGACAGAGTCTTGCTCAGTAGTCCTGACTGGCCTGGAACCTACTATATAGACTGAACTAGCCCGGAAGAGTGAGTAGTTCTCCTTCCCCTGCATCCGGAGTGCTGGGATTACAGGTCGTGGCACTATGCCCAGCTGCTGTCCAATGCATCTTTACTTCCTGTTTCCATCTTGTCATTTGGTTCCTTGAGTATCGCACTTCTCTAACTACTTTCCTGCCAAGGTCGTTATCCTATCTTATAATTAGAGATTTGTTTGGTAATTTGATTGTCTGATTTCATCACATGGAAAACTTGAAGAAAAGGCATGTTGGTTGTGACAGGTTCGTTAGCTTTGTTTTTAAAACAGGATATTTATCTCAGGCTGGCATGAAACACTCAACTCCCTTGCTTTGGCCTCTCTGGTTGAGAGGACAAGTGGTACCGCTACACTGGTGAGCAATTTCTTTCATTCAGAAGTACGTCTTCAGCGCCTTCTGAAATGTAACTGTGGTGGTTTGAATGAGAATGGTGACCACAGGCTCACTTGTTTGAATGCTTGGTCCCCAGTTAGTGGGACTATTTGGGAAGGATTGGGAGGTGTGGCCTTGTTGGTGGAAGTGTGTCACTGGGAATGGTCCATGACAGTCTCTCTCTCTCTCTCTCTCTCTCTCTCTCTCTCTCTCTCTCTCTCTCTCTCTCTCTTCTGTCTGCTGCTTGGAGATCAGGATGCAAAGCTCTCAGCTACTCCTCCAGCACTATGCCTGTCTGCTTCCTGCCACGATCATCATGAAGTAACCCTCTAGAACTGTAAGCAAGCCCCTGTTTAAATACTTTCTTCATAAAGTGCTAGAGAGGCCCACAGAAATCCACAAAGATACCCACACAACAGACTGCTGGCAATGGTCGAGAGACAGCCCGAACTGACCTACTCTGGTGATGGGATGGCCAAACACCCTAATTGTTGTGCTAGAAACCTCATCCAACTACTGAGGGATCTGGATGCAGAGATCCATGACTAGGCCCCGGGTGGATCTCTGGGAGTCCAATTAGCGAGAATGAGGAGGGTTTATATGAGCAAGAATTGTTGAGACCAAGGTTGGATAAAGCACAGGGACAAATAGCCAAATGAATGGAAACACATGAACTATGAACCAATGGCTGAGGGGTCACCAACTGGATCAGGCCCTCTGAATGGGTGAGACAGTTGATTGGCTTGATCTGTTTGGGAGGCATCCAGGCAGTGGGACCAGATCTTGTGCTCATTGCATGAGTTGGCTGTTTGAAACCTGGGGCCTATGCAGGATTGTTTGGCTCGGCCTGGGAGGAGGGGACTAGACCTACCTGGACTGAGTCTACCAGGTTGACCTCAGTCTGTGGGGAAGGCTTTGCCCTGGAGGAGATGGGAATGGGGGGGGGGGGGGTTGGGGGGAAGGTGAGGGGGACGGGAGGGGAGAGAACAAGGGAATCCGTGGCTGATATGTAGAACTGAATTGTATTGCAAAATAAATTAAAAAAATAAAAATAAAAAAAGAAAAAAAAAAAAAGAAAAAAAATACTTTCTTCATAAGAGTTAGTTGCCTTGGTCATGGTGTGTCTTCACAGCAATGGGACGGTAGCTAAGACAGTAGGCAATAATCTAGAATATCTATTTGAAACATTTTCCATTTTTGTTTGTTGGCTTTTTGACATAGAGTCTCACATTGACTAGGCTGGGCTCAAACTTGGTATAAATCCAAGGATGACATTGAACTCCTGATTCTCCTGCCTCTACCTCTGGAGTGCTGAGATTACAGTTTGAGTCTCCACACCCATCTTCACCATGTTCTTTTTTTTTTTTTTTAGTGAATTCATGTTTACATTTTCAAAGTCCAGCTTCTATTACCACCCCAAAGTACTTTCTTATAGAAAGTTCAGCCTCCTTTCTCTTATAGTGTCTGAATTGCTACACTCACAGCACTGGCCTATAAGTGCTTGCTTTGTGAGAAATGGATCTTTTGCCAGACTATAGGTTCCTAGAGGGCAGGGACTGAATCTTCCTCATCTTTTAATTCCTTGAACCTGCGGCATACAGCAAGCGTACATTGCTGTTTGGGAAGAAGCCAAGGGTGGGTATGGCTCAGCAGATAAGGTACTTGATTGCTGAACCTGAGTTGGATCCTGGGTATCATATGGTAGAAGGAAAGACTGACTGTGGCAAGTTCTCAGCTGACCCCCGTGACAGTAGAGAACGCAGTCTATCTCTAGGTGGAGACATGCCATGGTGTCCTTTCTTAAGAGTTAACCTGGTTGGGAAGGGCAATCACCTAGCCCAGGAACCACCCATCAGGAAGGCTGGTTCACCCTGAGTTATGCTAAAGAGACAGGAGGAATAATTATACCTTCTACAAGACAGTGTACTTTTCCTTCCCAAAATTCCTGGGTCCTAGTGCAGTTGCTTACAGGGCCACAGCCACGCAGCAGGAAGTCTCCCCACTTTTCTGAATTACTCAGGGAAACACGACTTTCCTTCTCTACCTTCTATCTCCTTTTGTATCTCTCTAGCACTTGTGTTTCGCTCTTTCTCTCGAGTCCCCCCTTCCCCATGGCTGTGTGTCCACCGTGCAGTTGACTTCCCTGCTGGGTTAACACAAATAGCACAGCCTTTTCTCTTTCCTTTCTTCTGCCTCCTCCTCCAGGCAGTGACTGAGATTTACAGTTTGCCTGCCCTGGGGGTTTCTTTTAACTCATAAAATTGTTCTCAGGTTTCCTTTTGTCCTGGATGGTTTTATGTCAACTTGACACAAGCTGGAGTTATCTGAAAGGAGGGAGCCTCAATTGAGGAAATACCTCCATAACATCTGCCTGTCTGGCATTTTCTTAATTAGTTATTGATGGG